>NC_049247.1:6279859-6589917 GCF_011100685.1 Canis lupus familiaris
GGAAATAGGGAGTGGGAAGGACTGTGGCAAATTGGAGCATAGATACATATCTAGATAGAGTTAACTCCAATGTTTGAAAACACAGTGGTGGCCAAACAAAAAAATGCATCCAGAAGTCATCTGGAATTTTTTTTCTATTATAAAAGTAATTAACGGGATCCCTGGGTGGCTCAGCGGTTGAGCATCTGCCTTTGGCTCAGGGCATGATTCCGGAGTCCCGGGATCAGGTTCCATATCAGGCTCTCTGCATGGAGCCTGCTTCTCCTTTCTCTTCCTATGCCTCTGCCTCTCTGTGTGTGTCTCTCATGAATAAATAAATAAAACCTTTTTTAAAAAAGTAATTAACTATGCTATCTAAAAATTGGAAAAGAGACTAAAGTAACTCTAATCACAGGACGTTAAAATAATTATTGTCAAATGCTTGGCATAGTTCATTTTTCATCCAGGTTTTTCTTTATAGCACCAGTCCCATAAATGACTCATCAAGCATCTTTCAACATTATTTCAATATCTGAAGACAGGCTCTCTAGACTTTCCAGGTCACCCAAAGTAAATGTACACTTTCCTCAGCACAGACTGGCATATGCTTATGTGCCATGCTGTCCTTGAATACATTCAACACAGCAAGATGGCACATAGTGGGTACTTAATAATTGTAGGATGATGAATGAATCTCTCCACTGGGGTCTAGCCCAGAACCTACCAGGTGGTTACTGGTAGTCAGTGAGATGTAATTAAAAAAACAAAATCAGGTCTTTCCTTCCCTCTTTCCTCCCTCCCTCCCTTCCTCCCTCCCTTCCTTCTTTCCTTCTTTCCAGATTTACTGATATTTAATTCACATACCATGAAACCACCCTTTCCCCCAGAACAGTTCTTAGTTACTCCTCTCACGAAAAATCTGCACAATCACCACAGATAGTCACTGCAGTCTTTACTCCTCCTGCTGTCCGATCTCCAGCTCACTGCCAGCACCAACACTGGCTTTTGCAGTCCCCTTAACTCTCTTTCTGTTCTCATGTTCCTTTCACTGTTTTCTTGTGGTCTTTTTCTCCTCATACAGACCATGTCTTACAAGTCTATGTTGGGGTCCATTTTTCTTTGCATAATCCAAGCAGTCATAAATCATGCCAAAGCCAGTTGTCTTGCCACTGATAAGAGAGAAGCAGAAAAATGTTCACCTTCAGCCCAGAAGGCTGACCTGTAAGCCTGCATGGTTTCGATAAGGATCAAATAAGTACTGGTTTCTACATTCTTACAGGGTCTCATGATTGCCTGGACCTCTTAGGGACAGTTCATATCAAACTGAATGATAAGCACCAGAGAACTCTTGCAAAAGTAGTTTTTTAGTAGAAATTCAAAGAAGACATCTATGACCTAATCCTCTCCACATCTTCCCACCCCATGCACTAAGCATATAACCACCAGCTCCAAACAGCAAAAGGGCAGCTTTTTCTGTCCCCAGGTCCCGTCATCCTGATGCTTAAATAAAGTTACTAAACTGCACCATAAAACGTCTCAAGAATTCTTTCTTGACCACCTCTCTCGATCCAGCAACACCACCACCAAAATTGGTTCTGAATCCAAATACGAAGATGACATCCATATGGTCTTATACATTTTGGCTAGTTTTCGCCAGAATTTCTGTCTTAGGTACTGTTGTCTTTCCAGGGTGAAGAACACCAATGACCACTTATTTCCGCTGAAGTAATAGGTTGGTCATGATTCTTGGTCTGGGTAGTTACTGTGACATTCATGATGGAGGCCAAGCTACATGCAGCCAGGGAGGAAAAGAGCAAAATCACCCTTTTCAAATGTACTGCTCAGTGATTGTTAGCATTATTCACAGAGTTGTTCAACCATTACCTCTATCTAATCCCAAAACATTTCAACATCTCTGAAAGAAACCTTGTATCCTTTAGCAGTCACTCTTCATCCCCCATAGTCCCCAGCCCCTAGCCACCACTAATCTACTTTCTGTCTCTATGGATTTGGAATGAAATCATACAATATGTGGCCTTTTGTGTCCAGCTTCTTTCACTTAGCATCATATTCTCAAGTTTCTTCCATGTGGAACTTCATTCCTTTTTATGGCTGACTCATATTGCTTTGTGTGGATTGGCCACATTTTGTTTGTCATTTGATGGACATTTGAGTTGTTTCCACTTTCTGGCTACAGGGAACAATGCTGCTATGACTGTTCACTCACGTTTGTGTGGGGACACATGTTTTCAATTCTCTGGGGTATATACCTAGAGCAGACAAAATAAATTCTTTCTGCTTGGAATCAGAAGCTTGTTGGGGCAGGGACTCTGAAATCAGATTAGAAATCAAAAAGGGGTGTGCTTTGGTTACATCTGTCAAAGGCTGGCAAGTTTTAAACAATAACAAAGAGCTGTTTCCACAGAAAGGCTAGATCAGCTTTCTGCTGGTCTGGGCATGAATACACCCTTTCCCTTCTAGTGCCACAGAAATCTGTTTTAAAATTAGGGAAGAGTAAAGGAAACAAAGGGATTTTCTTTCTTTTTTCACTTTCAGTTTTAAAATGTCACTTTATTTAGAATAATTTTAATATATTAAAACAATCAAGGGTGCCTAGGTGGCTCAATCAGTTAAGCATGCAACTCTTGATCTTGATCTTGGCTGAGATCCTGATCTCAGGGTTGTGAGTTGGAGCCCTGACTTATTATTGCCCAGCACGGCATATACATTTTATATATGCATATATATATATGCTAAAATAATCAGAAATGAAGACAAATTTTACTATAATACCACCTAATCAGATCAGCCATCTGGGGACTTGGTGTTAGGCCTCTGTCCATTTGATCTCAGACCCTGGCAGCCCTCTCTGCTCGCCCTCGAATCACAAGGAACTACATCTCCCAGGCTCCCTTGCACTCCGCTTCCTGATATGTTGGGCCAGCTACAGAAGCTGACAGAAGGGCAGAGGAAGGAGGAAGCCAGTACATCTCTCTGCTTTGGGAAGCAACTCCACTGGTGACTACATCTTCAAGGCTCCAGCTCCTCTGAAGTTCCAGTTTCACTGGGTAGTCTTAGCTCCTGGACTCTGGTAACTCCACGCTTGCTTTCATCCCTTCCAGTCCTAACTGGAACAGTCTCTTTCTGCTACTGCTAATCAGTGGGTTGTCTCACCATCTCTTGCCTGGCTCCTCATTTCTATCATCATCTGTTGTGATGTGTTCAAAATATATCTACCAACTCAGGGCGCCTGGGTGGTTCAGTCAGCTAAGTGTCAGGCTCTTGGTTTCCGCTGAGGTCATGATCTTGGGGTCATGGAATCGAGTCCCATATTGGGCTCAGTCCTCAGTGCAGAGTCTGCTTGAGGTTCTCTCTCACCCCTTCCCTCTCTGTCTCTCCCTCTGCTCATGCTCACTCTCTTTCTGTCTATCTCAAATAAATAAATAAAATATTTTAAAATAAAATCTCAGGGATGCCTGGGTGGCTCAGTGGTTGAGCATCTGTCTTTGGCTCAGGGAGTGATCCCAGGATCTGGGATTGAGTCCCACATTGGGATCCCTGCATGGAGCCTGCTTCTCCCTCTGCCTATGTCTCTGCCTCTCTATATATACCTCTCATGAATAAATAAATAAATAAATCTTTTTAAAAATTTAAGATAAAAAATAAAATAATATCAAATTTAATACATTGTATATATACAATTTATTATTTATAAGTTAATAATTGTATACACACACACACACACACACACAATTTTTGACCTGTTCCCTTCAAAAGGTGGAGCCTAATTCCCCTCTCCTGGTTTGGGAGGGAGAACTGACTTAATGACTCACTTCTGTCTAAGATAATGTGGCAGATGTGACAGATGTGTGGCTTCTGAAGCTAGGTCATGAAAGGTATTGTAGCTTCTACCTTGTCTTGACTCACTTCCTCTGGGGAAGACAGCTATCGTGTCATAAGGACACTCTAGCTGCTCTGGGAGAGATCTACATGGAGGAAAACTAGTGCCTCCCACCAACAGCTATCAAGTGCGCCATCTTGGAAGTGACTTCTCCAGCCCCAGTTAAGCCTTCAGATGACAGCAGCCCTTGCCAATATCTTGACTACAACTTTACAACAGATCCTGTATCAGAACTGGTTGGCCGGGATCCCTGGGTGGCGCAGCGGTTTGGCGCCTGCCTTTGGCCCGGGGCACGATCCTGGAGACCCAGGATCGAATCCCACGTCGGGCTCCCGGTGCATGGAGCCTGCTTCTCCCTCTGCCTGTGTCTCTGCCTCTCTCTCTCTCTCTGACTATCATAAATAAATAAAAAATTGAAAAAAAAAAAAAAAAGAACTGGTTGGCCAAGTTGCTCCCAAATTCCAGATCTACAGAAACTATGAAAGATAATGATGACTATTGTTTTAAGCCACTAAGTTTTGGGGTAACTTATTACACAGCAATAGATAACTAATGCATGTGTTTAACCAATTTCCAACATTAAAACCTTTTTGTTGGAGGAGCACCTGGATGGCTTAATAGGTAGAGCATGCAACTCTTGACCTTGGGGTTGTAAGTTCAAGCCCTACAATGGATATAGAGATTACTTAAAGATAAAATCTTTTTTTTTAAGATTCTTTTTATTTATTCAAGAGAGACACACAGAGAGAAGGCAGAGACATGAGCAGAGAGAGAACCAGGCTCTCTGCAAGGAGCCTGATGCAGGACTTGATCCCAGGACCCTGGGATCATGACCTGAGCCAAAGGCGAACACTCAACCATTGAGCCACCCAGGTGCCTCCAATCAACAATTTTCATGTCCATAAATACAGTGATTAGTTTAGGGGTAGGTATGTGTCCCAAGCTGAGCCAGTGATATGCAATGAAAATTAATTGAATTGGGATGCCTGAGTGGCTCAGCAGTTGGGCATCTGCCTTTGGCTCATGTCGTGATCTCGGGATCCCAGATCAAGTCCCACATCAGGCTCCTGCAGGGAGCCTGTTTCTCCCTCTGCCTGTGTCTCTGCCTCTCTCTCTCTCTGTGTGTGTGTGTGTGTGTCTCATGAATAATTAAATAAATAAATAAACCTTTTTTTTTTTTAACCTTTTTTTTTTTAAAGAAAATTCAGGGATCCCTGGGTGGCGCAGTGGTTTAGCGCCTGCCTTTGGCCCAGGGTGCAATCCTGGAGACCTGGGATCGAATCCCACTTTGGGCTCCCGGTGCATGGAGCCTGCTTCTCCCTCTGCCTATGTCTCTGCCTCTCTCTCTCTCTGTGTGTGACTATCATAAGTAAATAAAAATTAAAAAAAAAAAAAGAAAATTCATTGAATTATCTATTATTATTGGCAGATGTAACCCTACATGTCCTGGAGACCACCTTTGACACCATGTGTGGATAGCCTGCATGAAAGTGATGTCAACATTATGCAAACCCAAAGCTGAGGGGCAGAGAACAAAAGAAGTCAGATGACATGGCTATCACTAAGGCCCTGTATCCAGCTGTGCCTGATCCACATTCTGGATTTCTCGTTTGTATAACTTTTTGTGTAAGCCAGTTTGAGTTGTGAAAGACTTTGACAAACTCCAGAAATCCTAAACAAGAGGCATTACAACTACAGACTTCCTCATGTCTGTTTCGAGATGCTCATGGTAGGCAGGCTCAATGCTACAAATGCTTTAAAATAATTTAAGTCAATTAATTGGCAGCATGATTTAGACATTTTGAACAGTACCTAAGGAAATATTGTGTTTTCAAAAACTAGATTATGGTCTAGAAATATAATTTTTTTCTCTCTCTCTCTTTTTTAAGATTTTAAAGTAATCTCTATACCCAACATGAGGTTTGAACTTACAACCTTGAGATCAAGAGTCACATGGCCTATGGACTGAGCTAGCCAGGTCTCCAGAAATAGAATTCTTATCCCTGTCACTCATTAAGAGGCTCATACTCAATTCCTTTTCCAGGAGTGTCTTTGATTCCTCACCCGTAAAATGGAGTACTTACTGTCTCCTCAGGATGGCTGCTTACTGTCTGCTTCACAGACTGAGTGAGTTGCTCTTATTCTGGGTTTCAATAAAATTCTTGTGTAGTTCTATCATGGTCCTTAATTGTGTTATTTGTTACTATTTGGATATAATTTATTTGCCATACAATTTACCCTTTTGAACTATACAATTCAATGGTTTTTGTTATATTCACAGAGTTGTGCAACCATCACCACAATTGATTTTTTTTTTCATTCTTAAAGATTAATAGTCTATGCAGCTGAAAAGTAGCAAAAAATCAGGCACAGATTGACAGTTGCTCAATTTCCATCACGGGGATGCAGTTTGCTCTCCCATGTCTAAGCCCTGCTTTCCTTCTGTTGCCTTCTTACTCAGGCTGGCTCTCCCCAGACAACCTCAGTATGGCCCAGGGTTCCTGGGGAGAAGGGCAGGAGTGGTCCCCCTGAAGAAGACCAGAAAAATGGGATGGATTCTGGAGGGAGAACCCACACTCTAGTCACTGGACTGTGAGCTCCCTGAGGGCAGGGACTTCTGCCCGAATTTCTCTTTGCATTCCCAGAGTGCCTCCTGGCCCAGCAAGTTCTTAATGTCGGTGAGCCTCCTGCCTGGAGAAAGCTCTTTTCCACCCCTCCCTCTTCTGGGGCCTGGTTCATCTCTCAGAAACAAGGAGTTCTGTGAAGAGACATAGGTTCCTACAAAGTGATCCTAGCTTTCAGAGGGAGGTACTGTATTTACAGGAGACAACAAGAAGGTGGAAACTACTCAAAAATCCCTGGATTGGGACACCTGGGTGTCTGTGGTTGAGTGCCTGCCTTCAGCTCAAGTTGTGATCCTGGGGTCCTAGGATCGAGTCCCACATTGGGCTCCCTGCAGGGAGTCTGCATCTCCCTCTGCCTGTGTCTCTCATGAATAAATAAGTAAAATCTTTAAAACAACAACAAAAAAAGTCCCTGGATTGATGAAGTGATATACAACAAGTGGTCCATCCATACAGTGGACTATGATTCAGCCACAAAAATGGAAAGAAGCCCTGACCCATGCTACAACGGACCTTGGAGACATGAGGCTCAGTGAAAGAAGCTGGTCATAAAAGACCAGATATTACATGATTCCGTTTACGTGATATATCCAGAATACTTAAGTCCATGGAGACCAAGAGCAGATTAATTATTACTTCGGGCCATGTGTCAGAGTAGGGAGGAAATGGGGAGTCATAGCTAATGGGGTTTCTGTTTGGAGCAATGAAAATGTTCCAGAACTAGACAGTAGTGATGGTTGTATGTATCTGTGAATATACCAAAAATCTTTGAATTGTATCCTTTAAATGTGCGGATTTTCATGACATGTGAACTGTCTCAATCAAGCTGTTTGAAACAAACACACACATGGAGAAGTTTTCATCCTCCAAGGTACAGTCCAGAAGCAGCCCGGCCAGCAGGGTAAGATGGCAGAGCAAGATGGCAGAAAGGACAGCCAGAAGCCATGAATTCCAGATAGGATCATGCTCCAAAGCTAGTTTTTCCCTGGACCATATTTCTGCCAGGAGTATCAAATCGCTTTCATGACTTCGAGAGAGAGGAGACATCCAGGAGCTGGCCTGGCCCTGACTGCTGGCCTCTGTGTTCTTGTGTTGAAATAACAGTTTCACAGAACACCAACATCAGACAAGGCCACCTTGTGACATGATGAAATGAGACAAAATATGAGCATGGTACAGGCCATGAAATACCCAACATCTCCCTCTCTTGGCTAATATCAGTAACAGCCAATTTACGAAATACAGTCTCAGCCTGGCTCTAGTCTGTCCTCCATCTAGATGAGATTTCAGAGCTCCAGTCCTAGAATGATCCCTGCTTCCTGACAGCACACACTCTAGAGCAAAATTCCTAGGTCCTTAAATTCTCCCCAGAATCAGCCAACCAAAGTCCAAATCCTACAAACCATTCTTTCTAACACCCCGACATTCTCTTACTGCGATGCCCCACGATTCCCCATGGTATGCATTCTCCCACACTTCAATGAGTATTAAATCCAACTGGCTTAGCTACTAGTGTGTTCCTTGTGGTCTTTGGCTGGAAGACACTGACAGCTTGTAAATATCTGCTTTTTATGGTTTGTTTTTTGTTTTTTACAGCAAAGATAGCTCAAAGAGAACACAGAGGTCAATCACATGCTCTATGGCTATAGACAGACCTGGCCTGAATCTCAGCTCAGCCACTTAACCGTGTGACCTGTGGCAAGTTAATTCATCTCTCTGGGCCTCAGTTTCGTCTCCTACATGCTTCTTTATGTCATGCTTCTGCTCAAAAACCCTACAGTGGCTCCCAGAATCATTCAGAATCAAGACCATAGAAACTATCTTTCTCTGGGGGTCCCTACCCTCCACTCTGTCTATTGTGGCCCCTGCCCTTGCAGAGCCAATCAAGCCCATAGACCCCCTGCTGGTCCTCCACCTCACCAGGCACGCTCCTGATTCAGAGGCTCTGCACTTCCTGTTCCCCCTGCCTAGAACCACCTCCCTCAAGTTTTATTTTCCTTTTTTTTTTTTTTAAGATGTTTTGTATTTATTTGACAGAGAGAGGGCATGAGGGCAAGCAGGGGGAAGTGGCAGGTGGGGGAGGAGAAGCAGACTCCCCACTGAGCAGGGAGCCTGATCTGGGACTCAATCCCAGGACCCTGGGATCATGATCTGAGCTAAAGGCAGATGGTTCACCGACTGAGCCATCCAGGGCCCTCCCCAAGTTTTCTCTTGGCTTCCTCCCTCACTCTAGCCAGGTCTCTGCTCCAATGTCACCTCCTGAAGAAAAAGCCCCCAAATTCCATCACCCTCTAAGCCAGTGGTTCTTTTGTGTGTGTGTATTTTTTTTAAATTTAGGTTTGATTTCCCAGCATATAGTATAACACCCAGTGCTCATCCTGCCAAGTGCCCCCCTCAGTGTCCATCACCCAGTCACCCCATCCCCCCACCCACCTCCCGTTCCACTATCCCCTGTTTGTTTCCCAGAGTTAGGAGTCTCTCATGTCCTGTCATCCTCTCTGATATTTCTCACGCATTTTCTCTCCTTTCCCCTTTAATCCCTTTCACTATTTCTTATATTCTCCAAATGAATGAGACCATATAATGATTGTCCTTCTCCAACTGACTTACTTCACTCAGCATAATACCCTCCAGTTCCATCCACATCGAAGCAAATGGTGGGTATTCATCCTTTCTGATGGCTGAGTAATATTCCATGTGTATATAGACCACATCCTCTTCATCCAGTCATCTGTCAAAGGACACCGAGGCTTCTTCCACAGTTTGGCTATTGTGGACATTGCTGCTATAAACATTGGGGTGCAGGTGTCCCAACATTTCACTGCATCTGTATCTTTGGGGTAAATCGCCAGCAGTGCAATTACTGGGTCATAGGGTAGGTCTATTTTTAACTCTTTGAGGAACCTCCACACAGTTTTCCAGAGTGGCTGTACCAGTTCACATTCCTACCAACAGTGCAGAGGGTTCCCCTTTCTCCACATCCTCTCCAACATTTGTTGTTTCCTGTCTTCTTAATGTTCACCATTCTCACTGGTGTGAGGTGGTATCTCATTGTGGTTTTGATTTGCATTTCCCTGATGGCCAGTGATGCAGAGCATTCTCTCATGTTTAAGCCAACTGTTCTTAACTGGGGTGAGCAGCAGAATCACCCAGGGACATTGGTAAGAGTACAAAGTCCCAGCCTGTTCTACTTCATCCCTGCTGGTAGGAATGTAAAATAGCACAACGATCTGGGAGAATAGTTAAGCGTTTCTTGAAAAGTTAAACATACATTTAACATGTAACCCAGACATTATTTCACTTCTATTGCACTATTGCACCAAAGAAAGGAACGCATGTGTCCAGAAAGACTTCCATGTGAAGATTCATAATATTTGAATGAAGCAAAAACTGGAGATGACCCAAATGTCCAACAGTAGGTAAATAGACCAACAAATGTAGTATGACTGTAGAGTGGAATATTAGCAATAAAAAGAATGAGCTAGTTTTATTTTTGTTTTAAAGATTTTATTTTTTTATTCATGAGAGACACACACAGAAAGAGAGAGAGAGAGGCAGAGGCACAGGCAGAGGGAGAAGCAGGCTCCCTGCAGGGAGCCTGACGTGGGACTCGATTCCAGGTCTCCGGGATCATGTCCTGGGCCGAAGGCAGGCGCTCAACCACTGAGCCACCCAACTGTCCCAAGAATGAGCTAGTTATACACACCACCGTTTGAATGAATCTTAAAACTCTTATGCTGAGGAAAGAAGCTGGACCCAAAAAAAGGTGCATTCAGCTTACCTCCTGTAATGTATGATTTTGAGTAAAGAATGTGGACATTTCTGTTGAGTATAAACCTAGAAGTGGAACTGCTAGGTCACAGAGTAGGCATATGTTCAGGTTTAGTAGAGTCTGCCTCTTTTCCAGCATCATTTCCACAAATACTACTAACAGCATTGTCTGAGGGGTTGACCTTGGCAAATCTGAAAACTGGAACAGGTCTAGTGTCCTTGAAATGTGGAGGATAAAGGGGCTCCTGGGAAGTTCAGTCAGTGAAGCATCTGACTTCAGCTCAGGTCATGATCTCAGGGTCCTAGGGTGGAGCCCCATGTTGGGATCCCTACTCAGAGTCTCTTTGCCCCATTGCCCCTGCCCTCCCCCTTCCCCCTACCCTCTCTTTGCCCTCCCCCTCACCCTGCTCATGCTCTCTCTCTCTCTCTCAAATGAATAAATAGAATCTTTTTTTTAAAATGTGGAGAATAAAGAAGGGCTAGACAACCCCTGCCCCAGCCCCCCAAGAACAATGGAAATCATGCAAAAAATTTAAGTAAGAAAATGGCATGGGCAAAATTGCATTTTAGAAAGATTCATGACTGCAGGGTGGAACTGCAGGCATACACCACCAGCCCTGGGGTTTTGCTGTCTGCATGGTAGTTGTGGCCTCCAGCCTTCCTCCTCATGCCTGACTTAAGAGGCAAGAATGGGGGCACCCCCAGTGGCGCAGCGGTTTAGCGCCGCCTGGATCAAGTCCCACGTCAGGCTCCCTGCATGGAACCTGCTTCTCCCTCTGCCTGTGCCTCTGCCCTCTCTCTCTCTGTGTCTCTATGAATAAATAAATAAAATCTTAAAAAAAAAGAAAAAGAGGCAACAATGGACAGTGCTGAGCAGATCAGGATGTAACATGTTTTGGCCACTCACTTCTTGTAAAGTTGAAAAAAAAAATTGTGTCCATTTGCACAGCAACATTGTTTAAAAGAAACCAGAAAATCCTGCCAACGTCTATCAAAGGAGATATGACCAGGTTAAGTTATAGTACATCCATAAACCAAAAAATGATACAATCATTTTTTAAATGAAGCAAATATCTACAAAAAAGACTGAAGAATGGCTAAAACCAAAGAAATAGCTGTTGGTGAGAATATGGAGAAAAAGGAACCCTCATGCACTGTTGGTGGGAATGCAAACTGGTGCAGCCACTGTGGAAGACAGTATGGAATGTCCTCAAAAAATTAAAAATACCACTGCCCTATGATCTAGTAATCAATTGCACTACTGGGTATTTATCCAAAGAATACAAGAACACGAATTCAAAAAGATATGTGCACCCCTATATTTATTGCAGCATTATTTACAATAGCCAAGATACAGAAGCAACCCAAGTGTCCATCAATTGATGAATGAATCAAGAAGATGTAGTATACATGTGCAACAGAATATTGTCAGTCATAAAGAAGAATGAAATCTTACCATTTGCAACAATATGGATAGATCTACAGGGTGTAACGCAAAGTGAAATAAGTCGGAGAAAGACAAATACCATATGATTTCATTAATATGTGGAATTTAAGTAACAAAACAAGTGAACAAAGGGGAAAAAAGACAAACCAAAAACCAGACTCAACTATGGAGACCAAACTAATGATTCCAGGGTGGGGAGGAGGATAGGTGATGGGGATTAAGAATGCATTTATCATGATGAGCACTGAGTAATGTATAAAAGTGTTGAATCACTCTATTGTACACCTGAAACTAACATATGTTAACTATGCTGCAATTAAAATTAAAACAAAACAAAAACGAGAACTTATGCTACTAAAATGTGTATGTCAGGAGTTAAAGCCTATTAGGATTCAGATTTATTTGTTAAGAAGAAGAAAAGAAGAAGAAGAAGAAGAAGAAGAAGAAGAAGGAGGAGGAGGAGGAGGAGGAGGAGGAGGAGGAGGAGGAGAAGAAGAAAAAGGAGAAGAAAGGGCACCTGGGTGGTTCAATCGGTAGAGTGTCCAACTCTTGATCTCAGGGTTGTGAGTTCAAGCCCTGTGTTGGGTGTGGAGTCTACTTAAAAAGAAAAGATTAAAGTTGGTCTATATATGCTGAGCTGGAAAAATGATTATAGGGTATTATCAAACAAATTGCATCCTAATGTGTATGTCATGCTTCCATTTAAAAAGTAAATGCATGTTTAGAAAAATATAATGTGCAAATTCTCAGGGGGAAAAAGTCAAGAAGAGCATGGAGCAAAGTATCAACAGTAGTTACTTAGGAGTAGAAATGGAATGGAGGGAGTTCCACTAAATACATAATTTTGTCACTGGTGGAATCATGGGTATGACAGACCCAGATCTGTTATACTTGCCTTGCTTTCCAGCATGAACAGCATCAGCCACTTGTCACACTGTTCCTGTGGCTTCAAAGCTGTGCACAGTGCCATAATCCCCTTAGCTCCTAACATTTCTGATGGCCTCAGATGCCCACAAGGGCAAAGGTTGTCATTGCCTCAGCATCCAGGGCCCACCTAACCAGAGGGGGTCCACCTGCAAATGGGAGGAGGTTAATGCCCCATGGGGAGGAGTCAGGAGAGATACACAGAAGTAGGAAGATAAATTGCTCAGTGACCCACACGTAATCTTTCCCCATGCACCCAGTACTACACTCCGTGTGATGGACAGTCTGGGAGCCAGTGGTTTCACACAGCCTCCCCAGGGACACCTCAGAAGACTAAGCAACCAGCTGAGTGTTCTTGCAAAGTCTGGCCAACCTTGGTAATAATCTACCTTGAATCTGCTCTCCCTCTTTATCTGCCTTACTTCTCTTCCCTCAACACTTGCTTCCCAAAAAAAAAAAAAAAAAGAAACACTTGCTTCCCTGGTACCATCCCCTCCAATAAAGCATTAGCTCATAAACTTTACCTCAAGCTCTGTTTCTAAGGAGCCCAATCAAAGGCAATAGGTGGTTTTCTACTTTGTTAATATTTCTTCTTTAAATATTTTCTTTAATTAAGAGCCCAAAAATTTAAGTGGATGAGACCCTTAAAGCAGAGAAGCACTTACCAGGTCAATTCAACATAATGGAAAATCTACACAGACTAGCATTTCCAGGTTTCTACCCTTTAGGTAGAAATAGATATTGAAATTCTGAGAGTGTGAGCAATGCACTTTAGAGAATTTCGTTGCTAGGGTTTGATCATCCTGTTTTCCAAGATGGATTTTGGGAGCCTGCGTGTAATCTTCTATACAATGTCCTTGGAGGGAGGTTGTCTATCAAGCAGCATCAATGCAGAACAGACCGTGCATCTCACGTGACATTGCCAGTGCTTAGATACAATGGTGCCATCAGAATTGTCCATGATCATCTCAAGTCTGTCAAAGAAGGAGGAGAAGGAGGGGGGTGAGAAGTCAGAACAGCAACCATGGTAAGTCAGGAGGGTGGCGTGGGTGGAGGAGGGGGTATGAGGCTCTTTCAGACTGTCAGCCCTTGGGATGGAGCTCAAGTTACAGGGCAAATGAAGTAGAGTTGTGTGGGAGACCACTCAGGCTCCTGAAAAATAGGAATGTTCATAAAACTGTACTCTGTCCTAGTCAGCTTGGGTTGTTATAGCAAAAATTCCATAGACGGGACTCTTTATCAACAGAAATTTATTTCTCACAGTTCTGAAGTCTGGAAGTCCAAGACAGAGGTGGATCTGGCAGGTGTGGTGTCTGGCAAGAACGTCCTCCCCTGGTTCATAGATGTCGCAAGGTGGAAGGGCAAGGGAGTGCTCAGGCCTCTTTTATAAAGGGGCTAATAATACCTCCTAATACCATCACCTTGGGGGATAGGATTTCAACCCATGAATTTGGGGGTGGGGGGACATAGGCATTCGGTCCATTGCAGTCTATGGCAACAGGACAGAGAAATGTCCTGAAGTTGCTTCTCGAGCCCTGTGTGGTTTCTCAGGACCCTGTGGCCTGATTTTCCAGGAAGCTGTGACTTCTCCTTCCACATAATCACTGCTTCTCTCTGCCGTGTGCCCAGCCCACTGGACTCACAGAGAGAGGAAACGTCTGCTCGTGTGTCGTCCCCAGCACCCACTCGCCCTTTCTTTCCACTCCAGATCATCCGTTCCTCTTAGTTCCTCTTAGCACCGGATCTCTCTTGTCCCACCTACAGCTGAAGCAACAGGTGTGATGATCAGAGGAAAGCTAACACTTTGCCACCTCTTTAATTTTTTAAAATTATTTTTTAATAAAAGCTCTTTGTGTCAGGTGGGGCTTGAACTCACAACCCTAGGATCAAGAGTCACATGTTCTAGTGACTGAGCCAACCAGGTGCTCCCCATTGCCACTCCTTTTAGCCCGTTTTAGCCTTCTTTCTTTTAAAAGTTGTTTTATTATTAAAAATTCTCTGATATTCCAGAAGGAAGGGGTATGTATAATGAACTTCTATGTTGAAGCCATGACTCGGCTTCAACAATTATTAACAGAATGCCAGTCTTCATTTCATCCACATTCCCAACTATCCCACCCTCCTAGTGTGGGTTATTTTAGAGCAATTCACAGACATTGTATCATTTTATTCATAGATAGTTCAACAAGCCCACAGTCTTTATTTATTTTTAAAGATTTTATTTATTCATTCATGATAGACAGAGAGAGAGAGGCAGAGACACAGGCAGAGGGAGAAGCAGGCTCCACGCTGGGAGCCCTACGCGGGACTCGATCCCGGGACTCCAGGATCACGCCCTGGGCCAAAGGCAGGCGCCAAACCACTGAGCCACCCAGGGATTCCCAAGCCCACAGTCTTTAAATCCCGAGTTATCGAGAGGGGATTTGGGTGCCAAGCAGATGGACAGAGGAAAAGGCTCTAGAGTGACCTGGAATGCCCTGGTGTTTCGCAGCCATTCAGCTCTGGTCCACGTTTGCACCCCTGAATCAGCAAGTTGTGTGTTGTTTCCCACTCAGCATCTGAACCACCTTTCCAAGTTTGGGCAGGGCAGTCTATCTCTGTGTGACTCCTGGTGAAAGTAGAGTTCTGTGACTTCTACAGTAGCTGAAATAGTTAAATTCTTGCTTTCCCTGATCTCAGGGTACAGGCTATGGCAGCAGGTCATCCATGTGGATGTTTTCATCAGGGATTTGAGTTTGGAGATGCATCATGGCACACAGAAGACCTAAAGGAATAGCAAGTGGCTGGTGCTTATGTGTGAGATGAAGATGTAAGACCCACAGATCAGACTATGAAAGTTTGCACTGGCCACTGTAAGGGCTTTGGGTTTTATTGTAGCCTGGTATTGACATCTGGCAGAATAAAATGCATGTGTTTATCAGAATTACTGTTGGTGCAAAATTTCTGCTGTGCAGAAAACAGATTCGAAGGAAGAAGAGGAGTGCCTGGATGGTTCAGTTGGTTAAGTGCCCGAGTCGATTTTGGCTCAGGTCATTATCTCAGGGTCGTGAGACTGAGCCCCACATCAGGCTCCACATTGAGTGTGGAGTTGGCTTGAGATTCTCTCTGTCCCTCTGCCCCTCCCCCACTCATGCTCTCTCTCAAAAGTAAACAAATAAAATCTTAAAAATAAAAAGAAAAGGAATTGAGGGGACTTGGTGGCCCTAATTCCTCATTCTTCTAATAGCTCCTCACACCACAGTCAGACAGCAGTGGTGATTTCATGATGCCATTGCTCGGAATGGGATGCTTCACTGGCAACAGTAACGTAATAGTAACACAAGCCAGATAATAAGACTAGTAACAGCCAGTGTTAATGTAGCTCTTACTATGTGCCAGCCTCTGTTCTAAACATTGTACATATTTTAACTTATTCAATGTCCACAAACATCCTAGAGGGAACTGGGATTGAGATTATTCCCATTTTACAGATTAATAAACTGAGACAGAGTCAGAGTCAATGACTCGTCAGATGTCACATAATATCCCTACTCCATCCACTATGAACTTGACCCCACAGTCAGTCTCTGATGCCCTCTTCAATTTTGTTTCACACCATTCCCCAACTTGCCCCCACCCAGTCCCGTGTCAGTCTGCTGACTCACACACAAACAGAGCCCATTCTTCCCTGGGGCCTCACACACATGGTTTGTGGCTTTCTCTTCTTCCCTCACATAGCTATGATTCCACTTATCTGAAATGTCTGGAATAAGCAAATCCATAAACAGAAAGCAGGCTGGAGGTTGCAGGGCTGCCTGCTTTACCTGGCATGCAGAAAGGAGTAATAGCTGTGAGCCTCCTGGCTGGTTAAAGCTCTTTCTCCTTTTCCATTCTACCCTCTCCTGGAGCCTGGTTCATCTCCTAGGAACAAGGAGTTCTGGGAGAAGGAAACATTTCTATGACGTGATCTGAGCTTCCAGAAGAAAATTTCCATTTTACCACAGGCAAAAGAACAGGGAAGGTAGAAACACCCCAAAAGTCCATCAATGGATAAACGGATACACAGAATGTGGTCCATCCATGCGATGGGAGATTAGTCTATGAAGAGGAATTATGTCCAACCATGATATGGATAAAGCTTAAAAACATTATACTGAGTGAAAGAAGGTAGGCACAAAGTCCACACGGTATATGAAATGTTCAGAATAGACATATCTATGTACCCAGAAAGCAGACAAGTAGTAGCCAGGGGCTGGGGGCAGGAGAGAATGGAGAGCAAGTGCTAATGGAACAAGGTTTTGGGGATAGGTTGTTGAAAATGTTCTGAAATTAGAGAGTGGTGAAGGCTATAGCTCCTTGTAAACATACTAGGAACCACTGGCTTGTACACATTAAAAAGGTGAACATTATTGCATGTGACTCATATCTAAGTAAACATTAAAAAATGAGTCTCATCGCCCTCCCTGCAAAAAAGAAATGCTACAACACACCACCACCAAATAAACAACCCAAACCTGAGCCACCCAGGCACCCCAACAAACATATTAAAGGACTTTATAGTGGTGAAATTAGCAAAATTCAGACAGCATCTCCCAATACAAGCACTCCTGTTTCATCAAGAAATACACTTCAGGGCAGCCCAGGTGGCTCAGCGGTTTAGTGCCTCCTTCAGCCCAGGGCGTGATCCTGGAGACCCGGATCAAGTCCCAC
Source organism: Canis lupus familiaris (assembly GCF_011100685.1). Classification (NCBI taxonomy): domain Eukaryota; kingdom Metazoa; phylum Chordata; class Mammalia; order Carnivora; family Canidae; genus Canis; species Canis lupus. The sequence goes on from NC_049247.1 coordinate 6,297,195, forward strand.
ATCAGGCTCCCTGCGAGGAGCCTGCGTCTCCCTCTGCTTTTCTCTCTTTCTCTCTCTGTGTGTGTCTCTTGTGAATAAATGAATAAAATCTTAAAAAAAAAAAAAAAAAGAAAGAAAGAAATACACTTCAGAGGGGGCGCCGTGGCTCAGTCGGTTAAGTGTCTGACTCTTGGTTTTGGCTTGGGTCATGATCTCATGGGTGGTGAGATCAAGTCCCATGTTTGGCTCTGCGCTCAGCAGGGAGTCTGCTTGATGGTTCTCTCCCTCTGCCTCTCCCCTCCACTGTCTCTCTCTCTCTCTCTAAAAATAGATATTCAAAAAAAATTTCAGGGTAACAAGGAAAAAAGAGATGGAAGATTAAAAGAAAATAAGGGACATATAAACTAATTGCAATATGTGGATACTATTTGGATCTTGAGTCAAACAAAAATTGTAAAAAAAAATTGATGAGACAATTGACATTTTGAACACTGTGGATATTTGATATGAATAAGTTACTAATTTCTCAAAGGTGATAATATGGATACATGGTTTCAGTGTGTTTCAGAAATACAGATTAAAATATTCATAGTTGAGGGATCCCTGGGTGGTGCAGCGGTTTAGCGCCTGCCTTTGGCCCAGGGCGCGATCCTGGAGACCGGGGATTAAATCCCACATCGGGCTCCCGGTGCATGGAGCCTGCTTCTCCTTCTGCCTGTGTCTCTGCCTCTCTCTCTCTCTCTGTCTCTCTCTCTCTGTGACTATTATAAATAAAATAAAATAAAATATTCATAGTTGAAATAATACAGTGTGGGGGATTCTTTCTCCAATTGAATTGTACTAACACACCTGGTTTTGGGGACACACTAATTTCTTGGTTCTCCTCTCCCTTTTCAACACTCTCTTGCTCTATTTGAAATGAGTTGATTTTTGTTTTTACTTGTTTCTTGTCTGTTCCCCACAAGAGCAGCAATCCTGTCTCTTGCATATTGCCACATCCCACAGGTTTAGCATAGCACCTGGAATATATTAAGAGCAAAATACTGAATGAATGAACATCAATGTAGGTCTTAACATTGCTCTAGTCCTGAGTTCCAGGTCCACATACCCAGCTGTCAACTCAACAGCTACATCTACACCCAGACCAGATATCTCCTCTAGTTATCTTCAAAGATGATGGTGATGATGACAGAAGCTAACAGTTTTATAACACTGAGTGAAGCCAGCACATATGTTGATTTGTTTGATAATAACAATTATCCTCTGTGATTTCATTTAACAGAATGGGAAGCTGAGGCCCTGAGACATCATGTGCCTTGCCCAAGGTCACATACCTCAATTGCACCAGGGTTAGGATGTGAAGAGGCTCTGGCAGACCAAACTTGATGGGCTCTCCTGACTTAAGACTGTGGCCATTCTCCTAGGCACACAGAATCACCATTTGGGGTCACCTTAGACTTTTTTTTTAAAGATTTTATTTATTCATGAGAGACACACAGAGAGAGGCAGACACATAGGCAGAGGGAGATGCAGGCTCCTTGCTGGGAGCCCGATGTGGGACTTGACTCCCAGACCTTGGGATCATGCCCTGAGCTGAAGGCAGACACTCAACCGCTGAGCCACGCAGGTGTCCCATCACCTCAGACTTCTGCCTCCCCCTTTCCTTCCTACCCCTTTCCTGCCCCGGTTTCAAGTTCAGGCTTCAGGCTGGCCCTCCATTCCTCAATCCCTGTATCACTCAGCCGATGCTCAATACATCTTTGCTGCCTTGAGGGCAAAACTGCCCCAATCTGAGCACACATTATTTATTCCTTCATTTAACATGGGCACCCACTGGGTTAAGCTCCATCCTTCCCAGCTGTGGGGCCCTAAGCAAGTTACTTAACCTCCTGCAGTGGGTCGAATGGTGCCATCCTGCCCCTAAATATACTTCCATGTCCCAATTCCAGAGCTGGAGACCTTATTTGAAAAAAGAGTTTTTGCAGATGTTAAGTCAAGAATCTTCTGAGATTGTGCAAATGGGCTCTAAATCCAATGACAAGTGTTCTCATAAGAGATATAGAAGACAGACACACACACAAGAAGAAGAAGAGGAAGAAGAAGAAGAAGAAGAAGAAGAAGAAGAAGAAGAAGAAGAAGAAGAAGAAGAAGAAGACGACAGACACACACGGAGAAGGCCACCTGAAGACAGAGGCAGAACCTGGAGTGGTATGGCCACAAACTAAGGATCCCCAAGGCTGGAAGGGACAAGGCAAGATCCTCCCAAGAGTCAGAGTGAGCACAATGCTACCAACACCTTGATTATAGACTTCTGGACTCCAGAATGTCAAGAGAATACATTTCTATTGTTTTAAGTCACCAAGTTTGTGGCAATTTGCTACATTAGCTATGGAAAGCTAATGCCCCTCCCTATTTCTCACTGTCCTTGATTCAGGATGGGGATAATCACATGTCTACCTCATTGGGTTGCTGTGCACAGACCTGACCTCTGGTTTTAGCACTTACAAGTTGCCAAGCCTTGGGCAAGCTATTTGACCACTCTGTGACTCAGTTTGCTTATTTGTAAAATTGGGATAATACTTCTTAGGACGTTGTGACACAGCTGTTCTCAAATCTTCTGGTCTCAGAGACTCTTTTCCAAGGCCACTCTTAAAAACAGCTGAAGACTAAGGGCACCTGGGTGGCTCAGTGGTTGAGGTCAGGTCGACTAAGGTCATGATCCCAGGGTCCTGGGATCAGTCCCACTCTGGGCTCTCCACAGGGAGCCTGCTTCTCCCTCTGCCTCTGTCTCTCTGTCTCTCATGAATAAATAAATAAAATTTTAAAAAATAAAACTTGAAGACGCTAAGGAGATTTTGTTAGGTGGGTTATATCTATGGATATCTACTGTAACTAGAAATTTAAACTGTTTCTTAAAAATGTTGATTAATTCAGGGCAGCCCCGGTGGCTCAGCAGTTTAGCGCCGCCTTTGGTCCAGGGCGTGATCCTGGAAGCGGGAGATCTGGTCCCAGGTTGAGCTCCCTGCCTGGATCCTGTTTCTCCCTCTGCCTCTCTCTCTCTTTGCGTCTCTCATGAATAAATAAATAAAATCTTAAAAAAATATTGATTGATTCAAAAGCAGACACATTGCATTTTAACATACATATATTTTTTAAAGAATTTATTTTTTTGAGAGAGAGTGAGTGGGAGAGAGCTGAGCACAAGTGGGGGGAGGGGCAAAGGAAAGGGAGGAGCAGACTCCAGCCTAATGGAGGGAGCTCAATCCCAGAACCCCCGATCATCACCTGAGTCGAATGCAGACAACCCACTAAGCCAGGCAGGAGCCCTAACACACATATTTTTGTTAAAAATAAATAAATAACTATGCTCCCAAACCAACAAAAATACTGAGAACAGTGGTGTTGTTTTGTATTTTTGCAAATCTCCTTAATGTCTAGCTCATTATAAGAAAGCTGGATCCTCACATCGCTTCTGCATGTTCAATCTATTGTGATATGCTGTTCTGTGTTAAATACACCAAGAACATCTCGCCTCATACTGATATAAAGCTGGCAGGAGGGAAAACCTCACAGAGACCCTTTGGGTATTGGAGAACCCCAGTGATCACCAGGCCACACTCTGAGAGCGGATGGAGTACAGATTAAATGAGGCAGTATTTATTTGTAAAGCACCGATAATTAAATATAAAATAGATGTCCAATACATTTTCAACTTAAAATTTTTTTCATCGATTTGTACCAGGTTGGTTGGGCTTCACCGCTATGAGGGCGCTGAAGTTTTTTTATGCCTCCAGGGAGCTCCGGGTCTCCTGGGGGAGGCGTGTGTGTAACCGCACGGCGAGAACTCAGCGTAGGAGACGCACTTCTGTGGGAGGAGGCAACGGGCTGTGCAAAGGCAGAGAAGGGTCCCGAAGCCCCGCCTGGCGACTGGGGAGGCGGGGAGGCCTCGCTGGCTCAGGAGAGACTCTGCTGGGGGCGGGGTGTCTGTGGACCAGGGGACTTAGCCAGGTCACAGGGACGGGGGGCTTGGACGAGACAGACGACGGTGCCCAGATCCAAACCCCGGCCTCACCTCCTCGGGTTAGCGGCGTAGGTCACAGGAACTGCTGAGGGACGGGCTCGGCGGGCGGGGCAGCCCAGGCGGCCTCGGGGTCCAGGGGACCCCGCCACCCGTCCCTCTGCCCCCGCCGGCGCCGGCACCGGAGCGCAGGGCCCCGCCGCCAGCTCCGCCCGCGGCTGGGGGGCTGGAGGGCGGGGGTGGTGCTCGCTCCCTCCCCAAGACGGGCCCCATCCCGAGGCCACCTCGCGACCCCTCGGTTCGCCCCCGCCCCCCAGGCGCCGCCCGGCGTCGGGAGCCCGCGTCCCCCCGCCCCGCCCCGCCCCCGGGCTAGCCTCGACCCCTCCCCGGCGGCAGTGGGAGAGGAGGAGCCAGGACCCGGCCGGCTCCTGGACAGTGCGCGGCGCGCGGGGCCTCGCGGGGGCGCGGGGAGGACGGTGCCGCGGGGGCGCGGGGCTGCCAGGTCGGCGGGGGCGCGGCGCGGCGCGGGGCGGGGCGGGGCGGGGCGGGGCCCGCGGGGACCCGGGCGCCCTCGGGCGGCGGAGGCCGGGCGCGCCCCTCGCCAGGCCGGGATCGGGGCGGGGCGCGCGGCATCCCCGCGGGGGGAGCCGGGCAGCCGGCCTCGCCGCCGCCAAAGTTTCCCGGAGGAGCCGCGGCCGCCCTTCCTCCCCCGGCCCCGGGCGAGGGGCCGATCCCCGGGCGGAGCGGTTTCCGAGGGCGACGCGGCCGCCCTCCCGCTGGACTCTGCGCCTCCATTGCGCCCAACTCGGATTCCCAACTTGGGAGGCGCCGCGGGCCTGCGCACGCGCGCCCTGCCCGCCGCCGCCGCCGCCGCCTCCCGCGGGGGAGCAGGCTCCGGGCCGAGCCGAGCCGGCGCCCGCCCCCGCCCCCGCCCCCGCCCCCGCCGGCCCCGCCGCCCCCGCCCATGCGGACGCCCGCCCGCCGCCCGGTGCGCCCCCGCCCGAGGGACCCCTGAGCGCGCGGCGCCCGCGGCGGCGCAGCTGGGCCCGGCCCGGCGCGGCCCTCGACAGCCGCAAGTTTGGGAGTTGCACGAGTTTGCGGGGGGGAGAGGCCGGGCGGGGGGCCATGGAGGAGGACCGAGGGTCGGCGCTGGCGGCCGAGTCGGCGCTGGAGAAGAACGTGGCCGAGCTGACCGTCATGGACGTGTACGACATCGCGTCGCTCGTGGGCCACGAGTTCGAGCGGGTCATCGACCAGCACGGCTGCGAGGCCATCGCGCGCCTCATGCCCAAGGTCGTGCGTGTGCTGGAGATCCTGGAGGTGCTGGTCAGCCGCCACCACGTCGCGCCCGAGCTGGATGAGCTGCGCCTGGAGCTGGACCGTCTGCGCCTGGAGAGGATGGACCGCATCGAGAAGGAGCGCAAGCACCAGAAGGTGGGTAGCGAGCGAGCGGCCCCAGTGTGCGCATCCGGGGAATGGGGCCGCTGTGGGTGCACACCTGTGTGCTCGCGGGGACTCTCGAGAAGAGACCCCACTGGATGGAAGAGGGAGGAAGCGCGGCCCCTGGCCCTCTATTGTCCAGCCAGCGCCGCCTGGCATATACCACCTCAGAGATTAAAGGGCAGTTCTTCCGAGTCGGATCTGAGTTCCAGCCCTACTTTTATCATTGAATAGCTGTGTGGTCTTCGTTAAGGGACTCAACTTCTCTGTGCTTTACTTCTTTGCATGTCAAATAGTGATAGTGGTAAGACCCACCTTAGAAGAATTAAAGTGTGATATATCTAAACTGCTTAGACAATATTATTTTCCAGAAATGAAATAAGCTCTCTCTGCCCTTCAGTGTTACCCAAGAAGATGTGACATCAAGCCCCTTTCTTCTCACCCCAGAACCCCCCAGAGTAAAGGGGATGGGACTTCCAGCCACCCAGCTCACTGACCCCCAGTCTTCGGATTTCTGTTTGCAAAATGTTTTCCAGGGTTTCTTCTAGTTTATTGACCTGAGGTGTTTTCCCCTCCTTGGTGTTATCTTTAATCTTCACAGAACTCTGTGAGGCAGGAATTATCTTCCTGTAAAGATGAAGAAAATGGAGGGGGAAGGGTTGTCCCAAGTTAGTGCTGAGAGAATCCCAACCCCAGTGGAGGTAACTAGTGCTTTTTCCCTGATTTGGGGGAAGGACGTGCTTTGGGGCAGTTTTCAATCTAAGCCTCTGCCCTATGAACAGGAATCCCTTGGAGCACATGAATCAGGGCCTCCCTATTGGGCTGGGAGTCTAGACAAGGTGCCTGGGGAAAAGGAAGTGGGAGATGTGTGGTTTCCGGCCCCAACCTCAGCCCCGGGAAGATTCTGTGAGACCATTTGGACAGAGAATAGGAGGAAACGCCTTTCCTTGGAGGAATCAGGGTGCCTGCCTGGGCTCTGGCTTGCTGTGTGGCCTCAGGAAATACACTTGGCCTCTCTGAAGCTCCCTGGCAGGTTATAACCTATTGTGTTTCAAGGAAAATAGCCTCAGGGGCTGTGTCTGTGGTCTTAACCTGGGGGCAGAGCTGTGAAGAGTGTTGTGAGGTTCCAAGGTGTTTGTCCTCAGAGGTCCCTATGCCCTGAGGTCAGGAAGGAAACCCAAGCTCCCGAGTGTGAGGCAACATTTCCAGGATCCTACTGGGAGCTTGAAAATGCCCCAGCCCTGTAATTAATGTCAAGCTCCCAGGAGCAGGGACTTTGGAGATGGACAGCCTGGTTTCAAACCCTGCCACTGTGAGGGCTTGCTTCGGCAGCACATATACAAACCCTGCCATTGTGATCTTAGGCAAGTCACCTCTTTTCTCTGTGCCTCAGTTTCTTTAGCTGTAAAATGGGAATGATAATAGCACTCATCTCATCGGGTTGGGGTGAAAAGGGTTGGTTAACTTATATCAAGTGTTTGGGACAGAGCGTGGCCGGTTTTGAGGGCCTTAGGAGTGTTAACTGTTGTCTTTAGGCCTGGAGAGACTCTCAGTGAGGTGTTCATAGGCTGAAATTGGAGATCCTACCCCCATCTCCACATCCCTTCTCCTACCCCAGATTCTCCCCCCCACCCCCACCCCCCGTTCTCTCTTACAGAACAGGGGGAAGGGATCTTTGAAATCCTTTCACAAGGCTGCCTCTTACTAACTCGGGCCAAGGGCCTTAGCCCGGGTCACTTAGAAGTCCTGGCACCTGTGTCCCCACCCCCATCATTTGAGTCTGCAGCACCTGGGCTGGGAGACACCCTTGGGAGCCATCAGAGGCCACTAGGCCTGGAGTCAGATGGAATTCCCAGCCAGCTGCCCTTATCACTTCTGGAATGCTATCAGCCAGGAAGTAAACCCCAACGTGTTCAGAGCCAGGCCTTGTTTGTAAACACGGAGGAGGATTTCTCATAAATCAGAAGACAAAATCCTTTTCCCATCCAAGCCCCGGTCCCTTTTTCTTGGTATTCTTAGGATCGAGAGAGACTCCTCTGATTTTTTTTTTCTTGTAGTCTCAAAGGCTCGTCACGGTGTTATTTCCACAAAAGTCTTCTGAGCATGTCCTTGGTCTTATCAGCTTGTCTGTTCATTCCTCCCTCCTTCCCTCTCTCTCACTCTCTCTCAGCACATGTGGCTCCAGTAAAACATGCACCCTGTCTTCCATCAGCCCCTCCCCCAGGTACACCCCCAGACTCAGTTCTTCTCATCACACAGATTCAGGCCACAATCATAACATGTTCTATCTGGTTGCTCAGTCTGCAACCCTGTTGATGGGCCAGAGCATACAGAGTGCACTCCTAGGTGATGTGGGCAGTGTAGAGACAGGGAAAGCTGGATCTTCATCTTGCATAGTGGGTAGGTACCTGGAAAGACAGGAAAATTACAGATAGGCTTAGAAAGTGACAGCTATGCAGATACAGTTCTCTCTAATGTTAACAGTATATGTTCATTTACTTATTCAACAAATATATTTATTGAGCACCTATTATGTATCAGGCACTGTTCTGGGCACTGGAGAGATAGCAATGACCATAACAGACGAGGTCTTTGCCCTCATGGACCTGACTTTCTAGTGCAGTGCTGTCCCACAGAAATATGTGGCTTATCACATTAATAAAAAGACACAGATGAGGTTCATTTTAATATCATAACAAACCCAGTCTATGTAAAATATTATTTCCATATATAATCAACATACAAAATTATTTTTTATTGAGAGATGATTGCCATGTAACATTGTATTAATTTTAGGTGTACAGCATAATGATTTGATATTTGTATATATTGTGCAATGATCACCACAGTGAATTTAGTTACCATCCATCACCTCACACAACTACCTAAAAAATTATTAAAGAGATAGTTTGCATTTTTTTCTATGTTTTTAAAATCTGGTGCATATTTTTTTTTAAGATTGTATTTATTTATTAGAGAGAACAAGCATTAGCAGGGTGAGGGACAGAGGGAGAGGGAGAAACAGACTCCCCACTGAACAGAGAGCCTGACATAGAGCTTGATCCCAGGACCCTGGCATCATGACCTGAGTCAAAGGCAGCTGCCTAACTGACTGGGCCACCCAGGCACCCCAGTCTGGTACATGTTTAATCCTTACTGCAAGTGTCAGTTTAGACCAGCCACTTTTCAAGGCTCAGCAGCCATATGTGGCTTGTGACTACTCTGTTGGATGCTGTAATTCTAGTGTGAGGAGATAGATATTTTTTTAGAGTATTTAAATTTTCAGCTTATGATAAATGACATGAAGAAAATAAAACAGAGGGATATGAAGGAGACTGGCCAGGATGGGGGTCTAATAGATGGGGGTAGTCAAGGAAGGCTTCCCTGAGGAGGTGGTATCTGAGCTGAGATCTGAATCAAGTGTGGTACCCTCCACAGAGAGAGCTGGGAGAGGGGCATTCTAAGCAGATGGCAAGTGCAAAGGCCCTGAGGTAGGAATGTACTTGGTGTGTTCAAGGAACACAAGGGAGTACCTGAGTGGCTCAGTGGGTTAAGCATCTGCCTTTGGCCCAGGTCGTGATCCCGGAGTCCTGGGATCAAGTCCCACATTGGGCTCCCTGCTCAGCAGGGAATCTGCTTCTCCCTTTCCCTCTGATGCTCCCTGCTTGTGCTCCATGTGCAGTCTCTGTCTCTCTGTGTGTCAGATAAATAAAGTCTTAAAAAAAAAAAAAGGAAGACAAAGAAGGCCCATGTGGCTAAAATAGAGCATATAAGGAATAGAGGTAAGAGGTGAGATCAGGGAGATGCAGGGATCTGATTATACTGAGCATTGTAGGCCAGCATAAGGTTTGAAAATGGCAAAGGAGGTAATCAATCAGGGGTGACTTCCTGGAAGAGCTTTTTAGATGATGTGGAGGCTAGAATAAATTCGCTGTGGTCCACTCAGAGGCAAGAATCACACATAACCCCAACCCTTTTTAGGGCAGAGTAAAAAAGGAAACCCTGAGAGTTAAAGTCTATTGCTGCATAGCAAGTTACCATGGCTTACTGGCTCGAAGTAACATACATTTATTATGATAATGCAGAGTATGATATTTATGGATCACATCAATATGGATAAACTAGATAAAATTCTGCAGGTCAAAATTACACCTAAGTTTCACTGGGTTAAAATGTCAGGAAATTCATTCCTTCTGGCAGCTTTAGGGGAGAATCCACTTCCTTGCCTTTCCCATTTTCTGGAGACCACCTGCATTCCTTGGTTTGGGGTCCCTTCCTCCATCCTCATAGCCAGCAGACTACTTTTTTTTTTTTTTTGACAGAGGGAGAGAGAAAGAGCACAAACAAGGGGAGCAGCAGAGGGAGAGGGAGAAGCAGACTCCCAGCTGGCAGGGACCCCGATGCAGGGCTCAGTTCCAGGACCCCGGGATCATGACCTGAGCTGAAACCAGACGCTTAACCCATTGAGCCACCCAGGTGCCCCCAGACTACTATCTTCAAATCACTAGCTCTGGCCTCTGCTTCCGTCACCACATCATCTATGACTCTGACCCTCCAGCCTCCCTCTTCACTTACGAGTACCCTTATGATTACATTGGGCCCATCTGGGTAACCCAGGACACCTTCCCCATCTCAGGGTCCTTCACTGAATCACACCTGCCAAGGTCCTTTCCCATGTAAGGTCACATAGCCTCAGGTTCCAGGGAGCAGGATGTACAGTCAGTTACACTCAACCATTGCCCCCTGGGGACTTCTGTGCTCAGCCTCTGCCAGATGGGAGCAGAGATGAACAACATAGAATAGCCTGCCTCTGCTTCCAGCCCACCCCTGTGAGGGCCACACGCCTGCACCATCCTGCCACCAGCACTTCCACCCTCTGGTCAGATCCTTCACCTTGCCTGGTGACCTTGAACCAGCTGTGTGAATACTTAATTATTATCTCTCATTTCCCCACTACAGCAGGTTTCCTGACAAAGGAGATGGGGATTTAGGAATTTATTTAAAAGATGAACGGAGGCCGTGTTTATCCGGCCACCTGGGCCAGCTAGTGACAGGCTGTAGGAGGAGCAGAATGCAGCAAACACATCCTTAGTATTTTCTGGGTGTTGGGCACTATTCCAACATTGACATAATCCTCATGACAGCCTTCAGAGGTAGGTATCACACTATTTTCCACATTTCCAAAGCATCCAAAGACTGAATAACTTCTCCAGGATCAGTTAGTCAGTGGCAGAGACAGGATTCAAACTCGGTCAGTAGGCTCCAGTATCTATGCCTTAAAAACCAGCATTATGTCCTGATTGCAATAGCAGTTGTGCTATGTTTAATTTCTGGTTTTACAAAAGGCACCCTCCCTTTTTTTGGTATCTTTATTGAATATAAGTCATATACCATATCGTTCACTCATTTAGAGCATCTAATTCAGTGGCTTTTGATCTATTCACAGAGATGTATAACTTCTACCAGAATCGATTTTAGACATTTTCATTACTTGGGAGAGAAAACCCATAGCCATGAGCAGCCACTCCTCATTCCCCCACCAACCCTCCAACTCTAGACAAGCACCATACTTTTTATGGATGTACCTGTTGTGAATATTTCCTATCACTGGAGTCCTACACTGTGTGGCCTAGCTGCTTTCACTTAGCATTATGTTTTCAAGGTCCATCCATGTTGTTCATCAGTTGATGGATATCTAGGTGGTTTCTACTTGTTGGTGCCTGTGAACAATGCTGCTATGAACATTCCCATACAAGTTTTTGTGGGGACGTGTGTTTTCATTTCTCTTGGGCAGATCCCCGGATTGGAATTGCTGGTCACAACTGTTTTGCTCATTAAGGGGCCGCCAGACTGTTTCCCACAGTGGCTGTGCCATTTTAAGATATTCACCAGCAAGGCCTGAGGGTTCCAACTTTTTCATGTCCTTGTCAACACTTCTGTTTGTTTGATTACACCCATTCACAAAATAATTTTAATAGACTGATCTTAGTTATCCTCATATCAGCCCTGTGAGTTTTTATATTATGGCTCCCCCACTAAAGGAAACAGGCTCAGAGTTGTAAAGTGAATCTGTTGCCCAAGACCGCTTAAAGAGATGTCTTGTCAGACATACAGGGAACACTGGGGCTAGGTGGCCTCCTGGGGGTCTTTTTTTTTTTTTTTTTTAAGATTTTATTTATTTATTCATGAGAGACAGAAAGAGAGAGAGAGAGGCAGAGACACAGGCAGAAGGAGAAGCAGGCTCCACGCAGGGACCCCGACATGGGACCCGATCCCAGGTCTCCAGGATCAGGCCCTGGGCTGAAGGCAATGCTAAACCGCTGAGCCACCTGGGCTGCCCTCCCAGGGTCTTTGAAGCCTCTTTCTCCCTTGGAGACAAGTTGGTCCTGACTCAGGGTCTGTCCACAGATCAGGGCTCTGACCTCTCCAGAGAGTTTGGGAATGCTAGGGCCACCGTGGCCCAGGCGTGACCTTACAGTTGTGGCTCTTAAGGCAGTTCTAGTGTGGCTGAGTCCTAAAGCACAAATTCAGGCTATGCCCAGAGGAAGGACACCTCTTACTTATTTCAGAGTTGCCACATGGACTAGTGGTGGCCTTTTCTTGGTGTGCTGGCCCTCATGGGGAAGGGAACACCCCAAAGCCCTGACAGGTCCAAGCAGCTCCCGAAGGTCAGGGGGGTGAGGCTGCTGCCCTGGGCAGCTATGACTCCCCCACCACACACTGGCCCGTCGCCTTCACAGGAGCTGGAGCTGGTGGAGGATGTATGGCGGGGGGAGGCACAGGACCTCCTTTCCCAGATCGCCCAGCTACAGGAGGAGAACAAGCAGCTCATGACCAACCTCTCGCACAAGGATGCCAGTTTCTCTGAGGAGGAGTTCCAGAAGCATGAAGGTAAGAGGAGGGGTCAGCCTGGGAAGTTAGGAGAAGGCTGCTCCCACTGTGATCATAGGCAGGAGGAATTGAGGAATGCCCAGTGGACGAGACAAAGCCCTTGCCCTCATGAAGCGTGTATGTTCTAGTGTGGAGGAGCAGGATGATGGATATGTAAACAAACAGATGGCATGGTTCCAGCTTGTGACCAGTGCTCTGGAAGAACCCATACTGGGGGATATGATAGAGGTGATTTGGTAGGGGACTTCTGTAGACACAGTGATCAAGGAAGGCTTCTCTGATAAGGTGACATTTGAACCCTTGAAGTGATGGACTGAGCCATGCAAATATCTTGGGAGAGAAGCAAGTTCAAAGGCTCTGAGGCAGGAGTTTTATATGAAGCCAGGAAGGCCAATATAACTGAAGATGATCGAGGCCAAAGGTGGTTAAAAGATGAGGTCAGAGGGGTCAGCAGGAGTCAGATCATGTGCCCCTTGGAGACCAAGGTTTGGATTTTATTCTAAGTGTGCTGGAAAGATACTGGACTCCTGCCAGAGGCCCATGTTGCACAGTGAGCAACCCAGGATGGTAAACCAGATCAGAATGGCACTGGAACCCCTGAACTGTCATTCATCCTGCAGACAGTTATCTAGAACTTTTACTCCAGGCCCTCTGCTGGTTTCGGGGAAGCAAAGACTGGCATGGGATTTAGCCTGGGCCCCATGGGCTGCATCAGCTCTTTTCTCCCTCACAGCCTCCTTCCCAATCGGAGGCTGCCTGTTACCCCAGGAATCTCAGACCTCTGTCTCCTGTTTGAAGAAATTCCCTGGGTCCCCACAAAAGCCCTCTCCTCCTGCTGGATGGAGTGAGAGATGGGCTTGCATGGAAACTGAAGTTCAGAACCATAGTAACTCCTCTGTAAGACTAAAGTAGCATACTGATAAGGACTGTAAGGACTGAGAAAAGAGGATATTTTGATGTAGATGCTGGAATTCTGTTTTCCTTGGGTTTCCTTGGTTTACATGTGATCTGTGTAATGAAAGCAAAAGTCTTAGTGGTTGCAAGCATTGGCTCCAGAGCTAGGCCTCCTAAGGTAAGTAACCCACTACTTACCTCCTAAGTGACCTTGATCAAGTCACTTGACCTTGTGTGCCTAAGTTCCTCTCCAGATAAAAATGGGAAAAATAACCGTGTGTCACTCATAAGGTTGTTATGAGGATTCAATGAATTAATATCTACAGATCACTTAGAATAGTACCTGGTATATACATGCAGCAAGTGTTAACTGTTATTACTGAATTTTTGGTTATTCAGTCCAGCCTCCTTATTGAACAGATGAGAAAAAATGAGGCTAGGGGCAGTGCAGTGGGATGTCCAAGGTCACAGAGCAAGTTAGTGGTGAAGTCAGGACTGGAGCTCAGGTCTGCTGAAGTCAGCCCCCTGAAGGAAGGCCTGTATCTCTCTGAGACCCCTTGGTCTGGGGCTACCAAATGGGAATCCTGCCCAGCCCCACAAATGGGCCACTGTGTTATTCTGGTGCCTAAGAGCTAATGATTCCAGACAGAACACTGCTCATTCATTGGCCCTTTATAAACTCATTTTATCACTGAAGTGCCTGCTCTCTGCCTGGTGCTCTGGACTGCCAGGTCGGAGGCTAAGAGGCGCGTGCTAGGGCCTGCATCTCCCTTCCACAGTGGCAGAAGAGCTCCTTTCCACCTTCTCCTTAAAACACTCTGACACCAAGTGGATGGTTTCTTTTTCCCCCACACCAACCAATTTTCCAACTCTCCAGGCACAAATAATTTAATTTGGCATATAGCATCATCTACCTGGAGTTAGCATCAGACTCCACATGTTAAGGGATCGGTCCAACGAACTGCCCTGAATTTAGGTGTCAATTGGCAGGTAACAGGTCCCCAGGATACTCACATCTATCTAACTTGGCTACAAAGTCAGAGGTTCCCATAGCTCCAGACCCCAAGCTTAATACTTTCTGGAATGGCTCATAAAACTCAGAGAAACACTATTACTGACTTATAAAGGATACAAAGGATATTACAAAGAATACAGATGAACAGCCAGAAGAAGAAAGGTATATAGATGAGGTCTCTGGAAAATTTCCAAGTTCAGAAATTTCTATCCCAGTGGAATTAGGGTGCAGCACCCTTTGTGGACATGGGTATATTCATTCATCAACCTGGAAGCTCTCTAAATCCCAAACACTGATGGAGGTTCCATTATGTAGGCATGGATGATCAAATCATTAGCCATTGATGATTAGCTCAACCTCCAGCCCCTTCTCCCCTCCTCAGAGGTGAGGGGTTAAGGCTGCAAGTTCTAGCCCTCTAATCACTCATCACATGGTTTGTTCCTCTGATAACCAGACCCCATCCTGAAGCTCTCTAGGGGGACCACCAAGAGTCACCTCATTATCATAAACTCAGATACGGTGGAAAGAGGCTTGTTAGGACAACAAAAGACACTCCTCTCATCCCTATCAGGAAATCACAAGAGTTTTAGGAACTCTGTGCCAAGAACATAGGTCAAAGACCACATGTATATATGTACATGTGTATATATATTCAATCATGTTATCTAAAAATATATATATTTCTTACCATATTGCAATATCACAATGGCATAATGGTACACACTCAGTCCCTTGAATGAAAGCAAAAAAACAAACAGAACAAGTATAGCAAAGCAGAAAAGGAGTAGATTGTGGATAGGAGAGTTAAACCAATTGTACTGGAGGTTATATTAAATATAAATGGACTAAAAGTCCTAGATAAAGATTGTCAAAAAGTATTTTAAAAATTCAACTCTGTTGTTTCTCAGATACCTCTCTTGTAAAGGTTGAAAGCAGAAGGCTGAGAAAAGATATACTGTACAAACACCAAAAGAAAGCTAGTGTAGCTATACAGATATAAGACAAAATAAACTTTAAGGCACAAATCATAATGATAAAAAGTTCAATTCATCAAGAAAATATGATTTTCAGTTTCCGCATACCTTATAATTTAGCCTCAGAGTTTATAAATCAAAAGTGAACAGAAATATGCCCAGAGTAGGCAACTCTATGGACAGAAAGTAGATTAGTGGTTGCCAGGGGCTGGAAGGAGGTCAGGAAAGAGGAGCAACTACTAATGGGTATGAGGTTACTTTTGCGGGGTTGATGAAAACATAGTGGTGACAGTTGCACAACTCTCTGAACATATTAAAAACCACCAAATTGTATACTTTAAATATACTCATTTAAAAAGTGGACAAGTAGGGCAGCCCGGGTGGCTCAGTGGTTTAGCGCCGCCTTCAGACCAGGGCCTGGTCCTGGGGACCCAGGATCAAGTCCCACATGGGGCTCCCTGCGTGGAGCCTGCTTCTCCCTCTGCCTGTGTCTCTGCCTCTCTCTCTCCCTGTGTCTCTAATGAATGAATAAATAAATTTAAAAATAATAATAAAAACAAATAAAAAGTAGACAAGTAAACAAGAAAAACACATCCACAGTCATAGTGGGAGATTTCAACATGCCTCTCAGTGATTGATAGAATAAAGCAGGAAAAAAAAAAACCCAGTAAATATCTAGAATATGACCAGTGGGTTAGTAAAGCCATATCCATGTATGAGGGGAGGAGAGGCCAGCCCCAACCCTGCAGCTCCTGGCCCAGTGAGCCCTGGGAGATGTGAGGCAGGTGACAATCTGAAGGTATGAGCCTGCTCCAGCAGGTAGACATAAGCAGTTGAGGATGGTTGCACACATGGCACACCTGCCCGAGGGCCCCAGATCTGGATTCAGGTGGGAGCGAAATCTGAGTTTTTGCTCTCAAAAAATTGCATACAGCTGGAAAGCTGAATAGCAGAAAAAATTACTTGAGCATCTGAGTTAATGTTTCCTGTTAAAGGAAGCTTGAACCTGAGCAGTTCTACAGCTGAAGCCCCAGTGTCCAGCCTCAAGACTTGAGGACATTGACGGCAATTTCTCCAATGTTTTACATTCTAGGGAAAAAAATAATGAAAAATTTTCAAAGTAAAGAATAAAATGCACGCATGTTACTTTTTTCTTTTTAATAAAATAATGCAAAAGTATTTATGGTGAAGAACTTGGTCTCCCTTCCACTCCTGATTCCTTCCTGTTCCCAAGCAGTCTGCCTAGATGGTACCCTAGAAACCCCCTACTCTCTTTCTGCAGATTTTCTGTGCATGTTTGAATGTATATATTTGCACAAATGCAGAAGGAGAATATCCTTTTTCGCCCCCTCACAAATGGTAACATATTCTAGACTGTTCCACACCTTGGTTATTGTTTTTTTGTTTGTTTGTTTTACATTTTTACTTTTAATTTTTAAATTATTTTTAAAGATTTTATTTATTTATTCATGAGAGACACAGAGAGAGAGAGGCAGAGCCACAGGCAGAGGGAGAAGCAGGCTCCACACAGGGAACCCGATGTGGGACTTGATCCCAGGATTCTGGGATCACGCCTCGGCTGAAGGCAGGTGCTGAACCGCTGAGCCACCCAGGGATCCCTGTTCTACATTTTTAACATACATTTTTATTTTGGAATAATTTTAGATTTATAGAAAAGTTGCAAAGATAATACAGAGAGTTCCCATAATGCTCCTGGCAATATTCTCTCGTAATGACATTTTACATTACCATGGTAATGGGTCACAGCTAAGGAACCCACATTGGTATGTTACTATTACCCAATCCGCAGTCTTTGTCTGGATTTCACCATATTTTGGGTTAATGTCCTTTTTTCTGTTCCAGGATCCAGTTCAGGATGCCACATTGGATATAGAGCACCTTGATTTTTTTCACTTACTATATCTTGCAGAATTTCCATATTTGTATAGATCTATTCCTTCCTTTTGTAAGAACAGTAAGGCAGGGTAGTTCAGTAGGTTAGGTATCTGACTCTTGATTTCAGATCAGGTCATGATCTCAGGGTCCTGAGATCAAGCTGCATTGGGCTCCAAGCTGGACATGGAGTCTGCTTAAGATTCTCTCTCTCTCTTCCTCTGCCCTTCCCTCACTCATATGTGCATTCTCTCTAAATTAATTAATTTATTAATTTTTAATAAAGAACATGAAGGCAGTAGAGCATAGGAGTTAAAACCATGAACTCAGAGGCCAGCCAGACTGCCTGAGTCCAGTCTGAGCTCCACCGGATTCCACCTGTGGCCAGATTATTTATCTTTACATAAATCAGTTTCCTCAGTTGTAAAATATGAATATTATTATGATTAAATGAGTTAATACATGTAAAGTGCTTAGCACATAGTAAGCACTAGATAAACATTGGCCATTACTTGTTTTCTAACAGCTTCATTGAGATACCCCACGCCCATTTAGAGTGTACCATTCAGTGGCTTTTAGTATATTCAGAATTGTGCAACCATCACAATTTTAGAATGTTTTTTGTCACCTTAAAAAGAAACACCATCCCCTTTAATTACCACTACCCAGTCCCTCCCACTGCCATCCCACCCTCAGCCCCAAGCAATCACTCTGTGCCTCTGTACATTTGCTTGTTCTGGATGTTTCGTATAAATGGAATCAATTAACGTGGTCTTTCACATCTGGCATCTTTCACTTAGCATGGTGTCCTCACGCTTCATCCACGTTGTTAACAACATGTCAGGGCCTCATTCTTTTTTCTTTTTTGTTTTTTTTTTAAGATTTATTTATTTATTCATGAGAGACAGAGAGAGAGAGAGAGGCAGAGACACACAGGCAGAGGGGGAAGCAGGCTCCCTGCAAGGAGCCTGATGTGGGACTCGATCCCGGATCCCAGGATCTCACCCTGAGCTGAAGACAGATTGTTCAACTACTGAGCCACCCAGGCGTCCCAGGGCCTCATTCTTTTTTGTGGCTGGATGATACTCCATTGCACAGAGAGGCTACATTTTCTGTTTGCCCATTCATCTATCAGTGGATACTTGGGTTGTTTCCAACTCTTGGCTATTGTGAATAGTGCTGCTGTGAACATTCCAGTACTGGTTTTTGTGCAGACTTGTGGTTTCAGTGCTGTGGGGTATCTACCTGGGAGTGTAATTGCTGGGTCGTATGGGAAGTACATTGAATATATTTTAGAATCCACAGCTGTCTGCCTGTGACACTTCGGCAAGGTACCCTGTGGCCTCTGAGGGTGACCTGGGAACCCTCTTGCCTGCCCCAGTGCCACCTCAGAGGCCTCAGGGACCACGGGCCATGGCTCCAAGCACCCAGGCCTGCCCCTCTGCACACAATTGCTTCTGTGTGCGTGCAGCACGCTCCATGTGGGAGGGCTTTGCCTCAGCTCTCCAGATCCCTGCTGGCTTACCATGAAACAGCCCACACGGCCACCATCTGAGACACACTTAATTGGCACCTAGCGTGGGTCAGGCTCCCAAAGGGTTAGTTCAGGGAGACTTGGGCTTCCCAGTCAGCACCAGCCCCCACCCAAGTGGAGAGACTGGGCAGATGCCAGGCATGCCTTTCACGGTTATTTTTATTTTGCACGGGAAACCATGGGAACACAGCAAGGACAAAAGTGTTTCTTCCACCTATGAGAGGAACAGACGTCTGGTAAAGGGGTCCCTGTGAAGAGGTGGAGCCCAAGAAGTTAGACCTTGTGCTAGGTACCACCTTGAGCAGCGTGCCAGGGCCTGACTGCACACTGAGGGGTGCCACTGTGTGGTGTGGGGTACATGGGCCAGTGGAGCCTATGTAGGGGGGCTGGCCCTGCGTGCCACTGTGATCGATAGACCAGTATGGGCCGGGATGCTGCGCTCAGAGCCACCTCAACCATCTGCTGCATCCTGCTCCCTGGTTGTCTACAGATTCAAAAGTGCATCTCTGTCCTTCATTTTTGGAAATCTGTCTTGTCAGCTGGAGGGCAAGGTGAAGCGCTACTGGTTCACCTATGTAGAAGTGACTCACAGGGATCAAAGCCATTGGACTGGGGAGACAGGGGTGTGGGGCTATGTTCAGGGGTCTGGAAACAGCTCTTGGGCTCTGTCACCAGAAGAGGAGGGAGACTGACCACATACCCACCTTCTGAAGAGCAGCCTAGAACAGCAGTGTCTCAAAAAATACAAGGCAGTGTGTTCTGAGACTGCTGGGTAGAGCAGCCCTTTGTAAGGAGAGGGAGTAGTGCAGTGAGGTGCACCTGAGTGCACCAGTCCCAGCCCCACCCATACCTACCGGGTCACCTTGGGAAGGAGACTAACCGCTTCCATCACCTGTGCATGGGATTGGCAACTCCTGGCTCCCAGGATTGTTGATCGGAAAACTAACTACAGCATCAGACTTGCCGCTGTCCAGTAAGAGAGCTCCCTCCTAGTTGAAACCTTACGTGGAAGCCAAGAGTGGTATGAATTTTAGCTCCGTAAAAAACTGGCTGTGTACCCTCTCTGGGCCTTTCTCCATAAGCTTGATGGATTAGCTTCTTAGGGCTGCTCTAAGAAAGCAGCACAAACCAGGGTACTTGAAACCACAGAAATGTGCTTTCTCTCAGATTTAAAGGCCTAAAGTCTAAAATCAAGGTGTCAGCAGAGCCATGCTCCATGCAAAGGCTCTAAGGGAGGTTCCTGCCTTGCCTTGCTCAGCTGCTGGCGGCTGCCAGGGTTCCTTGGCTTATGGCTGTGCCCCTCCAGCCTCTCCACTCTCAGGCTGCCATGTGGCCACCTCTGTGTCTGTGTCTGAAGCTTTCCTTTCTCTTATAAGGACACCAGTGTTAGGAGTAGGACCCATTCTCATGCAGCGTGACCTCATCGTGACTATCTGCAGAGACCCTGTTTTCATGTAAGATCACATTCTGAGGTTCCAGGTGGACATAAATTTGGGGGGATGCTGTTCTACCCAGTACACTTGCTGATAACATAAGAATCTTGGGCCACAGGAGGCAAGTGGCATGGCAGTGGTTGCAAGAGTGGGCTCTGCAGCCAAGACTGAGTATGAGTCCTGGTAGTGCCACTAACCAGCTGGGTGGCCTTGCATCAGTCAACTAGCTATTGAGTAACCCACATTTCTTCGGTTCTGCAGTGGGGACAACAGGAATCCCACTTCATGAGATATTCTGAGGATACAAGGAATTAAGTACAGTTTATATATATTTTTTCTAAGTACAGTTTAGATTAGAGTCTTCCAGAAGGAGATCTGAGATGACAGTTCCTATGCAGGTGATTTATTAAGGGAGCACCCCCAGAGGAGACTGTTGGGGGGTCAAGGAAGCAGGACAGGGAAAGGGGGAAGTGCAGCAAGGGTGTGGGACTCGGGCAGAGCCCGTGGAGGGCTGTGAGCTCTGGAGTGTGAGTGACACTCAGTTTCCTGCCCTTAAAGCCTGCCAGCCTAATGGCCCCCGGTGCCTGGTCAGTGGCAAAAGCATATTGAAAAGGGGTACAGGTGGACACAGGGACCTGAGGGTGTCTGCATGCCAGCATCATCCCCCTATAAGCACTCAGCCCGGTCACTGCCTATGGCAGGTGTTCAGTAAATGCTAGCCATCCCGGTCATCCTCATCCAGTATGGAAAGTACCTTTCTGGTTTTATGGGGTGAAGAACATGCTAGTCTGCCATCAGGACACCTGTATGTAGCTCCCATGTGGCCACAGACTAGCAGTGAGGTTTGGAGCAAGTGCCTCAGTCTTCTTGGGACGTTTTTGTCTTTAGAGATTAACAGGTGCAGACAGTATGGGTATGTGGGGTCTTTTTTTTTTTTTTTAACATTTTATTTATTTGACAGATAGGAAGAGAGCACAAGCAGGAGCAGCAGAGGGGGTGGGGGGAAGAAGCAGGTTTCTCACAACAGGGAGCCCGATGTGGGGCTTGATCCCAGGACCCTGGGACCACAACCTGAGGCAAAGGCAGATGCTTAACTAACTGAGCCACCCAAGCACCCTAGTTGTTGGGTCTTAAAAAACTAATATAAGGATGCCTGGGTGGCTCAGTGGTTGAGCATCTGCCTTCAGCTCAGGGCATGATCCCAGGGTACTGGGATCAAGTCCCACATCGGGCTCCCTGCATGGAGCCTGCTTCTCCCTTTGCCTATGTCTCTGCCGCTCTCTGTATCTCATGAATAAATAAATAAAATCTTAAAAAATAATAAAGTGTACAGATCAATAGCATGTAGTACATCATTTATTCACAGCGTTAGGCAACCATCACCTCTATTTCATTCCAATACATTTTCACCACTCCCGAAGGAGACCCTGTACCTGTTAGGGGTCATTCTCCATCCACTCACCTGTCTGTCCCCTCAGCCACCAATCTGCTCTGCATTCTGGACATGTCCTGTAAATGGAATCACCCACTGTGTGGCCTTTTGTGTCTGGCTTCTCTCATTCTCTCTTTTAGCTTGTGTTTTCAAGGTTAATCACAACCTTGCTCAATTGTAGCAGGTTGTCAGAGCTACACTCCTTTGTACGGGTGGTTAATATTCCATCCTGCAGATAGACCACAATTGGTTTATCCATTCAGCAGTTAATGGACATTTGGGCTGTTTCTGCCTTTGCGCCATTGTGAATATACTGCTATGACTTTGTCACTTACCTTTTTTTTAACAGTTGTAGTTTAGCCTTTTGGCCAGCAGTACCTGGTTTTCCCATGGTGTGGAAGGGCCTTATCTGTTTAACTGTTTCTCTGCTCCAATGACCAACCTTGGACTTCTTTCTTCCTGCCCTTGACCAAATGTAAGCTCCAGAGAATCTAGATCCAAGGATCCTGGATTGCCAGGTAGTAGCTACATTTGCTCAGAACTCTTCCAGATTTTAAAAGGTCTGTGGATCTGTTAAAAGTGCATTACCTTCTTTTGAGTTCTCCAGACACTTTTATAACTACTCTTGTACTTTATCTTAGCACCATCCTCTGGAACACAGAGGACTAACATTTCCATTGTGTGGATAAAATGGCAGCTAACATGTGGAAACTCTTACTCTGAGCCAGGCCTGTTATGAGCACTTCACATAGATTAACCCCTCTACCGTCATAAGAGCCGTGAGGGCTACACATGATCCCCCGTCTTGCAAGTGAGAAAACAGACCCAAGGTCAATGGCAGATAAACAACAAAGCAGAGAATGAGTCTGGGAAATCTGGGTTCAGAGCCCAAGCTCTTGACCACTTTGTTCTCCGGCTTAAATGTTAAAGCCAGGGGCACCCCAAAGGTGAACGATGTGGCTGGGTTACAAATGTAGATTTCTCTTCTCCAGATCCACACTCCCCGGTCCCTCACACCATTCTTTCCACCTGTTTTCTCTAGGAGCAGAATCTGTCCCCGCCACTACTACCACCAAGGATTAAATGAACTCAGGTCTTGATGCCCTGGCCCAGAGCCTGTAACAGGACAGGTGCTCAGAAAGCAAATAGCAAATGTGTTTGTGTCTTTTTCGGATCCCACTGCCACCTGATTTCAGTCCCAGCCTGCATGCACACATCCATGCACACACTTGTGTCTAAGGAATGCCTTTTTGGGAGACATTGGTGGTATCCTGTCGTCCCAGCAGCTGAGCCCATGCCCTGCCTTGCACATGGCTGTGGGATGTTTGCAGGGGCACATGGCTGGTGCCCAGGACCTCCAGATGGTCTTGTGATACCTCACCGGAGGTCCGGCGGGAGAGGGAAGAGGAGAGTCGGAGAAGTAACTGACTTGGTGAGCTCCAAGTGGAGCCTGTAGCTCATTCTTCACTGCTGTGTAGTATTCCACTGCATGCTAGTACCTCACTTTCTCTCTCTATTCTACTATTGATGGACATCTCAATTGTTTCCAGTTTGGGGCTCTTATGAATAGAGCTCCTGTGAATATTTTTGTATGTGTCTTGTGCTGTACAGATTGTCACTTTCCTTTTCCAGTCACCAGTATGTCTTAGACTTTTAAATAGCCTCATAGCGTCTGGTTGTCCTGCCATCTGTGGAGCCGCCCTCCTGACAAGCCTGGGCCCGCACACCTGTTGGGGGTACCCCCAGGATGTGGCTGCCCATGCTTTGAATGTGTGTAGCAGCTTTGGTAGGGAGCGCCTGGTTTTCAAAGTGGCTCCGGCAGGTCAAGGAGGAAGCTGAGTGGTCTCGGTCCCAGGCCTGCCCATTGGGAAGGATCCTATTTTGTGGGCTCATGTGATTTCTTCCTGTGTGTTGTATGCACAGCTTGTTAGAGAGGTGGGAATGTAGAAAAGTGCAGGTGAGCACGTGAAGGCTCAGAGAGGTCAATGTTGCTTCCAGAGCTATAAGTGATGTGCCTTGTCGGAACCCAGACATTCCAGCTCATCTTTCTTTTACTCTCTGGAGCTTCCCAGTCACTCAGCCATCAGGGTTTCTGCTATAATTCCTTTCCCTCTGGCCTGCCTTATTTGCATCGTGCATACCTGCCCTCCTGTAGGTGTGCAGTATGGCTTTCTTCTCTGGCACCTCTTCTTGGTCTCCTTGGCCTGATCCTCCTTCTGCTCCATGCAGGCCCTACATGTAGAGATCTAGAGGCTCTTATTGTCCCTTCAGAGGAAAATCCAACCTCCTTCCTGGGCATTGAGGCCCATGTGGTCTAGGCTTGCTCCCAGCTCAAGATCCTGCTGCCCCTTGCCCACTCTGCTTTGGCCACTAGCTTTGGCCACCAGCATTGCCTCTCAGCTCTTCAGATATGCAATCTCTTCCCCAGGGCCTTTGCACCTGCTGGTACTTGCTTGCCTGCAGTGCTTGTCCTTGTCACCAGCTGCCCTTTGGTCCTTTGGGTCTCAGTGTAAATGGCTCTTACAAGAGGGCTTTCTGGGCAGCCCGGTGGCTCAGCGGTTTAACGCCACCTTCAGTCCAGGGCCTGATCCTGGAGACCCAGGATCAAATCCCACGTTGGGCTCCCTGCATGGAGTCTGCTTCTCCCTCTGCCTGTGTCTCTGCCTCTTTCTCTCTCTCTCTGTCTCTGTCTCTCATGAATAAATAAATAAAAATCTTTAAAAAAAACAACAAGGTTTTCTGCTCCCACAGTCTACTGTGGGTCCCCTCACAATTCTCTCAGGCCCCATTGCATCTGCCACTTGCATGGTCTGTAATGACACCATCCTTGTCTGATGTCTGTAAGTCAGTGAGAGCAAAATTGTGTTTCATTTATTGACCATCATGACCCTGGTGACTACTGGCTCAGTATCAGGTACACAGCAGACACTGAATATACACTGTGTGTATGTATGAGTGTATGCCTATGTGTACATGCAAAAAGGTGTAAGGGTACTCCAAGCTGGTGGCCCCGTGAAACAAAGTATAGACTAGAGTCTGCCCCATGGTGACACTTTCTAGTGACTTTAGCAGAACCTCTGAGTCTGGTTCTGCAGTGGGGAGGCAATATGGCGTCATGGAGAGGACATGGGACTTAGAGGCAGAAAACCAGGGTTTGAGGGACGCCTGGGTGGCTCAATAGTTGAGCATCTGCCTTTGGCTCAGGGTGTGATCCTGGAGTCCCAGGATTGAGTCCCACATCAGGTTCCCTGCATGGAGCCTGCTTCTCCCTCTGCCTGTGTCTCTGCCTCTCTCTCTGTGTCTCTCATGAATAAATAAATAAAATGTTAAAAGAAAAGAAAAGAAGGGCAGCCCTGGTGGCGCAGCGGTTTGGCGCTGCCTGCAGCCTGGGGTGTGATCCTGGTGACCTGGGATCGAGTCCCACATCGGGCTCCCTGTGTGGAGCCTGCTTCTCCCTCTGCCTGTGTCTCTGCCTCTCTCTCTGTGTCTCTCATGAATAAATAAATAAAATGTTTTTAAAAAAAAAGAAAAGAAAACCAGGGTTTGAGTCCCAGCTCTGCCAATGCTTAGCTGTAATCATTAAACAAGTCTGTCTCTGGGCCTCAGTTTTCTGTATCTGTAAGAAGGGACTGATGTTAAAAAAAAGAAACCAACAATAGAGGGATCCCTGGGCGGCTCAGCGGTTTAGCGCCTGCCTTTGGCCCAGGGCATGATCCTGGGGTCTCAGGATCGAGTCCCACATCAGGCTCCCTATGTGGAGCCTGCTTCTCCGTCTGCCTGTGTCTCTGCCTCTCTCTCTCTCTCTCTCTCTCTCTCTCTCTCTCTCTCTGTCTATCATGAATAAATGAATAAAATCTTTTTAAAAATCAACAATAATAGTAATACCCATGTCCGGTGGCTGGAAATGACACTGGACTTGTGTCAGGGATATAAAGCAGCTTGTCCTTAGCAGGCATAGTGGGAGCAAGTTGTGCTCTGGGAATGTGTGTGTGAGGAGGAGGAATCGGTCCCTAGTCCATCAGCCTGGAGCGTCTACCACGTGGGAAGCCCTAGAATAATGGTCCCCCAAAATATCAGGTCCTAATCCCTGAAACCTACAAATGTTACCTTATATGGTAAAGTCCTTACAGATGTGATTTCATTTAAGATCTTGAGATGGGTGGTTATCCTGAATTATTTGGGTCCATCCAACAAAATCTGATAGCTTGAAACATCAGAAATTTATTTTCTCATACTTCAGAAGCCAGAGGTTTAAAATCAGTGCAAAGTCAGGATGTTGCCAGGGCTGTCCTCTCTCCAGAGGCTTTAGGGCGAGAATGAGTCCCTTCCCTCTTCCAGCTTCTGGTGGCTGCTAGGGTCCCTTGGCTTGTGGTCTCATCACTCCAGTCTCTGCCTCTTTGGTCACAGGGCCTTCTCCTCTTCTATCTGTGTCAAATCTCTCTGGGCCCCCCTCTTATAAGACACTTTGATTGCACTTAGGACCCACCCGAATAATTCAGGATAACCCCCCATCTCAAGATCTTAAATCTGATGTTTCAAGCTCTCAGATTTTGTTGGTCATTTATTACAGCAGCCACATGAAACTAGCACAGTTTGTTAACTCACCAGATCACCCAGCAAGCCCCTACTGGGTGCCAGGCATGGTGCTAGCCAAGGCCATACACAGTGAATAGATCAGACAAGGCCATGCCTCCCAGGGCTGACAGTGTACCAGGGGCAGGGAACAGACAGTGAACACGAAGGTAACAGACACCACTCCTTGGCTGTGTGCCAGGCATCATCATCCGTGCCTCCTGTGTGTGAGCTAAATTCATCCTCACAACCTACAACCATATGTAGGTACTGTTATTCCCATTTTATAGATGTGGAAACTGAGACACAGAGAGGCTCCCTTGAAGCCACATAGACCATAAATGGGAGAACCGGTGTTTGCTCTCAGAGCCTTGGCTCTGAATCATCTTTTGTTAGATGATAAGATCTATGAGATGATCACTGCAAAGAGTGCTGTGAAGGTAGTAGATAGGGTGGGGGGCTAGTTTAGGGGAGCAGGGAAGGGTCTCTGCAGGGAGGTGATGGTTGAGCCGAGGCCTGAAACATAAGGGGAGTCAGCCTCAGGGGAGGTTGGAAGGAAGGGAATTGCCCACCTGGCGCCCTGAGGTGGGGATGAGCTCAGAGGGACCCGGGAAACAGGAAGCAGGTGCTGGCTCTGGGGGACAGGGTGTAGAGAAGGCCGGGGCCAGCAGCATCTCCGCGGGAAGCTGCGGGTAGGTGAGGGGGAGCAGGCGAAGGGCTCCCCTGCTGATCTTGATCGCCCCACCCCAGGCATGTCCGAGCGCGAGCGGCAAGTAATGAAGAAGCTCAAGGAGGTGGTGGACAAGCAGCGCGACGAGATCCGCGCCAAGGACCGGGAGCTCGGTCTGAAGAATGAGGATGTCGAGGCTGTAAGTGATGAACCCCCGACCCCACATCCACCCTCCCAACCAGGAGATACCAACAGGGAGATCAGATCCTCCCCACGAGCAGTTCCCCTTCTCTCCCTTGGTCTCGTCCTGTGGGGTGGGGGTTCCTGCACGAAGTCTGGTAGCTTCCACACTGGAGCCACAGCTGTGGGGAGGACCCTCAGCTGAGTCTGCATTGTAACAGCGGGGGGTGGGGGGGTGGGGGGCAGAGCACTGCCCTGCTTCTTCCACACCTTGGGGAGATGCCAAGACCCAGCCAGGCTTTGTTTTGACCCTGCAGCTTCCTCCAACCCACCCTCTTCGTGCCCTTCTATGAGCAGGCCAGCATGATCCAGGCTGCTCCAGGAACCCATACGGTGTCTCCACCTGAATTAGAAAAAGACACTCCTTTCTCAAGGCATGTTACTTCCATCTGTTGGGAAATCATCATGATACACTGACAAAACACTTACCTTCCATCTGTCATAATCATCATAGTAAATATACAAATTGCCCATCGCTTGCGTCAACAGTTATAAGAATGTGAACAAACTTCAAACAAATCATGGTGTCTCTAATATGATGGCATGCCTGTAGAAGATTTGCCCTTGTGCAGTCCACAACATGAGCTACTGTATGCAGCAGCCCCATAAATGGCTTTTCTCTTTCTCCAGCTGCAGCAGCAGCAGACTCGGCTGATGAAGATCAACCACGACCTCCGGCATCGTGTCACAGTGGTGGAGGCCCAGGGGAAGGCCCTGATTGAACAGAAGGTAGAACTAGAGGCAGATCTGCAAACCAAGGAACAGGAGATGGGCAGCCTGCGGGCAGAGCTTGGGAAGCTGAGAGAGAGGCTGCAGGGCGAACTCAGCCAGAATGGGGAGGAGGAGCCCCAGGTAAGTGGGAAGACAGCGCTGAAGCAAAATGGAAAGGTAGGGCTATGAGCTGGCTCAAGGTGGGCAAGGCTGCTTTGTTTCCCCCATTACACTTGAGGGGTGTAGGAGGAACCTGGGAGGAGGTAGGCTGTGTAGTTAACTGCGTGGGCCCTAGAGCTGGTCTGCCTTGGTTCAGATCTAGCCTGTTACTACCTCTATGACCTTGGATAAATTATTTAGCTTTTTCTGTGGCTCAGTTTCCGTGTGTCTAAGATGGGAATAATAATAGTACTTAACCCTAGATTATAATGAGAATTAAATGAGTTAACCCATTTATTTTTTTAAATCCTTTTTATCTTTTTTTAAAGATTTTATTCATGAGAGATGAGAAAGAAAGAGAGAGAGAGAGAGAGGCAGAGGGAGAAGCAGGGTCCATGCAGGGAGCCTGACGTGAGACTCAATCCTGGGTCTCCAGGATCAGGACCTGGGCTGAAGGTGGCACTAAACCACTGAGCCACCCGGGCTGCCCAGAGTTAATTCATTTAAAGCGTTAGCTGTTGTTATCATTACCATTATCATCTGGAGGAGTCAAAAAGGCTTTTCTGGGGATCCCTGGGTGGCGCAGTGGTTTGGCGCCTGCCTTTGGCCCAGGGCGCGATCCTGGAGACCCGGGATCGAATCCCACGTCGGGCTCCCGGTGCATGGAGCCTGCTTCTCCCTCTGCCTGTGTCTCTGCCTCTCTCTCTCTCTCTCTCTGTGTGACTATCAAAAATAAATAAAAATTAAAAAAAAAAGGCTTTTCTAAGGAGGTGATTAAAAGAATGAGAGTAAACGAATAGGGAGTGGGAATGGCACATGCAAAGGCCCTGTGTTGGAGAAATTGTAGTGCAATCAAGGTAGGATAAAAAGACAAGAATGGCTGCTATGCAGTGTAAAGGAGAGGAAGAAGTTTGGAATGAGGTCAGAGAGATGAGGCAGGGGCCAGTCCTGTAGATCAGGTAGACCACAGAGCAGAGTGTGGTCTTCTACCTCAGAGCACTGTGCTGAGTACTATTGAGGTTCAAAGAGTTAACAACCCAATGCAGGAGACAGACTTGGATGCCCTTAGCCACACTTAAGGTGGAAAGGGATTGTCTTAGTGGTAAGAGATTGTCTTTGTCTGGGTTCCTTGGAACAGAGCTTGAGAAAAGGAAAATAGGAAGGAGGTTTATGTGGGCGATGATCCCAAAGATCAGAGGCCTGAGACAGGGAAGAAGGAGAAGTGAATTTGAGTGTGTGTTACTGAGGTTGCAGTGGGAACTCAGTCCTGCTGGGACCTCTGAGAAGCATGTAGAACATGTTCCAGAACCGTCTTTCTGGAGCAGAAAGACTTGGAGCATTTATCCACATGCACCTGCCCCTGATTAGCTAAGGGTGGCTCCTGGGGGTGTTATCTCCCTGACATTCCTGGGCAGAACTTACAGAGCAGACCTCAGGGCACGAGTGGAAAGATACGCAGTGTGTGCCTGACGTGGGGCCCTGTCCACATGGGTGGGGCTGCACCACACCTGCAGCTATAATCCAGTTGGGCCCAGGGCTGCAACATGGGGTGCCAGAGGTGTCTCACCCGTAAACAAGCGCCCCCCCCAGGGGGTGTGCCAGCGACAGAGAGCTAGAACAGTTAAGTCTGATGGGGGTGGCATGCAGTTTCATGGAAGAGTTGTTCCTTTGGCTGAATGTGTGTGAACAATGCTGAGATTTTGATAGGTAGATGTAGAGGGTAGATATGCTGCTTCAGAAAAACACAGTGGACTCTTAGGGAAAAGCTTAGGGCTTATGCTTTCTTCCAGCAGATGTTTATTGACTGTTTCAGGTTTGCAGGCACTGTGCTAGTTTCTTGGGTTGCAGGTGGAAGAGGTAAGCCAGATGAGCTCACCATCAGGTTGGCTCAAGTGCCAGCACAGTTGTTAGGTATCTTATGAATTCAGGCCAGACATTTCTAGGCTCTCTGCAGGACGGGAACCTGGGATACAGTTAGGGAGGTAAGGGAAAGAAGTCTTAAAATCTTAAAAGGGAGAGGTTAGGGCTTATTTTTTGGCTAAAAGTGACAGAAGCCTAAATTGAAGTGGTTTAAGGATTTTTTTAAAAAGTGGGATTTTGGGTTGTATAGCTAAAATCTTTGAATTAAGGATGGCTTCAGGTATAGCTGATTCCAGGTGCCCAAATGATGCCATCAGATCTCTCAGCTTTGCTTTCCTCTGTGTTGGTGTTGTTCTCAGGCAGGCTCTTGCCATACAGTGGCCCCTGGTACTCTACCAGCTTTGCAACCCCAGTGAAAAGAAGTTGCCTCTTTCCCAAATTCCCAGCAAGTCTCAGGGAACCCTCTCGTGGGCCCATCACAGAACCAGTCATTGTCGCCTGAGGTCTAGAACATGCATGGTGTCCATTCTTGAGTCACATGGCTACCCCTTGTGTGCCCATCCATGCCAGCAGAGTGGAAGTGGGGCCAGCAGAGTTTCTCCAGAGGACACCTGCAAGGACTCAGCCAGGAAAAGTACAAAAACAGATGCAGGGCAGGCAGCTATGGCAGCTGTTGTCTGCAGTGCCCAGAATGCCACACACAGTGGTGGGGAATGTGGATCCCTCCACAGGGTTCAGAAGGGGAGTGATAGGATGAGCTCTGAGTTGATGGAGGACAGTTTGATCAAGAGGGAGCTGAGCACAGACATGGCTGTAGGGAGCCCTTTGCAATAGTCCAGACAAGGAAGGCGAGGGCTGGACCGAGTCTATGGCAGTGGGATGAAGGGGATGAGGCAGATGCCAAAAACAGCCGCTAGGTGACACTGGGCGCAGTTACCCCCCTTCTCCTCTGGTGTACCCCTTCTGGCCTCCTGTGCCCCACGAGAGCTCAGGCCTGTCTCCTCCTGGGCAGGCAGGGCTAGGTCCAAACCCAGGCCCCTGAAGATACCACCTTGGGCACAAGACCTTGAGCCCTGCTCCAGAACTATTAGCAGTGAGGACAGGGACATGTCACCCCTCCTTGGCCCTCCTGCCTGTGCGTTTCAGTTTCTCTTGCTGGCTGGCACCAAGGGGGTGGGACAGAAATGGAGGAGTAACATCAGGTAGCAGTTAAGACTAACCCACTGAGCTGCTTTGCAAGGTCTGTTCCCAAACTGGAGCTTTTGCTGGGTTTGACTCCCTGCCTCAGAGCTGGGTGGAGTTCAAGATGCTTGCCATTCAGACAGGGAGGCCACAGCTGGTGGTGGCTTTCCACCTGCTGCTGTGTGACCTGGGGCTTATGCATCACTTTGGTGCTCAGTTTTCTGTCTCATAAGTGAGGGGGATGAGCTTGACTCAGTTCAGTAGATCAAATAGTGTGGCTGGGATAGAGGGCCATGGGATCTGAAGAGGGCATAGTGAATTCTTGGCGGGATGTGAAAGCAGTGCAGGTCTTCAAGTCATGGAGATAAGACTTATGGGATGCGTAGGATGTCTGGGGTAGAATATGGGGTAGACCACTCCAGGCAGGAGGAAGAGCATGAACCAGACTGGAGAAAGAACAGGCGTGGCTGGGGTCATGGGCTAATCCTGGCACAGGATTGGTAGAGAAAATGGGAGCTATGGAGGGATCTAGAGCTGGGGAAGAGTCAGTTCACATTCATGCCTTGATGATTCCAGTTCTACCCCCTAGATTCATGCAGTCCTTTCTGAGCTCTGTCACTGTGATCTCCAGTAAACAAAGCTCTTGATACGTTTTTATAATACAGTTATTAAAATATAATTCACATATAACTCAACTATTTGAAGTATACAATTCGATAGGTTTTAGTATATTTACTGTCTTGTATGTACAATCACCACTATCTAGAACATTTCCATCACCCCAAAGAGAAAGGTCATACCTGTGAGTAGCTAATCGCCGTCTCTGTCTCCCGCAGCCCCGGCCACCACAAATCTGTTTTCTGTGTCTATGGATTTGCCTGTTGTGGACATTTCTGGGAAATGGAGTTGTGGGGACATGTGGTCTGAGCAGCTCCTTCACTTAGTGTGTTTTTTCTTTTTTAATTCTTTTTTTTTAAATATTTTATTTATTTATTCACAAAAGACACAGAGAGAGGCAGAGACACAGGCAGAGGGAGAAGCAGGCTCCATGCAGGGAGCCCAATGTGGGACTTGATCCCGGGACTCCAGGATCACGCCCCGGGCCAAAGGCAGGTGCTGAACTGCTGAGCCACCCAGGCATCCCTGCTTAGTGTGTTTTCTAACTCATCTAGCTCCTTATGGTTTCACTGGAGGCTTCCTGCCTTTCACAGGTAGACATAGAAAAACCCCTAAGAAAATGATTTGGTGGGCTCCCTGTCTCAAGGATTTCCTATAAAATCAGTAAGAAAACTAAAGTTAGGGATGCCTGGGTGACTCAGCGGTTGAGCGTCTGCCTTTGGCTCAGGGCGTGATCCTGCGATCAAGTCCCACATCAGGCTTCCGGCATGGAGCCTGCTTCTCCCTCTGCCTGTGTCTCTGCCTCTCTTGCTCTCTCTGTGTCTCTCATGAATAAATAAATAAAATATTAAAAAAAAAAAAAAAACTAAAGTTCATAGTTACCTACTTGACACCTCTGCCTTATGGATTTTGATATCTTAACAAGTGTTTATTTAAGTGCGCAGGGAAACGGGCCGGATGGCAGGTGGGTGAAGCCAGATTTTCTGGCTAAATGTATGCTCAGTGTGTATAGGAGTTACAGACGGTGACCAGGGCACAGTCACTCCCCTTTGCTGGGCCAGGGGCTGTTCACAAGCATGTTTGAGAGGCTGCGGGAGCATAGTGGCTTTGATATGCCCAGGCAGAGGGAGTGGGCCTAGGAGGCCGGGCCTTAGGACACAGGTGGAGGATGTTAACCTCCCTTAGGCCACTCTGGTCCTACTGCTTGTCAGCAGGCCTCTCGGGCCTCTCTGGGGAGCACTCAGCACCTCAGGGCATATCCTTCAACTGTGTCCAAAGTGCCTCCAGGGACCAGCAGACAATCCTTGATAACCCCAGGCACCTCTGTCGTCCCTCATGGAGTAAAACTAGAAGACCCGCTGCTGATGGGCCTGATTTCCATGCTGAAAAGCGCCGTTTCAGTCTCTCTCCCAGGACAGGCCAATCCAAGAGCACCTGCTGGCCTCCAGAAAAGCTGGAGCCCCAGGCTTTCCTTCTTCTGCATTTCCAAGCAGTGGTCCCAGCAGTCAGGACTTTTTATGCCTCTGTCTGGGAATCCCCCAAGCTCTAATGCATCAGGTTGCTACCCTGATCAGAGCCCATCCCTTCTCCAGAGAAAAAGAACTCCGGTCTGAGGAAACTCTTTGGTGTCTTGGGTGCTTCCAGCCCGTGGGGGTGAGTGGGAACCTGTTGTGTCCAAAGAGCATGTGTTTGGAGGAATCTCTGGTGTCTAGGTGGGAAGGGCCCTTAATTATATTACTGGATTATCAGGGGCTAGATGGGGAAATGAAGACCCAGAGAGGATGAGGCTGCTTGCCCAAAGGGCTCTTTGGAAATGAGGGTTTGGGAACTCTCATGAAGAGCTTTATGCCTTCCCCAGGATGTGTGGATCCCTTCCAGATGTCCCCTCTTGGAGACAGAGAGGCACAGACTTGCCCCAGTAAATGGCCGGGCAGAGCCAGAGTTATCTGGGAAGGGAGGGGCTAGAGGGAGGGAGGAGCCTGAGGGGTCCTTGGCAGTGGCTGCCAGTGCCTATGGGGTCCAGGCACGGAAAGAAAAAGGGGTAGGGGCTGAGCAGGCATGGAAAGAAAGCGTAAAAGGCAATAGCTGCCATGTAGAACCAGCCCAGTGTTACCATGTGGCCCAGTGTGACCCAGTCTTCCAATATTCTTTCCAAAAGGAAGCCCAAGACCCAAACTTGTGTGAAATCTGTCAATATAAATCCATTGGGGACTAATTCCAAAATGTTTTAGAACACAGTGAAGGCCAAATGCCAAACAAAATGGCCAGAGGGCAAGGGGCTCGGGGAAGGCCGACTTCCTGGTGAACTCCTATGCATTCGTCAAGACCCCATGCACAGAGACTATGTCCATAGTTTTTTTTTTTTTTTTTTTTTAAGATTTTATTTATTTATTCATAGAGATGCAGAGAGAGAGAAAGAGAGGCAGAGACACAGGCAGAGGGAGAAGCAGGCTCCATGCAGAGAGCCTGATGTGGGACTCCATCCAGGGTCTCCAGATCACGCCCTGGGCTGCAGGTGGTGCTAAACCGCTGCGCCACCGGGGCTGCCTGAGACTACGTCCATAGTAACATCTTCCATGATCCTTCCCAGTTAGACTTTGATGTCCTTGCACCTCTTATTATATGACCCTGTAAGCCTCCCTCCAGTCCTACCCGATTCATCTCATTACTTAGTGCCCAGCAGGCACAGAGTTGATGTTCAATGAATGTTGAATGTTTATCAAGAAATCCATTTATTTACTGAATATTAATATAGACATTCAAGGAGGGGATCCCTGGGTGGTGCAGTGGTTTGGTGCCTGCCTTTGGTCCAGGGCGCGATCCTGGAGACCCGGGATCGAGTCCCACGTCGGGCTCCCGGTGCATGGGGCCTGCTTCTCCCTCTGCCTGTGTCTCTGCCTCTCTCTCTCTCACTGTGTGCCTATCATTAAAAAAAAAAAAAAAAAAAAAAAGACATTCAAGGATGCTTTGTAGTTAACTTGGGCAGGTAAGAGAAGGGAACTGGCATTAGTGAGTGCCTGCTATATAGCAGCCCCTTGCTATGCAGGGTCTTGGGTAGAGGACACCATCCAGCTGTGTGGCTCTGCAGGAGGTAGATGCTGAAGACATACCCTGAGGACACAGCTCACCTGAAGGTGTGGCATCAGCAGATGCCTGGAATACCTTTTTGGGAAGTTAAATCATCCAGGATTTCCTCCCTACTCCCTACTCCCACTTCACTGCCCAGTGGAGTCCACTGGCCCACCCACTGTCCAGACTTGGGGGTGGCATCTGTTAGGTGTCCATTCTCTGCTGCAGCCAGGTGCCTCCCCTGTTCCCTGCCAGCTCCTGCTCAGGCCCACTCCCCCCACCTGTGCCTGCTGGGTGACTCTTCTGTCACCTGATCTTCCCTAGTGGGTGGTGTCTCCTTTCAAGTGTCCTTTCCAGAACAGCCCGTCCTGACTCTCCCAGGACACAGGCTCTCAGCTCTGCCGTCCTGGGTCCTTCAACATCCTGGCCTGGCATCTCCATTTGGGTCAGAATGCCTTCCTCCCGGTAGTGCTGTGGGGGTTTTGGGGAGTGTGGGGGTGGAGGAAGGTCTCTGTTTCTTTTTTTTTTTTTTTAAGATTTTATTTATTTATTCATGAGAGACACACACAGAGAGAGAGGCAGAGACACAGGCAGAGGGAAAAGCAGGCTCCATGCAGGGAGCCGGACGTGGGACTCGATTCTGGGTCTCCAGGATCACACCCTGGGCTGAAGGTGGCGCTAAACCGCTGAGCCACCGAGGCTGCCCAAGGTCTCTGTTTCAATCCCATTTCCCCGTTCTAGAGTTCCCCCATTGTTGTCCTGAACTTCTGTCCACCCCTTCTAGTGGATGATGGGATGTTGGGGACTCAAGGGGGTTGGGAACACCAGGAAAGGACAGGCCACCTGCACATCTGGCCAGCTGACTTGGGGGCAGCTTGCAAAAACTTCCTTGCTTTCAAAAAATGGAAAAAACGCAAGTGTTGGTGAGGATGTGGAGAAGTGGGACCTTCCCACACAGCTGGCCGAATGTAAAGTAGGGAAGCTGCTGTGGAAAACGGTTTGGTGGTTCCTCAGACAGTTACACACAGTCACCATGTGACCTGGCAGCTGCTCCCGGAGGTGTACACCCACCCAAAAGCACGAGAGCAGGTGATGAGACAATCAGGCAGATCCTTGTACACAGATGTTCACGGCAGCACTAGTCACACTAGCCAAAAGGTGGAAACAGCTCAGATGCCCACTGTGGCATATCCACACATGGGAATAGTATTCAGCCATGAAAAGGAATGGAGCACTGACTCACTAGAGCATGGATGAGCCTTGAAAACGTGATGCTATGTAACAGAAGCGAACACAAATGATTCCATTTATTCAAAATGTCCAGAAAAGGCAAATCCATGGAGATAGAAAGCAGATGGTGGTCACCAGAGGCTAGGGGCAGGGGAAGAGGGTATTGGGGAGTGACCATTAATGGTTATGGAGTTTCTTTTGGGGTGATGAAAATGCTGTGGAACTAAAAAAAAAAAATGTTGTGGAACTAGACAGAGGTGGTGATTGCACGGCATTGTGAATGTACTAAAAAGCTGCTGGATTGTATATTTTTAAATGGTCGATTTTAAGTGTATATTACTACAGTTTTGGTTTCTTTGTTTTGTTTTTTCTTTTTGTTTAAAAAAAAGAAAAACACCTTGCTGTGAGAAAGGGAGAGAGGATAGGGTTTGGGTCTGGCTGGGGCAGTGACTTAGCATGCTAGGATCCATCTGCGTGACCTGCATGGAAGAGAAATGCTCTGCATCTGCACACCTGCTGGGATGTTACATGCCCACCCACCCCATTCCACCTCACCCCACCCCACCTCCGCTCCCACAGACTGCCAGTGCACAGATGCCCTTAGCCACTGGGGAGGAGAGGGCTTGACCAGAAGGCCAGTAACAAATGGGAAAACATATGTGACTTTAATGTCAGATGAAAAGGGAAGAAAAAAATTGTACTTAAGCTCTGATTTTAACAACTTTGGCCAAAGTAGCAATGTTTTTTTTTTTTTTTTTAAGATTTTACTTATTTATCCATGAGAGACACAGAGAGGCAGAGACACAAGGCAGAGGGAGAAGCAGGCTCCATGCAGAGAACCTAGTGTGGGACTCGAACCCGGGACCCCAGGATCATGCCCTGGGCTGAAGGCGGCGCTAACCTGCTGAGCCACCCGGGCTGCCCAAGCAGTGGTCTTATTAGCAGTGGTCTTAGTAAGAATATCAGAAGAGAATGTAGGCAAAAGAAAGCAGATTTATGAGGGTGGCAGCATGTGAGTCGTGCTGTTTCTTCTCCTTGGACTCCTTGTCCCGTTATTTGTAATAAGACCCTGAGGCAGGTGGGGAGGCACCAGGACTGCAGGTCTGGCTATTGAGAAGGCGAACAATGAACAGGTGGCCCGTAGCTTTCATCTCCAGAGGGACGCTGACTGCACAGAACGTGAGCACAGGCCGCCTTCGAGTTCTTAAAATAGCGCCCTCGGCAAGCTGCAAAGGCCCCGGGAGGGTGGGGAATTTGGGCTGTGGCAGAATGTGGAGTGGGTGCCGGTGGTGGCCGCCAGGAATTCATTAGCAGCATCTCTGCCTCCTCCAGACGGAGCCAGGCGGGGAGGAAAGCATCTCCGAGGCAGAGAAGGTGGCCATGGATCTCAAGGACCCCAACCGCCCCCGGTTCACGCTGCAGGAGCTGCGGGACGTACTCCATGAGAGGAATGAACTCAAGTCCAAAGTGTTTTTGTTGCAGGAGGAGCTGGCGTACTATAAGAGGTGAGTGTCCCGGGAGCTCCCAGGCTGGCTCCTTTCTGGGGTTGTACGAAGTCTTGGGAAGACAAGGATTGCATCTGTCTCCATTCTGGGGCTCCTGTCTGGCCTGAAGTACTTGGACACACGTTCTCAGTCCCTTTCTGAAACTCTTAGGTTCAGGTGCATTTTATAATTCAGAACTTCCCGGCTGTTAGGAAGGAATAGTCCACAGACTGTGTATACGTGATATACACCACTACGGTCCGGGGCAACTCCCCCAAATCAAACATGTTAATATTTTTACAGTGAGAGATGTGAATACTCATACTAAATAGGATAACCATTACAATCAGGCTCAGGAAAGTTCATTTCAGGTTTTGCCACCAAATGAATGACCAAAAATGAATTTTCATTTTTAGAGCTTTTTGGATTTTAGAATTGCAGATAAGAGACGGTAGAGCTGTACAGCGTTCGTGTGTGTTCATTCAGCCCACGGCCAGTGAGCTCCTTGCATTTATTAGAGTTGTACTGTCTGATATGGTAGCCACTAGCTGTATGGCTATTTACATTTATATAAGTTAAAATAAAGTTCAAAATCCAATTATGGGATGCCTGGGTGGCTCAGCAGTTGAGCACCTGCGTTCGGTTCAGGGCATGATCCTGGGGTCCTGGGATCAAATCCTGCATCAGGCTCCATGCATGGAGCCTGCTTCTCTCTCTGCTTATGTCTCTGCCTCTCTCTCAATATATATCTCTCATGAATAAATAAAATCTTTAAATAAAGATTAGGGATCTCTGGGTGGCGCAGCGGTTTGGCGCCTGCCTTTGGCCCAGGGCGCGATCCTAGAGACCTGGGATCGAATCCCACGTCAGGCTCTCGGTGCATGGAGCCTGCTTCTCCCTCTGCCTATGTCTCTGCCTCTCTCTCTCTCTGTGTGTGACTATCATAAATAAATTTAAAAAATTAAAAAAAAAAGAACTTTTAAATAAAGATTAATAAATAAAATCCAGTTCCTCAGGTGTACTCACCACATACTCATTCAGCTTCATACACACTACCCCTATTGTTGGTTTCTCAAGACACCCCACACTTGTTTCTACCGCAGGACCTTTGCACATGCTGGTCTTGTAGCTGGGAAAACATTTCCCTTGGCTCTTCCCATGGTTCACTCCTGGTCATTCAGGATTCAGATCAGAGGTCACCTCAGTGAGGCTTCCCTGCCCCATTACCATCCATCCAAAGGAATGCCCTGTTCTGGTCACTGTCACTTCACTTGATTTTACTTTTTTTATGGCCCTTCACCATCTTATTTCAAGCCTGTTCATTAATGTGCTTGTTTTATTGTCCGTTTCCATATCAGGCTATGACAACATGAGATTAGAAACCTTATTTGTCTTGCTCATGGCTAAGTTCTGAAGTCTTAGAGTAGAGCTTAGCATGGAGTAGGTGCACAACAAATACCTCTTAAACAGGAAGCCAGAAGGAAGGACAGATGCACCAGGTGTGGTCCCTGATCCAGTAGGGAAAATAAGAGGTGCACAGAAAATACAGTGCCACATATTTTTATTGAAAACCCACTCTAGGGCAGCCCTGGTGGCGCAGCAGTTTGGCGCCGCCTGCAGCCCTGGGTGTGATCCTGGAGACCTAGGATCGAGTCCCGCATCGGGCTCCCTGCATGGAGCCTGCTTCTATTCCTCTGCCTTTGTCTCTGCCTCTCTCTCTGTGTCTATGAATAAATAAATAAAATCTTAAAAAAAAAAAATGAAAACCCACTCTACTCCTGGCACACAAGAAAGTTTCACTGATACTGTGTGAACTGGCTGTTCAAAGGGAGAGACCACTTCTTAGGATGGGGGTGGAGGTAGAAATCAGGAAGACTTCATGGAGGGGGTGGCATTTGAATTGGGCTTTCCCTAAAGGATCGGGTACTGTCCAGGTATGGGAGAGCCGTATTCCAGATGGAAGAGACCACAAAGAGATGGAGACAACATTTGGCAAGGTCAGGAAACAGGAAGTACTTCTATGTGGCTAGAGTCTTCAAAGGAAACTGAAAATTGCCTTTTTGAGATGTGGGTTCCTTTCCTGAAATTCTTCACATTTGACCCACTAGACCAAAGAGACCATAGGTACCTATGTCCACTGCCTTCAGGGCTGACCCCTTCTCTTAGCTGGCCATAGCCATTGCTAAGAGGCCAGTTCCCTGGGCGAAGAGACTGTTGGGGCACAGGCCGCTTTTGCCATCTTCCTTGGTCCCCTTATTCCCAGTATAAGCCCTACCAGACCATCAGACAACACCCTTCTGGAATATTCCAGCTCTCACAGAATTTTTGCCTCTCTTATTTCACGCCTCTCAACTCCTTCCAGTGAAGAAATAGAAGAGGAAAATCGAATACCCCAACCTCCACCAGTCGTCCACCCGAGAATGTCTCCCCAGCCGGAGTCTGGGATCAAGCGACTGTAAGTGATGTGCTTGCAGAGTGTGGGGCTGCTCACTCATGGCTGACCTGGTGGTTCACATAGCCTCTTACTTCCAGGCACCTGCTCCAGGGCCAGGCTTGTCACTAACCACCTCTGCTGAGATAGGCTTAACCCCTGGAGCATGTTGGGCCTGGCCCTCAACTTTGAGTTCATCTTCACACCTGAATGCTGAGTTCCTCCTGGGGGTCCCCAGGCAGAGAGGTTTGGGTAAGGCTGAGAGGGTGGAAAGGGGGCTTGGGGTCTGTGGCTAAAGTTCAGGGCTTGAGTGTGTCAGGTGGAGCATGTCTCTGAGCAGCAAGTAAGGCTGGTGGGGGAGATTGATGCTTCCAAAGGATTTACAACCCCAGCTTGCAAAGATCTGCAGTGGCCCCTGGTCCACCTCATCTGTGTGTTTCTGTGATGATTCTTCCACGCCCCCATTCCCCAGTAAGTATTTTTTGCTACATAATAATACATGCAGAGCCAGGCCCTGCTTGGTGTGGGCAACACATAAGAAAGAAAGAACTTAGCCTTGCCTTCAACAAGACCTTAAGCTACTTGAGTCTTTCTTTATGTCAGAAGATCCCTTTGAGGTTCTGAGAGTTTGTAGACCCTCCCTAGGGGGAGGAGAAAAACTACACATACAGTTTCGCATACAGTTTCAGGTTTGTTGACCTTTGCAGCCCTTCAGATAAAAGGTGAAAACCTGTGGTCTAGTTAGCTAATATGTGCTAAGAGCCTACTATGTGCCAGGTACCATTCCTGCAGATAGGTGATCTCATTGAGTCCCCACCATACCCCTGTGTCATAGAGGCACTGTCATTCCCATTTTACAGTTAAGGAAACTGAGGCAGCTGCCTAAGGACATTCAGCTCTTAAGAGGCAGAGCCAGGGTTCAAACCTAGGCAGCCTGGCTCCAGAGCCCACATTTCCAGCTATTTGAAGGGTGTGCATCCTCACACTGTCATCTTGTAGCCTTGTTATCTCTCCCAAGAGGGTCTTCCTGGCTCTTGACCTTCCAGCTGTACCCATGGCTTATTACAGAAGAGGCCTCCTCTTTTTCTCCCAAACTTTGGCAGAGGCTTGGGTTGGAAAGCCACTAGGAGAGTGTGTGGAGAGTAATTGGGGTATTACTTGTGTGCGTCAACCTTTAAAAACCAGTTACATTAGGAAATTCTTGGCTAGCTCTTACCCTGTGAAGTGACTTAATGCTCAGTAGTGGTGGACCGGAAGGGGAATGCAGAATGTGTGCAGCTTTGTGGCTGCTGGAGTCTCTACTCTTGGGAAGAGGTGGCTGCCCTATAGAGTGTGTGCGTGAACCCGTAGCTCCTTCCCCAGCCTCTCTTGCCAGCCTCACATTGTTTATTTGCTTGCCCCTCGATCTCTGCATGGAATCTCTGGTTCTGGTTAGGGATCCGTACTTACTGGGAGTGAAGCTTGGAACCAGAAAGCCTTCCTCTGAATCCCAACACCATTTGGCCATGTATTAGTAATCTAACATTGGCAATTGAAATTCAGCTCTAACTTAAAAACTGTTGGCTAAGGAATCCAAAATTCCCAGGACATGCTGGCTTCAGGTTCAGCTGGATCCAGGCCTTGTCATCAGGTCTCTGCCTCATTCCCTCTACCTCTGGCTTGGTTTCCCTTTATGTGGGCTGTATTCTTGCACACACTGTCCCTCAGGATGCCAACATGGCAGACATCAGCTCAGGCTTCTACTTTTGTCTACAACTCCAGTGGGAAGAGAATTTTCCACAGAGTCATGAAATTGAGTCTTACTGGCTCAGACTGGGTCACATGACCTCCATTCCAACCACAGGGCAGTGCATCCATTGGACAGATCCAGGTCTCCCTATGCCTGGGGCTGGGATAGCTCTAACTTGGTCTCGTTCAGATGGATGGAAATTAGGGGAAGTACAGGCCCCAGGCAGATCAGAGGGCTTGGCAGACAGAAGGAATGGGCATCCGCTGTAGCCTTATGGAGAGGGAGCCCTTTAGTCTCGATCTATGATGTACTCGGTCCCCAGGGAAACTCTCACCTTTGGGTGGGAGAAATGCTAAGAAATGGGATTTCCCCAGTGCTAAGAAATGGGATTGACTTTGCTTAAACTCTGAGCCACCTGCCAGCCCCACGCACAGGTAAGGTCAAGCATAATCGATTCTGTGTTTTAACCCAAAGTATAGCTTTGGGTTAAAAGCTGGGGGGAGCAGAGTCTGCCCCTGGGCTGAGGAGGGGCGGGACCAAGAGAGCAGCCCTGGGCTTCCTTAACAGTTCATTGCGAGGTCTTTCAAAGTCAGTTTTTAGCATCTTCCTGTGTGTTGCATGTACCACACCTCCAGCGCTGTAATTCTGAGACGTGTGCATTTCTGAGCCTGCCTTCCAAAAGCTGGGCTGCCCTGATTTTGTGGTCAGTTTTCTGCTCTGGTCCACTTTCCTCAAAGACAGGCAATTAAGAGCTGGCTTTTACAAATCCCAAACTGGGTAAAATCCAGAGGAAAGTTATCAGAATTAGCCAACAATCTTCTTCCCACTGGTTCTTCTACTCACACCTGAATAGGCTGTGGTGTTGAGTCCTCTTTTCCAGATTGTTCCACAAAGGATCCTGGGCTTTTTTTCCCCGTTAGTGTGGCTTCTGACTGTTCAGCAAGACCTGGGGCTCTGAGCCTGGTAGGAGAAGCAGCTGGAATTGGGGAGCCAGAGAGACAGAAACAGAGAGGGAGGGAGTTCAGAATCCCCCATCCAGAGGGTGCAGGTGGCCAGTCCTGTGGCCACCCCAGCCTTCTAGGGGATGATTAGAGGATCAGACTGGCACAAAAGGCTTTTTACCAGCCCAGGCAGGACACTGGTTGCCATTGTCCATCTCGGCTGCTGACGGGGAGCCGCATCAGTGCGGCCCATGATCCCAGAGCCAAGGGTAGGGACTCATCTTCCCTGGGGCCTGGAGCAGGGACTGGCAAGTCTT
Organism: Canis lupus familiaris; assembly: GCF_011100685.1. Taxonomy (NCBI): domain Eukaryota; kingdom Metazoa; phylum Chordata; class Mammalia; order Carnivora; family Canidae; genus Canis; species Canis lupus. Next base: position 6,339,911 of record NC_049247.1, read on the forward strand.
AAGACAATTTCATGCCTATCTCCCTTTCCATCCCTCACACCTCTGGCACCTGATGGGTCCACCTGTCCCTTCACCCTTGCTTTTGTGGAATAGTGGTTGCACAGCCTCTATGGTACAAGTTGTGGCTGCTTTCCAGCTGAGCCTCACGCCCTAGACCAGTTTCCTCCATCCACCAACTCGTGAACAGTAACTACCACGGAGGTTTGAAGCAGCTTCATCAGCTCACACCACCTAAGGCATCTTCCACCCTGTCAGAGACTCAGAGTGGGAATGATTAGCCCCATTTCTCAGATGAGTCAATGGGCCTGGAGAAGCCCGTTGACTTCCCCTTAGATCATACGATTGGGAAGGGTCAAAGCTGGGATTCGAACCTATTCCTTCTGCCTCCCAGCCCCCTTCCCCTCAGCCCATGCCAAGTCACCAGCTGCGGGCTGACTGCCCAGTTCCCTTATCTCTCAAGTGCACCACGAGCCAGGGACATCAGCGTCTGCATTTCTGAGCTGCTGAAGGGAACCAGAAACTCCTGCTGCCGGTCCAAACTGTGCCCAGAAGACGGTCCAAGAATAGCTTGTGACTGAGCAGCTGCCGGCTGGAGAGTCCAGGTTGGCACCGCCTGGGAAGGTCACGAGGCAGCGCTGAGTGACTCCAGCGCTGTCCTCCATGGCCACCAGGCACCAGCGCCCCCTTTGTGCGGTATCCGTCCCTCAATCAAAGGCCTGCAGACTCACAGCAGCTCTCTGCTGAACGGGGTGCGGGGGCTGACCCGGGAGGCAGGAAGCAGGCAGCAGGGACACAGGGACAGCCAAGGAAGCTATGGAGCAGAACAGCTGGTCACACACACTGGCAAGGTCGGCCTTCAGAGTAGGTGGCCCCCGAAGCATCAAACAGAGGCAGGAGTGCATTCTATCCCTGGCCTACCCACCACCCTCCTCACTTGAGCCCAGAAATAGCTTCTTCACAGCTGCCTGTTGGGCCGCCTGAAATGCCACCGTCACCACTTCTTTGGATTGAGTCTTCTGGAAACCAACAGCGAGGAGGGAGTAGGTAAAACCAGCTACACCATATCCAGAACATAAACTTTTGACTGATATAAGCCAGTCTTTTTTCGAGGAAGAGGCTGCCCCTCTAAAGGAAGTGGTCCCTGCAGGGAGGCACTTGGAATAAGGCCGGGAGTTCAGTTACTCGGCCAGAACTCTCCAGGTGTCCCAGGGCCCTTGGGTACCGATCTGACCCCTGATGGGACCTCAAATGAAGTCCAGCATTTCCAGGTGGGCAAACATGTCACCTTGTGTCTTTGGGGGGGGGTCCCTGTTAGGCCGAGAGGGGTCCCAGCAGAGGTCGGAGCAGAACCATGTGGCTCGGAGTCCCCTGGAAAGCCAGCCGTGCCTGACAGCCTGGTCTTGGGGGATTGGGCCCATTTGTTTGACAAAAGGTATCCCCTTTTGTCATCACCATGATTAGACACCTATGTGGTTCTGCCAACATGCCAACTCTCCAGCTACTCCGTGAAGTGTATTGGAGGTAAATCCAAACACAGGTAATCCCAAACTTCATCTGAAACAGTCATTCCTCTTTTCCCAGCCAGCATCTAAAAAAGAAAAATCAAAATTGTTCAAAATAAGCTCTGGTGGCTTGACTGGAGTCTTGTCTTCATTTTGCTTGTCAAAACAAGGGACTATCGGCTCTGATTTATGCCAGGAGGGTGGCTCATGCAGGCTCCCTGCCACAGCTCTCCTGCCCAGCCCACCCTGGCTGCCTCTTCTCTCCTGGGTGCCCCCTGGCTGCCTTTGGGGCACGGAGCCTGCAGTGCATGGCAGTTGGGGGAGATGTGTTAGAAGACACCCGAGGGTGTCACCACTAACCCACGGCAGGTTTGACTCCTTCCTTCCCAAACCCCGGGCCACCGTGTCTTCCCTTCGGGCTGTGTGAGTGTGCTGGGGCTGCTGCCGTCAAGGACCACAGCTCGGAGCCTTTGTCCCACGCTTTGGAGGCGGGGTGTCCCAGAGCCAGGTGTTGGCAGGGTCCCTTCCTTACGAGGGCTGTGAGAGAACATTTGGTGCCTCTCCCAGTTTCAGTGGTTTGCTGGCAATCTTTGGCCTTTTCGGCATGTAGAAGCATCGCCTGTACCCCTGCCCTCATCTTCACATAGCGGTCCTCCTGTGTGTGTGCCTGTGTCCTGATTTCCCCTTTTACAAAGATCTACTCTTCTCTAGTATAACTTTATCTTAATGGATTACTTCTACGAGGATCCTATCTCCAGATACAATCGCTTTCTCAGGTGCGGGGGTTAGGGCTTCACCAGGATTTTGAGGAGGGAGATTCAGTTCCACCCATGACATCTACCAGAAGCAAACCCTTCAGCTGGTATGTGTGGAATGTGTTTATTTTTCATGCCTCCCTGTTTTTATCTTCTCTGTGTCTATCTGTACTTTTCTAACCAGGATCTTTACAGCCATAATGCCCATGGTAGCAGCTGGACTGATCATAGATGACCCCACACTGCAGCCCATCCGACGACTTGTTGCCCTTGTAGGCACTGTGTTTTTCTAGTTTCGTTTTGAGCTATGCCTTTGGAATGTGTGCTGCGAATCTGCTGAGGCTGGCCCGCCTTCCTTGGCCACTTTAGCTGCATGGCCATCACCTGCGTGTTGCCATGTGAAGTGGGTGTCGAGTGTGATTTCAAACGTGCACTCGTGAGTCTCGGTCTGCACGAGTGATGCCGTGCAATTCTCGGCTCTGTCACCGATAATTCTTTTTGTCTTTTTCTGTTTCCATCCTAAAAACCACCTTGTCCATGATCCAGTAAAGAAGGTCCTTTAAGTGACGGGTCAGTAATCAACGCCCACTGTGCCCGCCCCCTCCCTCCACCATGGACCCTCACCCTCAGAGTGACACTAACGCTGTGTTTTTGACTTTCATACCCTAGCTTTCTAAACCGCTTTGTTTCGCCAAGCCAGTATTGGAAAGCCATTTGGTCTTTTAAAAAAAGGAAGAGCAGAAGAGGGGACCAATGCTTTCTTTCTCTCTATGTCCCCTTGAACAGGAAGTGGCATGTGGCTTTCCCGCTTGAGTCAGGTAGAGGTGAAATGTTACAGTGATGTGTGGCAGCTGTATTTTTGGCCAGCTAATTGCCCTGATTTCACCATGGAAAGGGCTCACAAATAACCCGGTATGAACATTGTGCCTTCATTGATCAGTATACATATCTGTTGTAGAGAAAAGAAACTTTCACTGGGAGGGAGAATTTCTCCAGATACACGTGGCTTGCCCCAACTTTACAATGAAAAACCACTTTATTCCTGGTAGGAGGTGATCGTAGGATCCAGTAGCCACAGAATAGTAAAATCATTTTCACCCAGATGTGATTAAAATGGAACTAACTCCATAGGCCACAGCACTGTAGGGGGAAAAAAAAAGACTAATAGGTGAACAGCCAGAGGGAAGTAAAAATAGTTGCTCTAAAGCTTCAGTTTCTCAGCAGTGCATTTCTATTCCTGCCCCTGGGAAACATAACATAGCTATTCTCTCTCTCCAAGTTCAGAAACCAAAATTCAAGAGTAACAACTCAGTGAGAATAGAATGAATCTCATTAGAAAGTAGGAGTATCAAAGGACAGTGAGCAGGTTAGGAAAGATTTTTGGAGGAAATTAAAAGTGGGCCACTTCGAGTTTACTGGCCAGGGTCCTGGCCTTTGGAGCTGGAGCTAAAGCAGACCTTGTTTTAAATGGGCCAGTTTTGGGGCACCTGGATGGCTCAGTCTGTTAAAGGTTCGACTCTTGATTTCAGCCCAGGTCATGATCTCAGGGTTGTGGAACTAAGCACGGTGTCGAGCTCTTGCACTGGGCGTGGCACCTGATTAAGATGCTCTATCTCCCTCTCCCCCAGCCCCCCTCCAAAAAAAATTAATGGGCCAGTTTAGGAGTGCCTAGATGGTTTAGTCCACAGAGCGTGTGCCCCCCCCCCCTTTTTTTAAGAAAGGGCACAGGGGTTGGGTGGGGGGCAGAGGGAGAAGGAGAGAGAGAATTTTAAGCAGGCTCCATACCCAGCACAGGGCCAAACACAGGCCTCAATCTGAAGACCCTGAGATCATGACCCGAGCTGAAATCAAGTCAGACACTTAATTGACTGAGCCGCCCAGACACCCGGAGCGTGTGACTCTTAACCTCAGGTTTGTGAGTTCAAGCCCTACATTGGGTGTGGAGCCTATTTAAAATAAAATTTTTTTAAAGTTTTTTTCTTTTTTTAAATGGGCCAGTTTATAAGCTTTTTGCCTGTGATTTCTACCTTCATCCTTCAGGCATCAGATGGTTCACTTTGATCAATGATCAGTAGTCACAGCTATTTTTGGTTTGGGGTTTGTTTTTTTTGAGAGAGAGTGAGTGGGGCGGGAGGGATAAAGGGAGGTCGGACAGAGGGAGAGGGAGAAACAGAATCTTAAGCAGGCTCTATGCTGAGCAGATCCTGACACAGGGCTCCATCTCATGATCCTGAGATCATGACCTGAGCCACCCAGATGCCCCAGTAATCACAGATGTTTTAAAAAGACCTCTTGGGGGGATCCCTGGGTGGCGCAGCGGTTTGGCGCCTGCCTCTGGCCCAGGGCGCGATCCTGGAGACCCGGGATCGAATCCCACGTCGGGCTCCCGGTGCATGGAGCCTGCTTCTCCCTCTGCCTGTGTCTCTGCCTCTCTCTCTCTCTCTCTGTGTGACTATCATGAATAATATTAAAAAAATAAAATAAAATAAAATAATAAAAAGACCTCTTGGGGATCCCTGGGTGGCACAGCGGTTTGGCGCCTGCCTTTGGCCCGGGGCGCGATCCTGGAGACCCGGGATCGAATCCCACGTCGGGCTCCCTGCATGGAGCCTTCTTCTCCCTCTGCCTGTGTCTCTGCCTCTCTGTCTCTCTCTGTGTGACTATCATGAATAAATAAATAAAATCTTTAAAAAAAATAAAAATAAAAATAAAAAGACCTCTTGGTCTACATTAGTTGCTGCTATGTAGCAAGTTCTGGTGCTGACTTCTAAGGGCTTCTGCCCTCAAATCAATTTTTGACACTGTAAATTGGTGTTTTCCCCAATTTCATTTGCATATAATATTTAGTGTTTATCTAATGACAGAACCATGTGTGCTATTACTTATTTTTTAATTGTCTCATTTTTCTAAAATACTTTCAGCTCATCTCTAGCAGTAATATCCATGAAATCTGGGCTTTGATGTGCTGCATATGTACTTTCCTGATTCACATTACATAACGTAAATTAAAAACATCCATCTCTTTATGTCAGAATCATCTTAAACTCTGTGTGGCTTTCAGTTATTACCTTCTCTGCATCATTAGGGTAGAAAAACTCCAGATGTGTATTTCTAGTCGGGTTGTTTTTTGTTTTGTTTTGTTTTTAATTCATGAGAGACACAGGTAGAAAGAGAAGCAGGCTCCCCAAGGGGAGCCTGATGTAGGACTCGATCCCAGGACCCTGGGATCACGCCCTGAGCCAAGGGCAGATACTCAACCACTGAGCCACCCAGGTGCCCCTCTAGTTGGTTTTTATTTCCACTGATAATGGGAAGAGACTGTCACCAGTGCTTAACCAAGAGATGAGATGCATCACACATCACATATGTACATGCCCTTTTCACACTGTATCACCTCCCAGGTTTGGTGACAATGACATGCAGAATCCCCTGCTGCTTTCTCAAATAACTTTGACTTGCACCCCCACTTTTTCTTTCACACCTTGAATTGATTTGCTTCCTTCTACATTTGCTGCTGTCTGTCCTGGCATTGCAAAAAAAATCTTTAAAGTGCACAGAGGGCTGGCTTTCATTTCCTTCTCTCCCTTCCAAAAGGTTTAGCTTCTTCTCCCGAGATAAGAAGCGTCTGGCCAACACGCAGAGGAACGTGCACATCCAGGAGTCGTTTGGCCAGTGGGCCAACTCCCACCGTGATGACAGTTACACGGAGCAAGGACAGGAAGCCCTGCAGCACCTGTGACCACAGCCCGCCTCCACCCTGGGACCTGAATTATCCACCGCCAGCGCCAGCAGTGGGACCTGGCAGCTTCAGGTGTTGCTACCTTGCACACCTCTCGGTTCAGATGCACCCCTAGAACTGATCCCTCAAACAAACTGCTTTGAGGAAGCACACTGAAAAACTGATGCCAAACTCTAAAGAAATGTTTATTTATACCCAGGGCTATGACCGTTTATAATAGATGACTGATCCCTTAGGATATATATTTAATAACACCATGAGCAGAGGCCAGACTTTTGCATTAACTTCAGTAACACAAGCTTCTTTAAGCCAAATACATCACATGCCACTATAATTACTGTTTGACTTACTTTGTATGAAATTCCGTGTAGGGGTTTTATTAACACATTTGTCGTACTGAAGTGGGAGGCAGGAAGCAGTAGATTTTCCTTATATCTCTCATGAAATTGTTGTGGTGGTAGCTCAGTACATAGGATGCATCCATTAGATAAGCAGGATAAGCCTCCAAAGTCACCAGACAAGCTGGCCCCACTTAGATGTGAGGCAACAGAAAATATGGTCCTCCTAACCCAGAAACTGGAGATGACTTTGCAAGAGCCAGTGGTTCTCTTTTGCACCTTGTTACTGATATTGCCTAGAGCATGTAACGAGTGCCTTGGAATCGGCTGTGAGTTATGCAGTACTAACCAAACAAAGTTGCTAAGGATGAGACATTGCAACCCTTTTCATTTCTTGTTTGTATTTTTTCCCCCTCAGCTTCTTTCTTTATCTTTAAATACATCAAACAGTCTCCTATAAAGAAGACCAATGTACAAGAGCAGATTTGAAAAGGGCGGGGGGGGGGGGGCGGGATAGGCTCACCAGCGTGAAGGCAGTGGGTGAAGAGATTGCTTGGGGACCGCATGTCTGGCTGACTCATAGGGATGTGGTGACACAGAGAGGGGCAGAAACCTGTATCTGGTGAGCTGAGATTTTGCCCAATAGCACTGTCTTTCTCTCTGCCCGCAGAGGACACCTCAGGGCACAGGCTGGGTGCTGACAGATTGAGAGAGGTAGCATTTGCTAGCAGAACACTCAAGTAACATCTGATGAGTCCACTACACATTCTGCTATGGTTTGCTAAGAAACCATCAGGTTGGTTTACAGTATATGGGGACTCTGTTTCCAGATTGCAGAAAAGAATGATCAGACAGGATAATGTTGCTTATGCACTGTGGTTCTCAAACCTGACTGCCCACAAGAATTATCAGTTGATTCTCAGAGTATAAAAGCAAGTGTATTGAGGAATCCCACTCCCCCTGGCCACTTTTAGTTGCCTTCTCAGGATTAACCAATGTTGCCAGTTTCTTGAATGTCTTCAAAGAGCTTATAAATATACATGCAGTTATGTAACAAAATATATTTTTTCCTTTTTTTTCATAAATGGCAGCATACTATATATGTGCTATTCTGTACCTTTCTTTTCTTAGAATACCCTGGAGATGATGACTCCACATCAGTACATAAGACAGTGGGTCTCAATGTCCCCCAGGGACATTTGGCAATGTCTGGAAATATTTTTGGTGTTTTGGTTGTCACAACTGCTGTCATCCAGTGGGTCGGCTCCAGGGATGCTGCTCAACATCCCACAGCGCTCAGAACAGTGCCCCCATCACAGTCTCCCAGCACCAGATGTAATAGTGCAAGATTGAGGACCCCTGGTGTACCATGTAGATGCATAATTTGTTCATGTTGACAGTTACACTGTCAACTTCCTTTCCAGTCTTTTACTGTCTAAAACAGCACTGTACACTTTCACACATGTCAGTCTGCAGAATAAACTAGAATTGCCAGGTGATAGGGTTTATGCCTTTGTCATGTAGCTACTGCTAAGGTCCCTGCTGTGGGGGCTTTACACCAACTTTTTTGTTTTGCTTAGTTACCAGGGTCCATACAATGTGAAGCTTCAAAGTCAAGGATGGGATCTGTGTTTGCATATTTGTTTAATCCATCTATGTTCTGGTACCCAGGGTTAACCACTAGCGTGGATAATGTAAACACCATGACTGGATTTCTTTTTTCTGCTGTTGTCTCACAACACAAGCTTCCCTAATGTGGAGAGCTTGTTTAGCTGAAGTACCTGCCAACTCTAGCCCATAACACACTTTTGGTGTCGTAACGGAGCACTTTGCAAAACCTGAATGAAGTCAGAAGAGTGTACACCTGCATGGCTGTTTTCTGAGACATAGGAGATGGTAAAATTCTGCGCTAGGAATTTACAAAGGGGGGAATCCCTGGGTGGCTGAGTGGTTTAGTGCCTGCCTATGGCCCAGGGCGTGATCCTGGCGTCCTAGGATCAAGTCCCGCATTGGGCTCCCTGCATGGAGCCTGCTTCTCCCTCTGCCTGTGTCTCTGCCTCTCCCTCAGTCTGTGTCTCTCATGAATAAATAAAATCTTAAAAAAAAATTTTTTTTACAAAGGAAAGAACCTATTTTTCTAAAACTGCCCTAATAGTTTTAAAATAGAACAGATTCCCTACATAATGAGATTCATACCCCAAATGCAAAAACCTGGTCGTGAATGTGTTGAGTCTTGATACTAAATCATTTACTTTGCATGAAACATCTTGAATTTTAAAGAAGCTGAGCTTACAAAGATACAGCCATTAATAAAACAAAAATGCTAAGTGTCACTTTGGTGAAAATCCTGGGAACAACATGGTACTTTTCAAAGCCCTTAAAAGTTAACGTCAATATATCCAGCCCTCCAACAAGTGGGAGGCCGGATGTCTAAGAGGGAGAAGACAAATCAATCCATCAGAACCACATAGAAGCCTCTTTCATTGATTTCTCGCCGTTTCATGATCACTTCTTTAGAGCTTCACAGACCAGAGCCTTAGAGCCCTGCAACTTTGGTTTTTCATTTTCTTTTTTTTTTTTTTAAGATTTTATTTATTTATTCATGAGAGAGACAGAGAAAGAGGCAGAGACACAGGCAGAGGGAGCTCCCTGCATGGAGCCTGATGCAAGACTCAATCCCTGGACCCGGGATCACGCCCTAAGCCGAAGGCAGACGCTCAACCACTGAGCCACCCAGGCATCCCTGGTTTTTCACTTTAAATGCCAGCCTCCCTGCCAAAAACAGGGAGGAAAAAAAGGCAATCAGCATTTGGCTCAAGAATGGAGTTACATTTGTTTGAGAATAGCTGGTTGCTGACCCAGGCTACTGCACACACTGGCTTTGCTATGAAGTTCTGAACATTATCCCTGAATTCACTGCCCTATATCATTTTTATTTCAGTTTGCCAAGCCTTTACACTATAAAGATGGAAAAGATACAGCTTACTCTGGCCATATTCAGGTTCCCAAGAGTCTGAGAGTATTGCAAATGATTTTCGGTCATCACTTCATTTTGCCAAGCCCCCCAAATGGTCAATTCCAACAGGCAGGAGAAAATCAAAATTGCAAAAACAAATTCTCTACTGCTACCTGCCCTTCTGTGTAGATGCTGGCAAAGACAAAACTGTTTCTCAAGTTTATTAAATAATGAGAGATAAAGTTCATAATATCATGTTCAGCTGGAACCTGGGTTCCAGATCGGAAAGAAAACTTACTCCAGACCCCACCACCATTAGCAAGCTTTACTCAAGCACTGGACATACATACTATATAAAAGCAACACAGATCTCTGTGCTTCTGTTTATGCTGGGTCTGGGTTCTGGCGATGCTGGTGAGCCTCTATTTACTTCGGTCCCTCTTCTCCCTCCCCTTGGCTCGGTCATCTCTGAAGTCCCTCTCTCTCTCCCAGTCACTTTCTAGCCACACCCTGCTTGGCTCTCTCTCCTGCCATCTCTTTTCCCGGTTACGATCATGGTCTCGGTCCCTCGTCCGAGAGTCCCAGTGTCTTTCTCGAGACCGAGATCGCTCCCGCTTTTCCCGTTTTCCCTCTCTGTATTGATCGTTTTTAATAATTGGCAAATTAATGGGTTTTCGAAAAGGCCGGTCACGCCCCCCAAACCTCAGCTGCCCAGATTCCTTTTTCCCTCCCAGACCTCCTCCAAGTCTCCGAGGGATCCACCCTTTGAGGGTCCTTTCCAGTTCATAGTCCACAAATATCTCATGCTGGTCAATCACCAGGCCGTCTGCATCTCGGTACGCTTTGATCAGAGAACGCTCCTCTTTGTATTCAATGAAGGCATAGCCCTTTGAAAGACCCGTGACCAAGTCCCTCACCAGCCGAAGCCTCCTGATGTCCCCGTAGCGAGAAAATACTTCCTTTAACTTCTCCTCCTTGGTCTGCAAGTTTAGTCTTGCCACAAACAGGGTGAGGAGGGGGTCTCCTGTGACGCCCTTGTTGGGAGTGTATCGGGCCAACATTGCCCTCCAGACAGCACGATCGTGTGGATCTTCATCAGTGCCATCAATGCTGCCAGCTTTAAGGGGGTCATACTCCTTGGCGATGGGCATCCAATCGTTCATGTTCTAGGAAGGATCACAGCAAACCTTTATGTAGCACCTACTGTGAGCTACTCATTTAATCCTTAAAATAACCCTGAGAAATAGATGCTATTATTCACTCTTTCTTCAATAGGGAAGAAAGGACCTAGAGCATGAGGCCTTCCAGCTACAAAGTGGGTGGGACAATATCAAAGCCAGACAGTGGGGCTCCAAGATGTTGTCACGCACTGCTCAACCCTCCATCCCGGGAAGAAGCACAAGGCAATTTGCTGGGTTTGATCCATCTGTGTATCATCCAATTTAGTCCCATCAGGACACTTACCAACCACATTAAAATGTGGCAACATGGATCAGAATCCAGGCTCACCTTTCAGACTTTAAAATGGTCATAGGAAGACAAGCCTCGGAACTGCTATGAAAATTGGTGTTTTTAAAAACTCTTTACTACCAAGAACCTCAAACATGTACCATGTAGAGAATGGCATAACCTTCCACAGACTCATCACCTGACTGACCAACATGTAGCTAGTCTTGTTTCATCGGTGCCCACTCACATCCTCACTCCTAGATTACTTTGCAGGAAATTCTGGATATTATTACATGCTCATCTGTAAATGTTTTGGTATGCATTATTAAAAGATAAGAAAGATAAGGATTTTTTTTAGCAAAACAAAACTACAAGGGAAAATGGTGTTTTTTTAAAAATTTTATTTATTTATTTATTTATTTATTTATTTATTTATTTATTTATTTATTTATGATAGTCACAGAAAGAGAGAGAGAGAGGCAGAGACACAGGCAGAGGGAGAAGCAGGCTCCAAGCACCGGGAGCCCGATGTGGGATTCGATCCCGAGTCTCCAGGATCGCGCCCTGGGCCAAAGGAAGGCGCTAAACCGCTGCGCCACCCAGGGATCCCGAAAATGGCGTTTTTGATGTAGTATTTTGCATAGGTAGCAAAGCTAAAACTACTGTGACCCAGCAGCAGCAGGCTCTTTGATTCAAAAGGAATATGAGATTTTTTTCTCAATCCCCTGGCTGATAATCTGTTTGTGCCTTATGGCATGGGAACTGATTGCAATGGCAATTTTATCCCACAAGCATACTCCTCCAACTGTCGTTTGTTCTGATACAGGATAATTTTTTTTAAAGAGGGTGGGAAAGTTTAAACTGAGAGGAGAGGCAGTTAACATGGTAATTGATTCACATTCTGGTGACTCTGCTAGAATAGTGTCTGCCAACATTTCAGACACTGGTAATGCTCACGTGACCATCTCTGCAAAATTTACAGCCAATATCAAAATATGTTACCTTAAAACCAGGACTCCAGATGATTGGCTAGCTCAGTCAAAGCATACGACTCCTGATCTAGGGCTCATGAGTTCAAGCCCCACGTTGGGTATAGAGCTTACTTTAATTAATTAACAAACCAGGGCTCTGAACAATTTATATAGTACTCTCATTCATTACATCTTTCCATGATATTAAAATATCTGTAATTACCCTCTTACTCATATTTTCCTCAAGGATCTTTTTGCTTTCGTTTTTCTTCAGTTGATGGGTTATGTAGGAGGAGTGATTATTTATGGGATAAACTGTGAAATTATATTCCCAATAAAAACACCAAAACAATAAAATCCAAAGTCAACAGCACTGCACTCAAGACCTTTTGAGCATCACTTAGCCTCTTACCACATGCCATTGCAAAATCTGTTTTACCCAGGATTGCTTCTCATTCCTTAAATGTGCCCTAATTCCCCAGCTCTGGTTCTTGCCCTGTGCGATTTCCTCTCCTGGGAACAGCCTCTTCCTTTCCACATCTCCACGTATGGAAATTCTATTGGTCCTTCCAAGCCCAGCTTCCAACCTCCCTGTGAAGCAAATTAATCTGTCCTACACCTCACAGCTTCATGGCTTCTGTAATACCAATCTCATTTTCCCCGAACACACAGTAAACACTCTTCAGTCTAGTGTATGCTTTACTGTATCTCCAGATTCTGGGATACTTCCTGATAAATACTGAGGAACTAAACCAACTCCAATCAAAAGTTAGTGAAGTTCTTTGTTCCAAATCAGACAAAAAGGATGACTTCATTGCAAACTGATAGGCAAAACACAACTTTATACTTGCAGAGGCCTTGAGAAAAATCAAGGCCATCCCACCTAAAGTTTAGCATTAGCACAAGTACAGCCATCTTAGGCCCCTGTGAATAAGAGCTGAACTTTATAGGAAAAACTGCAGAATGTCCTCGGCAGGGAATCCCATATCAGAAAGACAACAGAGCTCAGAATTGCCCTAGGCAGAGAATCTGGTATCAGAAAGGCAACAGAGCCCACCTGTGGTAGAAAGTCCCATATTAGAATGAGAACAGAGCTCAATGCCCTTGAAACCCCCATATCAGAATGTAAACAGAACTTGAAAAATTCCTCCACCCCTTCTGAAAATCCTCTAGACTAGCCTATAAAAAACCCAGCTGTAACCCACTTCGGGGTCCAAGTCCCTCCTCCGCTGTGTCCGGTACACTTGGACCCAAGCTCGAGCTTGCTAATCAACACTCGTGTGCTTGCATCAGTGTGGGCTCCTTCGTGGTTTCTCGGATTCACAATCTTGGGCACACCGATACTGTCTGCCACTACCCTGTAAAAGGAGGGCATCTATGCCTGTCTTTGTTAACCAGCAACTCTAATAACAGCTGGAGAAACAAGACAAGAGAGGATTTCAGTCCTGTCTGGGTGCTGTCTCTAACTCACTTTGTATCTCTTCTCTTTCATGGAATTTGTCCACGTGAAAAAGAGAGAGAGTGAGAGAGAGAGAGAGAGAATGCACACTACATTGTTTGACTCTCTTCCTGCTCTAGTATGGTCTAACAATTCCATCCTTATTGGCCCTAACATTCCAGACCGCACTCCCTATCCTCCATCACAGGGCTGCCAGGGGGAACACAAAAACCCACAAACATGAGGACCATGATAATTATAGTTAACTTGTACTGAAGACTTAGGGGGTGCCTGCCACTATGCTAAGCACTTAACTCCTCTTGATGAAGGATAGCTAGAAGGCAGGCAGGGACAAGGGGCCCTACCCTAAGAGGAAACCACCCTTCAAAGGATTTTATACTACCCTGGAAGGAGCTTTCCACCAAGTGATAGATGACAAAAACCCAACTGTATGACAGGCGCAGGGAGGGTTAATCAGATTAAAACAGCCAGCTAACAAGCCCATAAAACCCCCTAGACTTAGGAACTCTGGTGGCAACCTCTCCGGCCCCTTCTTGGGAGCTTTGTACTATCACTTTGCTTTCACTCAATAAACCTTGCTTTGCCGCCCACGACTTTGTCTGCTCTAACCTCTTCATTCTTCAAAGGAGTGTGACCAAGAGCTCTCCGCACCAACAGAGAAAAAAAAATCCTGTAACACCCTCACCTCACAGCACTGTTGGGACATAGGTTCTACAATCAGTGCCATTTCAGATGAGGAGGGAGATACACAAAACTTTCTTTTGCTGCAAATCACAAGTAGCCCTGCCAGGTAGTCACATTCAAGGGCTTTTACCACTCCAGAACTTGAGCTCTTAACTACAGTATTTCCTTAGATGGCTGTCATAAAATATGAAACTTTGGAGATGGGAAGAGCAAAAAACAAAATCCTACAAGGAGTCTGGGTTTTTGAGGCTGAGGAAAGAATCCCTTCCCCAGTCAACAAGAACAGGTCATAAAAGATCCATCAAATATGGGGATCCCTGGGTGGCGCAGCGGTTTGGCGCCTGCCTTTGGCCCAGGGCGTGATCCTGGAGACCCGGGATCGAATCCCACGTCGGGCTCCCGGTGCATGGAGCCTGCTTCTCCCTCTGCCTGTGTCTCTGCCTCTCTCTCCCTCTCTCTGTGTGACTATCATAAATAAATAAATTTATAAAAAAAAAAAAAAGATCCATCAAATAAAACTGACATTATACAGAGAGCATGGTTGGCTCAGTTGAGCATCTGCCTTCAGCTCAAATAATGATCTGGGGCATTGGGCATCAAGCTTCCTGATCAGCGGGGAGTCTGCTTCTTTCTCTCCCTCTGTTCCTCCCCACTACTCTTTCTCTCGCTTGCTCTATGAAATAAATAAAATCTTTAGGGATGCCTGGGTGGCTCAGTTGGTTAACCATTTGCCTTCTGCTCAGGTCATGATCCCTGGGTCCTGGGATGGAGCCCTTCATTGGGCTCCATGCTCAGCCAGGAGCCTGTTTCTCCCTCTCCTCCTCACTCTTGATCTCTGTCATTATCTGTCTCTCTAAATAAACAAATAAAATCTTGTTTAAAAATTTGAAGAGATCTTTTTAAAAATCTGAAGGGAATTACTAAGGGATAATCTGAATTTTGTTTCTCCTCATTGGTGGTATCCTTTCAATAATAAATGCCAAGGGGGGAAAAAAAACTCTTAAACTAAATGCCAAGAGAGCAGCAGCAGGCATCACAGCTTCTCATTCATCATTCACAGTATTCTTCCCATTGCAGAATTATGTTGAGATTTCCTACAATTTCTTTGGATTTTTTAGATTCGTATCATTATTTCATACATGAGGATGAGATATGAGAGATGAATGGTGGGGGAATGGAACAATTAATCCTTAAAGAAAAAAGTGTGGAAAGCGCAGGAGAACACAGGACCTGGAGGCAGAACACCAGGTTTAAGACCTAGTCCTCTCCTGGCAAAATTTAAACCATCTGTAAAATGTAACTACCTGCCACTTCACTAGGTTTTTGTTAAAATTAAGACAGGGACGCCGGGGTGCTCAGCGGTTGAGCATCTGCCTTCCGCTGGGGTCGTTATCCCGGAGTCCGGGATCGAGTCCCGCGTCGGGCTCCCTGCGTGGAGCCTGCTTCTCCCTCCGCCTGTGTCTCTGCCTCTCTCTCCCTGTGTCTCTAATGAATAAATGAATCTTTTTAAAAATCATAAAAAAAGATTAGATAAGACAGTGTCCGTGAAAGTGCTTTATAAGTTATTATACAGATCAGCTATTAAGAAACCATCCAAGAAAACATGCCCCCCTCTTACTGAATCCCCGGAATTTAGAATATTCCCGCGCTTCGCCCGCAAAAGGGAAATAGAACCGAAATCAGACCCGCCGAAGCCTCCCGAGCATGCGCAGTGGCCCCGCGGCCGCGAAGCCGGAAGTCTGGGTAGAAGAGCCCACATTGCCAGTAGCCCCGCAGCACCCCAGCTTTGACCGATGGCCCTGGAGGCTGCCCACCCCCCGACCTCTCACCCTCTGGGGGGAGAAGGGGCCCTAATTCCACCGAGCTATCGCCCCCGCTGTCCGCAACAAATCCCCCAAGGGCTCCCCCTTTGCCAGGCGTCAACATGGCGGCCCTTACACGAGTGGACGCAGGGTCCCGGCCCAATTCCCTCGTCCTTCCCGCCGGAGTGGGCCTTGCCGGCGCCAAGCTGCTGCCACTCACCTCGGCAATGGTCGGGCTTCCCTTTCCACAGAGGCCAGCGGACTCCCCGGACTTGAAGCGCCGGGAGATTCCTCGCGCCCGCCTGAGTAGCCCTTTACATTGGAGGAAGCAGATTCGCCGCGAGCAGTGGTTTGGGTTTTTTTTTTTTTTTTTTTAACTTAAAAAAAAAAGTAATCCATGTGTATTGAACCTCCAGGGTATGTCCTCTCCGAAGAGCATGAGCTTTTAGCTTTTCTAACTTTTTGCACGAAGACAAACTCCTAAATTGAACGATTGAGTTGAAAGACTATCGAATGTGCGGTTAGTGCTCTGGGAGGAGCCGAATCACCCTCCCGAGCGAAGGGATGTGTCAGCGCTGTGGGAGTGTCGGTTCTCAGACTCACTTTGGGAATCGGCTTGTATTGAAGTGTCTGCAGAGGGTGCGTGAGCCAGTTCACACTGAAGAGGAGGGAGCCAGGAAGGGTTGACAACCCTGACTCCATCTTGCGTCAGCCACCATTTTGTGGAGTTCGCGGAAGGGCAGCCGCCTCTTGGAATGAACACGCCGCCTCACAGACTTGACCTAAAGAGGTCAACCGACCACCCCGCAGCCCATGCCAGATGAAAGTTCTCCCTCGCTGGGGTAAACAAGCTTTAAAAACACCTCTGGGGGATCCCCGGGGGGCTCAGTGGTTGAGCATCTGCCTTCTGCTCAGGGCGTGATCCCGGGAGCCTGGGATCCAGTCCCACATCGGACTCGGTGCATGGAGCCTGCTTCTCCCTCTGCCTGTGTCTCTGCCTCTCTGTGTCTCTAGAGAATAGATAAAATCTTTTCAAAAATAAAAACACGTCTGGGGAGGGGCACACAACTGAATTGGATTGTGCCTCACACCTAAATAGTTGTTTTTTTCCTCGCTCATAGGCACGCTTCTGAGGTTTTTCCTTAGCAGTTTGGAGCAGCCAAAGAAAAGATGTGAAGCCACCTCAGGCACCTCCCGTGGACCTCTGGACCTGCCCAAGTGAGCACTGCAGCCCCGTGTTGCTTCTCTTAGGGCTGCTCCTATAACTGGGGGTGGTGGTGACAGGCATGGTCCTCTCACATCCCCAACCTCCCACCTCGGTATAGCTCAGGAGACTTTTCTTTCTGCCGCCCTCCCCCCTTTTAAGTAATCTCTACACCTAAGGTGGGGCTCGAACTCATGACCCTGAGATCAGGAGTCTCCTGCTGCATGAACTGAACCAGTCAGGCACCCTGAGATTTTGGGAAAGGAGGAGATTTCCTCACTTCAGAACCGATATCAGTTCAGGGGATTCCTCCAATACAGAATGGATACCATTGTCTCAAAGAGCTCTTGATGATCAGCCTGCTGGTTGTACAGATTAAAAATTGGCCCAGGGGCACCAGGGTGGCCAAGGGTCTGATTGCAGCTCAGGTCATGATCTCAGGGTTGTGAGACGGAGCCCTGTGACGGGCTCCTGGGTCAGTGGAAGTCTGCTTCTCTCCGTCTCCCTTTGCCCTCCCTCACTTGTGCTTGCTCCCTCTCTAAACAGATACATAAAATCCTAATAAGAAAATAAAAAATGGCCCAGGGAGTTGTATGCTTCCTCAACCTGGGTTCAAATCACTAAAGATCTTTTAAAACTTCACTGGCCTCATTGGGGCACCTTTGATATCCCTAAATTGGTATATTTAAGAGCACAATTGGAAAGGTGAAGCCATCATACTTCACAAAATCAGTGGAAGCTTATTTCAATTGGTACTTAGAAGCCCCCAAAAGAACCTACTCAGGGATCCCTGGGTGGCGCAGCGGTTTGGCGCCTGCCTTTGGCCCAGGGCGCGATCCTGGAGACCCGGGATCGAATCCCACATCAGTCTCCCGGTGCATGGAGCCTGCTTCTCCCTCTGCCTGTGTCTCTGCGCCTCTCTCTCTCTCTGTGACTATCATAAATAAATAAAAATTAAAAAAAAAAAAAAGAACCTACTCAGTCATAGCCTCACAAAAGAAAAAAAATACAAAAGTCAAAGAAAGATGAAAACAGAACAACTCAACACCAAATCAAGAATTATTCTACATCTTCCATTTCCAATTCTGTCTCCTACTGCATCCCTATTTCCTCTGCTATATGGAGATCTTTCCAAAGTTCATTTTTTCTCCTCTGAAATTTCTCCTCCTCAGCCCTGCCACCATCCATCTTCCCGAAACTAATGTCATAGCATCTTTCAAAGTCAAAGTTACTGGTACAAATCACAATAATCTGATCCCCCTTCTTTCATCCTCTGGTCCTAAACAGAACTTCTAAATCTTGCAAAAGACTTTCCTAACCAAAAGAAAATTCAGAAGAGTTCACCTGAAATTCAGGAGAGTTCACCTGATCTTAGGGTCTCAAGATCTCAGAGTCATGATTTCAAGCCCCATGTTGGGCATGGAGCCTACTTAAAAAAAAATTATACGGAACCGCCATCTTCCAGTAATTCGCCAAAATGACCAACACAAAGGGAAAGAGGAGAGGTACCCGCTATATGTTCTCTAGGCCTTTTAGAAAACATGGAGTTGTTCCTTTGGCCACATACATGCGAATCTATAAGAAAGGTGATATTGGATATTGGAATGGGCACTGTTCAAAAAGGAATGCCCCACAAATGTTACCATGGCAAAACTGGAAGGGTCTACAATGTTACTCAGCATGCTTTTGGCATTGTTGTAAACAAACAAGTTAAGGGCAAGATTCTTGCCAAGAGAATTAATGTCCGCATTGAGCATATTAAACACTCAAAGAGCCAAGATAGATTCCTGAAGCGTGTGAAGGAAAATGATCAGAAAAAGAAGGAAGCCAAAGAGAAAGGTACTTGGGTCCAACTGAAGTGCCAGCCTGCCCCACCCAGAGAAGCACACTTTGTGAGAACCAATAGAAAGGAGCCTGAACTGCTGGAACCCATTCCCTATGAATTCATGGCATGATAACTGTAAAGAAAATAAAAGACCTCAGGATTGTAAATAAATAATAAATAAATAAATAAATAAATAAATAAATAAATAATAAAAAAATTATAAAACAAAACCCTGGATCTTTCAAAAAGAAATGCTTGAAATATAAAAGATAGCTCCAAAAGAACAAAAATCTTGGGAAACCTGGTCAGTGCAATTAAGTGTCCAACTCTTGATTTCGGCTCAGGTCATCTCAGGGTCCCTGGCTCTGTGCTGGGCCTTGGAGCCTGCTTGAAATTCTCTCTTCTGCGCATGCCCTCTCAGCTCCACTCACGTGCATGTACATGTGTGTGCACTCTCTAAAAAAACAAAAACAAAAATCTCAAAAACAATCCCTCTATCCAATTAGAGATGCTCCAAGGACAAAAGGGATTTTTTTCAATTCTAGCAAACACCAACGGAGAAACTCCCATAACAATTTAGAATGAAAATGGTTTTATTCTTTAAAAAAAAAAAAAGTTTAATTTGGAGCGCCTGAGTGGCTCAGTCAGTTTAACCTACCTTGGCTCAGGTCATGATCCCAGGGTCCTGGGATCAAGCCTGCTTCTACCTCTCCCTGCCACTCCCCCTGCTTGTGCTTGCTATCTCTCTGTCAAATAAATTTTTTTAAAAATCTTTTTTAAAGATTTAATTTATTTGACAGAGAGAGTGCGAGCAGAGGAAGGAGCAAAGAGGGAGGGACAGGCAGGCTCCAAGCTGAGCAGTCTGATGCAGAGCTCAATCCCACAACCCCAAGATAACCACCTAAATGAAAATCAAGAGTCAGACCCTAAACCACCCAGGCACCCCTAAGATGATTTTATTTTTATAGATACTGGAGCAACTTCTTCAATCCTCAACCCCCGATTTATTTTCCAGTCCCTTGCCTCAAGAATACAAAAGCACTTAACCATGATCAGAGTCATTTATCAGCCACCAACTGTCCCATCATCTGAACCCCTAGAGTTCATTCTTGGCACTCGACAAGGTAACAATTCCTTTTTATTGGTACCCTCATCCCCAGCATTTTCTTTTATTCTTTAAGTAGGCTCCATGCTGAATGTGGGGCTCAAACTCAGGACCCTAAGATCAAGAGTTGCATGCTCTACCAACTGAGCCAGCCAGGCACACTTCCCCCACCCCAGCCCTTTTGTTAGGAAGAAATTTTTTGTACACTTCCCAGGCCCATATTTCCTTTCACCAAAAAAATGAAATGCAGTTACATCTGCCGCAATCTTCAAAATTTCTAATTCTACCCATATCTGCCCAGTACTGCCCTCCAAGCAGTCCACTGCCCTCCATTCCTAAATATGCTCCCTAATCAATTGTGGGCAGCCTCTCCAACAATTTGGGACATATAACCTCGGCTGCCCCAATAGCTATTCAAATTGATCCATTAAAGAAAAGCCTTACCCAGTATTACATAATACCTTTTAAGCCCTATGTCCATTAAAAGAATAACTCCTATTATTCAAGACTTTATCAACAAAGGACTGATCATCCTCACTACTAATCCTTGTATTAACCCCATTTTTTTCCAGCTAAAAAACCCCATGATAGAGGAAGGCATTTTGTGACCTTAGGGCAGTTACCAATACAGTCACACCCTGCCACCCTATTGTTCCTGACTCTCATACCTTCCTCTAATATACCAGCTGAAACCACTACTTTTTCTGTCATTGCCTTATGCAGTGCTTTTTTTCAGCATCCCTATCAACCCCCAAAGTCAGTATCTTTATACTTTTACACGGAACAGTCAGCAATATACTTGGATAGTCCTACCTCAGGAATATGCTAAAAGTCCTACTTATCTCAAACCCTCCATACTGACCTAAAAGATCTTGATTTCCCTAGGATTTCTACACTTTACAATAGATAGATGATTTATTACTGTGTCCTCCCACCCTAAGGCTTGTCCCACTGACGCTAAATGCCTTCTCAAACAATTAGCCAACAAAGGACACAAAGATCTAAAGATAAATTACAGTTCTGTTCTTCAAATTCCTAGGCTACTTTTTGCTGGATGGGCTAAAAATAGAACCAGAGAGAATTACTACCTTCACCCAGTTCCTTCAGACTGAACGACAATTACAGGGTTTCTGGGTCTTGCAGGGTACTATTACCTTTGCATTCCCAATTATTTCCTCACAGCTCAACCTTTATGTGCCTTCCACTCCAGGCCTGATCCCATGGCCTCAGGAGGCCCAAGATGCCTTTATATCTTTTTTGTTTTTTAAGATTATTTGTTCATTTATATAATCTCTATACCCAGCATGGAGCTCAAACTCACCACCTGAGATCATGAACTCACTAACTGATGGAGCCAGCCAAGTGCCTCACCTCAATATCTTAAAAACAAAAACAAAAAACAGCTCTCTTCCACAACTCTAGGACACCCTAATTACCAACTGCCCTTCTTTCTTGTCCATCTGGGAATCCTTTCTCAAAGGCTTGGAGGCCTACAACAGTCACAGGGTATTATAGTCTTCCATTAGGCCCCAAGGCCAAAGGTGTATCTCCCTAACTCCACGCCCTATCAATCTGCCTCTATCCTCATTACTACCACCGAAAAACTAATACTAGATTCTCCCCTACAGGTATTAGTTCCACATGCTGTTAAAACTCTTAGACTCCCACCACACCCAACACCTATCTGCCAGTTGGCTTACAAAATTTGAATGACAGTTTCCTTCCTCTTCAAACACTTCTGTCTCTCATAGTCCTCTCAATCCTGCTATCTTATTTCCTTTACTCCTTAAAAACTCAGCTGAGGGATCCCTGGGTGGCTCAGTGGTTGAGCGCCTGCCTTCAGCCCAGGGTGTGGTTCTGGAGTCCCAGGATCGAGTCCCACATCGACTCCCACATCGGGCTCTCTGCATACAGCCTGCTTCTCCCTCTGCCTGTGTTTCTGTCTCTCTCTCTCTGTCTCTCTCATGAATAAATAAATAGAATCTTAAAAAAATAACAAAACTCAGCTGAGCACAAGTTCATCCTTGTGATAGTCTTATTACTTACCCCTCAGTTAGACTTTCACAAAATTCCCTTCAAAAATCCAGACTTTATTTGGTTTACTGATTGATCACTAAAGGATGATCAAGGGGAACCTGGGTGGCTGTCGGTGAAGCATCTGCCCTTGGCTCAGGTCATAATCTCAGGGTCCTGGGATTGAGCCCCCCATGGGGCTCCCTGCTCAGTGGGGAGTCTGCTTCTCCCTCTCCCTCTGCCCCTCCTCCCTGCTCATGTTCACTCTCTCTCAAATAAGTAAAATATATATTTTTTAAATGATCAAGAAAAATACAAAAACAAAACAAAAAAACAAAAAAAAGAAAAATACAATGCAGGACACTCTAGTATCCACTGAAAAAATTATCAAAGGTTCATGTGTCCCAAAAAGCTTAATTACATGCTCTAGTAAGAGCATGCCAATTGATAATAAATAAAACTCAGTCGGTGGAACATGTGACTCTTGATCTCCAGGTTGTAAGTTTTTTTTCTTTTAAGAGGTACTTCCTATTTCTTTTTTTTTTTTTTAAGATTTTATTTATTTATTCATGAAAGACACAGAAAGAGAGAGAGAGAGAGGGAGAGACATAGGCAGAGGGTAAAGCAGGCTCCATACAAGGAGCCTGATATGGGACTTGATCCCAGATCCCAGGACCATACCCTGAGCTAAAGGCAGACTCTCAACTACTGACCCACCTAGGTGTCCCCCCAGGTTGTAAGTTTGAACCCCACCTTAGGTATAGAGATTACTTAAAAATAAAATCTTAAAAAAAAAAAAAAACATTTATTAAAACTGCTTGATTCTGGGATCCCTGGGTGGCGCAGCGATTTAGCGCCTGCCTTTGGCCCAGGGCGCGATCCTGGAGACCCGGGATCGAATCCCACGTCGGGCTCCCGGTGCATGGAGCCTGCTTCTCCCTCTGCCTATGTCTCTACCTCTCTCTCTCTCTCTGTGTGTGTGACTATCATAAATAAATAAAAATTAAAAAAAAATAATAAAAATAAAAAAATAAAACTGCTTGATTCTATTCTTCTTCCCTCCAATTTAACTGTTATAAAAGTTCAAGCCCATTTCAAACTTGATAACCCCAAAGCCAGGAGCAACTGTTATGCTGATGAGGCCACCAAAGATGACACTTCAAACTTCTTTTTTTTTTAATAAATTTATTTTTTATTAGTGTTCAATTTACCAACATACAGAATAACACCCAGTGCTCATCCCGTCAAGACACTTCAAACTTCTGATTCACAAATGTTCACCTGTGGGCAGCCCAGGTAGCTCAGCAGTTTAGTGCCGCCTTCAGCCCAGGGCGTGATCCTAGAGACCTGGGATTGAGTCCCACATCTGGCTCCCTGCATGGAGCCTGCTTCTCCCTCTGCCTGTGTCTCTGCCTCTCTCTCAGTCTCTGTGTCTCTCATGAATAAATAAAGAAAATCTTAAAAAAAACAAACAAATGTTCATCTGTATGACACATCCAGCACAAACAAAATGGTCACATGGGCACAACAATAATATTGGAACCCGTCTCCAACTGTTGCCCAACTAATATTTCAAAATGTACAATTTGTCCTTTGCACAATCCGGGGAAACCATATCACGCTGTGTTAGGTCAAGTTCCTCTTCCCAATGGGGCTTTTGACATCTGACATTGATTTCATCCAGCTTCCTGAATGGTAATGATCTGTATGTTTTCTCACAGGACTGAGGCATTTCCTTACAGGCAGGAAATAGCAAAAGCAGTGGCTAAAAACTTTTTAGAAAAAAATCACTCCCAATTGGGTTATTCCTTGACAGCTACACTGTGATTGAGGAACCCATTTTATTGGACAAATTGTCTGGGAGGTCTGCAAAATCTGACCATCTTTCAACATTTTCATGCACCTACCATCTTCAACTTCAGGATTAGTTGAATACTCTAATGTTATAATCAGAAATCAGTTGGCCAAACCAACCACTGCCTTTGGTCTACCCCAGCCCAAAGCCTTACTGCTTGTCCTTTTAAATCTAAGAGCTATGCCTATACTAGAAAGGCTCAGTTGTCTCCCTTCAAAATCATCACCAGGTGCCCTATGAACCTAGTCAAGGGTCACTTGTCTTCTACTTTGTTACAAGGAGAAATTCTCCAGTACAAAATATATATGAAAAGCCAAACTTGTTAAAGATTCATTTTAACATAATGCCCCAGGAGAAGAAAATACAACCATAAGAGGAGATTGAATATACTGGAAGACATATCCACTTAAAGATTCTTTTTTTTTTTTAAAGATTTTATTTATTTATTCATGAGACACAAAGAGAGGCAGAGACACAGGCAGAGGGAGAAGGAGACCCTGGGATCATGACCTAAGCCAAAGGCAGATGCTCAACCACTGAGCCACCCAGGTGCCCCTCAACTTAAAGATTCTTTACAGACAAAAAGAAAATGATCTTATCAGATATAGTTAACTACCTCATGTGCAGCAAGGCTACAAGGGGCTCACTCATGCATGGATTCATGTTTCTCATTTAAAAAGGGTTCTACAGGGATCCCTGGGTGGCGCAGCGGTTTGGCGCCTGCCTTTGGCCCAGGGCGTGATCCTGGAGACTCGGGATCGAATCCCACGTCGGGCATCCCGGTGCATGGAGCCTGCTTCTCCCTCTGCCTGTGTCTCTGCCTCTTTCTCTCTCTGTGACTATCATGAATAAATAAATAAAATCTTTAAAAAAAAAAAAAAGATTCACATTTTGAAAAATAAAAATAAATAAATAAAAAGGGTTCTACAAGAAGATAAATCAATAAAAATAAAAAAGGGTTCTACATACTGAAAATGACTGGCGAGTCACTCCCCTTTTGGAGACCCAGAACTGAAGTAGACAGCATCCAAAGCCAACAGTTGATACTGAAGTTTCCAGACCAGATCAGAACACTCCTTTTACTTAAATTCTCATTTTTTTCCTTTTGTCTCATTTTGTCGCCACCCAACATTGGCCCAAAGTCATTCATCTCTGCCTGCTCCCTTGGTTCGAGTTCTTAACTGAAGAATTCCTTACTAAGCCTTAGACTTTTTTATTTTTTAAAAAGATTTTATTTATTTATTCATGAAAGACACAGAGAGAGAGAGAGAGAGAGGGAGAAGCAGGCTCCATGCAGGGAGCCCGACGTGGGACTCCATCCTGGGTCTATCACACCCTGAGCTGAAGGCAGCGCTAAACCGCTGAGCCACCTGGGCTGCCCTTGCCCCCCTTTTTTAAAAGACTTTATTTATTTATTCATGAGAGACACACAGAGAGAGAGGCAGAGACACAGGCAGAGGGAGAAGCAGGCTCCATGCAGGGAGCCTGACATGGGACTTGATCCTCGGTCTCTAGGATCATGCCCTGGGCTGAAAGCAGCACTAAACTGCTGAGCCACCCGAGCTGCCCACCCTTAGGCTTTTTTTTTTTTTTTTTAAATTTTTACTTATTTATGATAGTCACACAGAGAGAGAGAGAGAGAGAGAGGCAGAGACACAGGCAGAGGGAGAAGCAGGCTCCATGCACCGGGAACCCGACGTGGGACTCGATCCCGGGTCTCCAGGATCGCGCCCTGGGCCAAAGGCAGGCGCCAAACCGCTGCGCCACCCAGGGATCCCCCACCCTTAGGCTTTAATAAGACTTGACACCAGGGTACCTGGCTGGCTCAGTGAGTAGAATGTGTGCCTCTTGATCTTGGGGTCCTGAATTTGAGCCCCATCTTGGGTTAGAGATTACTTTTTAAAATAACATATTTTTAAAAATAATAAGACTTGACACTATAGTCTCTACCCTTTGTTCTCAACTCCTATGCAAATTCAAGATGAAAAAAACAGTTAACAATATTCTTACTACTATGTTCCATTGAACCCCCTCTGATTGGAATATCAGCTCTACCGTTAAACTGTCCCAAGCCATAGCCCAGGAGACACCCCCCCCCCCCAACTAAAGAATTGCTGGGTGTGTCACAACACACCCTCCCACCAAATACAAAATGCTTCCTCTTACCTCCCCTCTGTTCAATAGCCCCACAGATTAAGATTACGTGCAATGCCTTTAATCAAACACCATTGCTCCTCCACCCCAGAAGTACCCTAACCTCATTTGCTTTAACTTCCTTTGCCTATTTTGAAATAATTCATGTCCATAATTTCATTTCTTGTGTAAGATATGTCCACCTGGGACCTAGTGTGGTTTCTACAAATGTAGATCTCACCTTTGTGTTAGCTGACTGCTATAATCCGTCAAGCTGCAACTATATCTCATCCACCTCCCCTAATGCCACTGCCCTCTACGAGATCATCTCAGAGCAGAAGATAAATAATGAAACTTAATGCTTGGGTCCAATAATCTCCAGAGGAATTATTCATAGAAAGCTCTGTCACTGGAATCCTTGGAAGAGGTTTTGCTATAATCAAACCAATACTAAGTTCTAGCTTACTGTGATCTCAGTAAACCTTACATTGCAGGAACCCTATCTTCCCTCCATGCCACCTCTTTCCCAATCATCAATAGCACCACTTTGGACAACAAAATGGGAGCAATTCAATCTTGGTGTGCTTCTGAAGGGTACATGTTCATCTGTGGCAGCCCCATTATTTATCTTGCCTATATTGGTAACCCCTATGGAAAATTAACTAACCAAAGCCTAGCCTTCAAATGTTAATTTGCAAATGCAAATTATCAATGCCTGGGTCACTAGACAATGCATGGTAGGATTCATAAAATCCCATTTGTCAGGGATTCCCAGGTGGCTCTGCGGTTTAGCACCTGCCTTCTACTCAGGGCATGATCCTGGAGTCCTGGGATCGAGTCCCATGTTGGGCTCCCTGCATGGAGCCTGCTTCTCCCTCTGCCTCTCTCTCTCTCTCTCTCTCTGTCTCTATCTCTCATGAATAAATAAATAAAATCTTAAAAAAAAAATCCCATTTGTCTATATCCTGCCCACAAAACCGATGGTCCCTCATAGAACCAAAAAGGCCTTAGGTATGATAATTGCTAGAATTGGTCTGACAGTAGGCATGTTGGCCCCCTGGGAAGAATTTGCTTATCATGAAGTTACCTTCGGTAGAAGAATTATCCCACTATTGCTTTAGCCCTACAAAACTTAATTATTCTTGGATTCCCTTGCTTTGGTAGTCCTAGACTATCAAATAATAGCACTGCCAGATGCTGATATCTCCTGTTGCACCTTGATAAATATTTCCTCCAAAGTTGAATTAGATACAATTTTTAAAAGATTTTATTTATTTATTTGTTTGTTTGTTTGTTTGTTTGTTTGAGAGAGAGAGAGAGAGCGCGCGCGCACAGGGAGGGGAAAGGCAGAGGGATAGGGAGAAGCAGACTCCCCCTGAGCAGGGAGCTGGATGCAGGGCTCGACCCTAGGACCCCGAAACCACAACCTGAGCCAAAGGCAGATGCCCAACTGACTGAGCCATCCAGTTACCTCAATAATTTTTTTTATACAAGCCTTCTAGCTGTACAATATGTTGTAAAAGGGGATGTTGATCCCCGACCTCCAGTGAAATTTGACATCACACAAAAAGTTACCTACCGGGATCCCTGGGTGGCGCAGCGGTTTGGCGCCTGCCTTTGGCCCAGGGCGCGATCCTGGAGACCCGGGATCGAATCCCACGTTGGGCTCCCGGTGCATGGAGCCTGCTTCTCTCTCTGCCTGTGTCTCTGCCTCTCTCTCTCTCTCTCTCTCTCTCTGTGTGTGTGACTATCATAAAAAAAAAAAAAAAAAGTTACCTACCGTTATCTTATCTCTTTAGTTGGTTTCCTGGCAATATAGGAAATATCCTTCAATCTGGATTACAGGAGCTGGCTCAGTTGGTGGAGTATGCGACTCTTGATCTCAGGGTCATAGGTTTAAGCCCCATGTTGGGTATAGACATTACTTAAAAATAAAATCTTAAGGGGTGCCTGGAGCTCAGTCAGTTAAGCATCCGACTCTTGATTGCAGTTTAGATTGTGATCTCAGGGTCCTGGGATAGAGCCCCGCATTGGGCTCTGAGCTCAGCATGGGGTCTGCTTGAGATTCTCTCTCCCTCTGCCACTCTCCCCTCTGTCTGAAATAAATAAATCTTTTAAAAAATAAAAATCTTTTAAAAAATCTGGACTACAGTACTGTGTGGTATTATTAATTTGGGGATTAAGCATCTGATTGCTATATAAAATACTCTTTCTAGGGGTTCCTAGGTGGCTCAATTGGTTAAGACTCTTTAAAAAAAAAAGATTTTATTTATTTATTCATGAGAGACACAGAGACAGAGAAAGCACGGCAGAAACAGGCAGGAGAAGTAGGCTCCCTGCAGGGAGCCTGATGTGGGACTCTATCCAGGGACTCCAGGATCCTGCCCTGGGCCAAAGGCAGGTGCTCAACCATGAGCCACCCAGGGATCCCAAGAATCAGACTTGGGATCTCAGCTCAGGTCTTGATCTTAGGGTCTGAGTTCAAGCCCCATATTGGACTCCATGCTGGGCGTGGGCCTACTTAAAAACAAAAACAAAAACAAAAAAAACCTCTGCTTATTTCCAGAATTGCTTCTTTCTCTTCTTCCACTCCTAAGCTGATTATTATGTGTCAGCCTTCTGTATGTACTGCTCCAACCCTATGCCCTGATGACTCATAAGAGGGACTAGATGGACCCCAAGTAGCAGCCAGTGGCAATGGCAATGAGCAGCAGCCTTGGGCAATGAAGGACTCCACTGTAATGAATTTCCCCCACCATATTTGATCCAGTGTTAATATTTCACATGCCAGTGACCAAAATAGGGAAATGAAGAAGAGAAGAGGCCAGGGAAGGGTTAACAACCCTGACTCCATCTTACAAAATAAAATCTTTATTTATTCATGAGAGACACAAAGAGAGAGAGAGACACACACAGGCAGAGGGAGAAGCAGGCTCCATGCAAGGAGCCCGACATGGGACTTGATCCTGGGTCTCCAGGATCACACCCTGGACTGAAAGCATCGCTAAACCGCTCAGCCACCCAGGCATCCCACACTAGTAGAATCATAAAGCAAACCTCCCTGTCACTGGGCTAGGCTCATTTCATTGTCTCAACAACTCTTTAAGGAGTATATTTTTACATTCCAGAGTACAAGAGCAGGCCTGAAGGGTGTGGTGGAGGATTGTATTACCTTCCTGAAAATCTCCTTTAATGCTTCTTCATGACCCACTCACTACCATGAATAAACATTTCACCTAAGTTCAAAACAAAACAAAATTTAAAAAGTATGCTCCTAAGCAAACAGATTCAAAACTAGTGCCCAGGGCTCCACTCTTCCTGCAACCAGATTCTTTTCTAAAGAACTACAACTCCTAGGGATGAAGTCACTGACCCTGGATTGCAGGCATTTAAGCCAAACTGGAAAATCTCCAAAATCCTTGCTGTTTTGGTGCATTATTTAAGGATAAGAAGACCTGAAAATAATGTGGAGAACAGGAAGAAAGCCATACTGAGTGTACCACTCAGAAAATAAATAGTGCCACAGGTATTCAGAAGGAGCATAAGACTTACTCTACTTGATGTATCAAAATAGTTTTGAGGGAGTAAAAAGCAAGCTGAGGACAAAGCACAAGCTGACACCTGACTACCTTCCTTCCCCCACTCCTAGGTGGGACCTGTGTGACCTTCCTCAGGCATTCCTGGCTGCCCTAAAGCTAAGGAAGGGAAAAATAAATGGTTAACTAATAGAGATCATAGTCCTGCAAGACAAGTCTCCTTGAGTTTACAAAATGTCTTAGTGATTTACAAGAAAAAAAAGCATTCTGTTTTTTTAAAGATTATTTATTTATTTGAGAGAGAGAGAGCATGAGCAGGGGGAGGGACAGAGAGAGAAGGAGAAGCAGACTCCCCACTGAGCAGGGAGCCCAGTGCGGGGCTCAAATGCTAGGATCCCAAGATCAACACCTGAGTCTGATGCCTGGGTGGCTCAGTGGTTAAGCATCTACCTTTGGCTCAGGTCTGATCCCAGAGTCCTGGGATCGAGTCCCACATCAGGCTTCCTGCATGGAGCAGCCTGCTTCTCCTCCCTCTGCCTCTGTCTCTGCCTCTCTCTGTGTGTCTCTCATGAATAAATAAATTAAAAATTTAAAAAAAAAAAAACACCCGAGCCAAAGGCAGACACCTAACCAACTGAGCCACCCAGTGGCCCCCCAAAAAACATTCTTATCAATAAAAGCATTCAGATCAATAACCTAACTTTCAGAAGGAAAATCCCAACTGTCTTAATGTTATGCTTTACTAGAGGGACAATCTTAATTTGACAATGGCAAGGCCTCCAATATCTTTTAGGTCTTCTTTAGCATACAAAAATTCTTTTGAATACCTCCCTTTTCCTTATCCCCCCACAACTCCAGAGTATATAATCAATCATCCCTCAGAACTCTGGCGCAGCAGCTCCTTCTGTCCACAGGTCTTGTCCCTATGCTTTAATAAAACCATCTCTTTGCACCAAAGACGTCTCAAGAATTCTTTCTTGGCCATCGGCTCTGGACCTCACCTATATACCAAAACTACATCAATAAGACCACCAGATATTTTTTTTTCCACCAGATATTTTTTAAAGGAACTTTTCTTCTTTGTTTTAAAAGTTTTATTAACTTAAGTAAACTCTACACCCAATGTGAGACTTGAACTCATGACCCCAAGATCAAGCATTGCACAATTTTCCAACTGAGCCAGCCAGGTGCTGCTAATGGAACCTTCCTATTGGGGGCATTAGGCTGCAAACATTTATAGCTCCTTTTTTATTAAGTGTGACTCACCCACTACTTTTGTTTTCCACATCACTTTTTCCTTTGTTTAACCATAAGGCATGACCTTATGGGCTTTTGCAGTCTGGTTTCTATTCAAAGGAGCAGGGGTGGGTGGGAGGATGAATGCAGATGCATGCATGGTCTTAAATCTCAGAGGAAGAATGTTTTTGAAATTATTTTTAGGGGATCCCTGGGTGGCTCAGTGGTTTAGCGCCTGTCTTTGGCCCAGGGTGCGATCCTGGAGTCCCAGGATCGAGTCCCGCGTTGGGCTCCCGGCATGGAGCCTGCTTCTCCCTCCTCCTGTGTCTCTGCCTCTCTCTCTCTCTCTCTATGTCTATCATAAATAAATAAATATTTAAAAAATTATTTTAAAAATTATTTAAAAAACTGTATAGTGACGCTTGGGTAGCTCAGCAGTTAAGCGTCTGCCTTTGGTTCAGGGCATGATCCTGGTCCCAAGATCGAGTCCCACATCAGGCTCCCTACTGGGAGCCTGATTCTCCCTCTGCCTGTGTCTCTGCCTCTCTCCGTGTATCTCTCATGAATAAACAAATTTATAAATAAATAAATAAATCTTTGTATAATGATATATCTCATGACTAAAAAAGTAAACATATTCTACATTGCTAATCCAGCTTTCCATATCTTGTTCCCCAATTATTATATGAACTTGGGAAATTTCTTATATTTCATATTCAGTAAAGTAGCTTATAATAGTAATAAAGTAGCTTATAATAAAAGTAGCTTATAATAATAATAGCTGACAAATGGGCACCTGGGTGTCTCAGTCAGTTGAGCATCCAACTCTTGATTTTGGCTCAGGTAGTAACCTCAGGGTTGGTTGTGAGATCGAGACCCACATTAGGCTCAGTGCTCAGCACAGAGTCTACTGGAGATTCTCTTTCTTCCTCTGCCTCTGCCCCTCCTCCCACTTGTAATAAATAAATAAATAAATAAATAAATAAATAAATAAATAAATAAAATATTTTAAAATGGTAATAATAATAGCCAACATCTATTGAGCACTTACTATGTGACAGACTTTTTTTTTTTAAGATTTAATTTATTTATTCGTGAGAGACATAGAAAGAGAGAAGCAGAGACATAGGCAGAGGGAGGAGAAGCAGGCTCCATGCAGGGAGCCCGATGTGGGACTCCATCCTGGGACTCTAGGATCATGCCCTGGGCTGAAGGCAGATGCTCAACCGCTGAGCCACCCAGATGTCCCCCTCCCCTTTTATTTATTTATTTATTTATTTATTTATTTATTTATTAAATTTTTTTTACGTTTTTATTTATTTATGATAGTCACAGAGAGAGAGAGAGAGGCAGAGACACAGGCAGAGGGAGAAGCAGGCTCCATGTACCGGGAGCCTGACGTGGGATTCGATCCTGGATCTCCAGGATCGCGCCCTGGGCCAAAGGCAGGCGCCAAACCGCTGCGCCACCCAGGGATCCCTATTTATTTATTTTTTGACAGACACTGTTCTAAAGCACTTCACGACAATCTCACAAACTAGATTTTATCCTTATCCCCGTATTATAGCTGGGAAAAGTGAGCTGCGGAGTAGAAGCACAATTTACTTGCCTAACATCACACAGCTTACAAGTGGCAGAGTCAATCACAATCTGAACGCTTGTGATCTGGTCTAGAAACCACCCCTTTAAATACTGTGCTATTATTTACTATTAAGAAGAATTATCTGGAGGGGGCAGCCCGCGTGGCTCAGCGGTTTAGCGCCACCTGATTCAGCCCAGGGCCTGATCCTGGAGTCCTGGGATCGAGTCCCATGTCAGGCTCCCTGAACAGAGCCTGCTTCTCCCTCTGCCTGTGTCTCTGCCTCTGTGTGTGTGTGTGTCTCTCATGAATAAATAAATAAATAAAATCTTAAAGAAAAGAATTATCTGGAGGGCTGTGCAAACAGATTGCTGGGGCCCACTCCCAAAGTCTCTGATTCAGTGGGTCAAGAATTTGCATTGCTGAAAAGTTTCCAGGTGATCCCAATGCTGGCGTTCTGGGGAGTACACTGTAAAAATCTCTGTTGTAACTCATAATTGTTTGCATGATTTTCCAATGGAGAAAGAAGGATCATGATTAGTTCTCAACAGATTGTTGAATTCTATGAGATGTCTAAGAGTTAAGATTATTAGCATTTTATTATAATAGCCAATAATAGACAGCATCTATGTGGTAGGCCCTGGACTAGGCACTTTTCATGCATTATCTTATCTAACCCTCACACAACCCTTGGAGAATATTTTTCTTTTTCCCAGTTTACACCGAAGAATTGGATTTGGGAAAATTAGGGAACTTGATCAAACTTATGTACCAGCAAGTATTAATTGTGAGGTTCAGGTCAAAGACTGCTTAACTCCACAGCTTCATTGACTACAACACTACAGACTTTGCATATAGTAGATGCTCTGTCTCTATGGATTTGCCTATTCTGGACATCTCACGTAGATGGAATCATACAATAGGAGGTCTTTTGTAACTGGCTTGACTTAGCATAACTTCCTAGTAATGATTTATAACATCTGTGAAATGTTGTCTATGAGAGAAGCTCATTAGAGACTGTGCCAAAAGTTTCTAAGAGAGCTTGTCATGCAGGTACCTTCTGCCTAGTGCATACCAAAATTCCATACTCCCAACAAGAAAGCCAGTAAACTATGTTATTTGCATAAACAATTAAGGCACACTGATCTACCCTTATCAGTTGGGGTGGTAGGAACCCTCCCCAAACACAAGTTCCCTGATCCTAGCCAAGGGCCAACCTCGGAAGCAGGATTTTCAAATGATAGCATTCTTGGCACCCTTGTTGAAAATTTACCAAATTTCTGGGCACTCTATTCTATTCCTTCATTTCTTTTGATGGTGGAATAATATTCCATTGTATGGATATACCATATTTTATTTATGGCAAGCCTAACATTTTATCTCCTTATTTAATGACTAGGTGTAGTCATATCTGCTTGATTTATGGATTACTGAGCCCAGAAGCCTGGCTTTGATTATTAGAATATTGTACCCTCTGAAAATGGTGTCTATTTTGTTTGCCTGCTTTGCTTTTTGCTTATTTTAATCCTTGGCCACTCAACATAGTGATGCTAGAACCTCAGTGTAGAGAAAATCAGGTGTATCTACCACAAAGAAAGCTAGCAATATATTCCTGGGAAAAGGGCAAGCTCCACTGCTAAGTTTTCTGCCTATGACTATTACAAAGTTCGAATCAAACCTAAAATAACTGTTTTGTAATCCACACTGCTAATATTCTTACTAACCCTGTCTGTATAATGCTTTCTAATTTTCAAAGCAGAGAATGATTTTTGTTTTATTACTTCTTCCACCCCAACCCACGTGCCACGTATCTCCCGCACAAGTTTCATGTTTATTGGAGGACATAATGACAAACACCAGCTAACATGTTTTGAGTAACTCCCATTTTTAGAATATGTGCTGCCAAAGCGAGCACTGTTTTGGGTAACTCCCGAAGTGCTTTTGTCACACGTATTGTCTCATGACCTCGTCTGTTCCTGCAGCAACCTTACCACGTAGGTACTTTTATTCACTGAGCAGGGAACTGAGGGTTAAGTAACTTGTCAAGGCTGCAACGCTAAGGAGAGAGACCCAGTAGTCCGCAAAGGGCATCGCGCAGGGATTCTCCACTTTACTGAGAGGCAGAGGCCACTGGCGACAATGGGCCCAGGACTCTTGTGCAACCCAGGTCTCTTGACTCCCACGCGCAGACACCAACAGCTGTCCTGTTTTGCTGCAAGCTTCTGAAAATACCCGCCAAACAGAGACCCGGATCTTCCTCCACGGAGAATGCAAAATCTATGGCTGGAAAGCTTGAGCACAGAGAGGAAAAAGCGGTGCGCATGCTGCCCGCGTTCTGGGACTCCCCGTGGAAACTCCGCCCCCGTCTCCATGGAAACCCGGCCGCGGCGGCCTCGGTCACCAGGGGGCGGGGTTCAGTGGCCGCCCCTCCCCCACCCGGTTTGCAGCAGCTCCCAGCCGGCAGTCACCGCGGTCACCCTTTAACCTCCCCGTTCCTCTACTTGGCCGTCCTCCCTTTGTGTTGTCTTCTCGTGCACCCAGACAACATCCTGGAGCCCGCCCTCCTGCGCCGGACCCAGCGGGGCGGGCGCACCCATCGTGCGGGCCTGGGAGTCTCCGGGCGCGGCCTTTGCGCCCCGGGCCCACCCCTCGGCCGCGGATTGGCCGCTCCCGGCCATCCCCCGCCCCGAGCAGGCAGGGTCTCAACCCAGCGGAAAGTTTTCTGCGCCGGGAGGAAGTTGTAAGTTTGGAGATTCTGAGAAAGCGGCTCTTGTGGCTGAGTGGTCTGGGTGGCCATGGAGGAGCCCCCTTTGCGAGAGGAGGAGGAGGAAGAGGAGGAAGAAGGGGACGAATGTGGGCCCGAGGGGGCTTTGGGCAAGAGCCCCTTCCAGCTGACCGCCGAGGACGTGTATGACATCTCCTACGTGATCGGCCGCGAGCTGATGGCCCTGGGCAGCGACCCTCGGGTGACACAGCTGCAGTTCAAGATCGTCCGCGTCCTGGAGATGCTGGAGACGCTGGTGAATGAGGGCAACCTGGTGGTGGAGGAGCTGAGAATGGAGAGGGACAGCCTCAGGAAGGAGGTGGAGGGGCTGCGGACGGAGGGCTCTGCGGCGGTCCAGGAGGTGAGTGCGGGAGCCAGGGTCCGGCGGGAGCAGCCTGGGCTGGCTGGGAGGACGCACTCGGGGGCCCCGAGCCCCCGAAAGCAGCCACAGCGCCTCTCCAGCCCTCAGGTTTGCAGCATTCTTATGGGTCCGTTTATTGAGCACTTACTAGGTGCTGAGCCCTTGCTGCGTTTGTTCCGAATCAGGGGCCTCCAGCATTTTTGACCTAAGGCAGCGGCTCTCAGGCTTCGGCGTGCAGGGAAACCACCAGGAGTGTTCGTTAAAGCACAGATTGATGGGCCCGAGCCCCAGAGTTTCTCATTCAGCAGGTCTGGAGTGGGACCTGAGAATCTGCATTTCCAACACGCTCCGTCAGATTTCGAGAATCTTGACTTAGAGTAAGAAATAAATTTTAGGGACACCTGGGTGGTTCAGTGGTTGCGGGTTTGCCTTCAGCTCGGGTCCCCTGATCCCGGAATCCTGGGATCGAGTCCTGCATCGGGCTCCCTATGGGAGCTCATTCTGCCTAGGTCTGCCCCTCCCCCCCGCCCCAGCTCTCGTGAATAAACAAATAAAATCTTTTTTAAAAAAGTATGTCTTTAGGGCAGCCCGAGTGGCTCAAGCGGTTTAGCGCCGCCTTCCTCCCAGGGCCTGATCCTGGAGACCGGGCATCGAGTCCCACGTCCGGCTCCTTGCATGGCGCCTGCTTCTCCCTCTGCGTCTCTGCTTATCTCTCTCCTCTCTGTGTATTCTCAGAAATAAATAAATAAAATCTTTTTTTTAAATAAAATCTTTTTTTTAAATTTTTTAATATTTATTTATTTATGATAGACATAGAGAGAGAGGCAGAGACACAGGAGGAGGGAGAAGCAGGCTCCATGCTGGGAGCCCGACGTGGGACTCGATCCCGGGACTCCAGGATCGCGCCCTGGGCCAAAGGCAGGCGCTAAACCGCTGAGCCACCCAGGGATCCCCTTAAATAAAATCTTTTAAAAAATAAAATTAAAATTAAAAAAGTAATGTCTTAAAAAAAAAATGTTCAGAGCACCTTTATCCAGAATTGTGCCAAACTGTAATAAGTACAACAGGAGAATGGATTTTAAAATTGTGGTATAGTCACACAGTGGAATACTTACACTGCAGTGAGAACGAGCAGAGCTGATATACTCAATTGTGTGCGTGACTCTCACAGATGTTACACTTAGAGACAGGAGCCAGGCACAAAAGAGAGCCTACTATATATTTATGTGAAATCCAGGAACAGGCAAAATAATCTGTATTTATAGAAGACGGATTGATGGTAACCCCAGGTAGGGAGAGTGGGAGGAGGGTGATTGCATGGGTGTACACCTATGCTAAAAATCATCAAGGGGTGCCTGGGTGGCTCGGTGGCTTAAATGCCAGACTCTTGGTTTTGGCTCAGGTCATGATCTGAGGGTTCTGGGACCCAGTCCCTGGTGGGGGCTCCACCCTCAGTGGGAAGTCTGCTGAAGATTCTCTCCTTTTCCCTCTCCCTTTCTTTCTGTTCCTCCCCTGCTCTCTCTCTAAAATAAATAAAGTATCTTTAAAAAGTCACCAAACTAGGGGCACCTGGCTGGCTGAATCAGAGAAGCATGTGACTCTTGATGTGGGGTTGGGGGATCATGAGTTCGAGCCCCACGTTGAAGGTAGAGATTACTTAAAATACATAAATAATTTTTAAAAAAATCATCAAGCTATAAACTCAAGGTTAATGCATGTATGTTATACCTCCATTTTACAAAATTACCCATTATATCACTTTCCAATATTGATGAAACAAAAGTTTTAAGAAACAATTTATCCTAACTTACCCTTATTAAATATGATACAGAATCGTACTTGCCTATTCCATTTTTGTGAGTTTTTAAATTCTTGTTGCAATTGATTAAATCAATATGAATTACTGATGGGTCTCCAGCTACAGTTAAAAAACAAAGCTGAAAAAAAAAAAAAAAACAAAGCTGTTCTAAGTGGACTATCTCATTTAATCCTCTTACTATTAGTATATCCATTTTACAGAAATGGATGCTTAGAACAGTTAAATAATTTGCCAGAGGACTTACTGCATGTAAGAGGTGAAGGCAGGATTTAAACTCAGAGATTCCAGTCTTAACCACCACACACGAACGGGTGCCTGGGTGGCTCAGTCGGTTAAGCATCTGCCTTCAGCTCAGGGTCAGGAGCTTCAGCTCCTGATCTCAGGGTCCTGGGATCGATAGAGTGGAGAGCCTGCTTCTGCTTGTATTCTCTCTATCTCTGTTGCTATTTCTGTATCTCTCAAATAAATAAATAATATCTTTTTAAAAAAGCCCACCACGCACGGAATACACATTTGACCTTATTTGTTGGAATGACATTTGATGAGTGATGGCATGGTGCTGGACCCTGGGGCTGAAGTGATACATTAGTCAAGGACCCTGCCTTCACAAAACTCATGTCTAGTGGGAGAGGTAAGACTCCCATACCTCTAGAATCACAGTACAAGATCACAAGCTGAGAAGTGTGCCAGGAAAGGACAACAGGAAGAGAGTCGCTGACATTCACAGGGGAAAAAGAGTGAGGGTTTCTGGTCACTTCCCTTATGCACTTATTTCACCTACTCATTCATCCTGGTAACAACTGTCTTTGTAGATACAGTTCAACTTCCGTGTCTGTCATATGAGATAGTTGAGTATCATGATTTATAGCCTGCCTTTTGAAACTCAAGAGAAGTTAAATGACTTGCTCAGGATGGCTCAGCTCACATTCTGAGCTCATCCCTGCCACCTCCAACCCCAGGAACAAGGATGTGGAGGGAGCCCCGCTACAGACTGTGTACAGCATACTCTGCACAGAGGCTGGGTGAGTTCTTTGTATAGGGCTCAGTGGACAAGCTTTATCAGCTAGCAGATGAGATGGCATTTGCCTCCCAAATTGCAGTCTTAAGAGCAGGGATGGGGTAAAGGGCAGAAAGAATTGAGTGTTTAGTGCCACTAGGCAGTTCATAAAAATACACCTTATTTTTTTCTTTTTCTTTTTAAGTTATTTTTAATTGTGACAAAGTACATTTAAATTTTACCACCTTAACCGTTTTTAAGAGCATACTTAAGTGTCATTAAGTACATTCATGTTGTGCAACCATCACATTCCAGACAACAACAAAAAATCCTAACAGAAAATCCTAACATTTGGCTCCTGAGGGAGAATGCCTAGAGGGACCAGACTCACTGGATTAAAGGGAAGGAGCAAAATAAATAAATAAATAAATAAATAAATAAATAAATAAATAAAGCATTTGAAATTTGGATAATATGTAATGCTAAATTGCACTTCACAGAGGCTAAGGAGACCCAGTCTTCTGGCAATCAGTGCTGGGGTCTGCTTCCCCACAGCCCTTACAACACTGATCCTTGTCAGTCTGACAAGAGGAACATGGTCACTGTTATGTTTCTCTTTATATTGCACCTTGTTCTGTCACCTGCAGAAAGTTCCAGTGTTGTCGTGCCTTAGTTTTTATTTAACTGGGTTTCTATTCATGGACATGTAAGTTGTTTTCAAACCTTTGCTTAAATTTTAGGTTGAAAACATTTCAAACCTACGGAAGAGTTGTAAGAAAAGCACAAGGGACACCTGTATACCTTTCACCTGGATTCAGGTGTTGTATTCAGTTTTGTGTGTGTGTAGTGTGTCTTTGAAGATATACACCAGGGGCACCTGGGTGGCTCAGTCGGTTAAGTTTCTGATTTTGGCTCAGGTCATGATCTTGGAGTCCTGGGATCAGCTCCATGTCAGGCTTCCTGCTCAGTAGGGAGCCTGCTTCTCC
This sequence comes from Canis lupus familiaris, assembly GCF_011100685.1. Classification (NCBI taxonomy): domain Eukaryota; kingdom Metazoa; phylum Chordata; class Mammalia; order Carnivora; family Canidae; genus Canis; species Canis lupus. The sequence continues at coordinate 6,378,979 of NC_049247.1, forward strand.
CTCTCCCTCTGCCCCTCACCTTATGCTCTCTTTTACTCTCTCAAATAAATAAAACCTTTAAATAAAAAAGAAGATATACACCAAAGTATTTATACATACACACAAAACCGCATATATGTAATATATATGTGCATATACAGAAATAATATGTATCTGTATTATGTTTTTTTTAATTTTTATTTATTTATGATAGTCACACAGAGAGAGAGAGAGAGAGAGAGAGGCAGAGACATAGGCAGAGGGAGAAGCAGGCTCCATGCACCGGGAGCCCGATGTGGGATTCGGTCCCGGATCTCCAGGATCGCGCCCTGGGCCAAAGGCAGGCGCTAAACCGCTGCGCCACCCAGGGATCCCGTATCTGTATTATATATTCAGTTTTTCTCAACTGTTTTGGTTTTATTTTTAAGATTTTATTTATTTACTTGAGAGACAGAGAGCACAAGCAGGGGGAGCAGCAGAAGGAAAGGGAAAAGCAGACTCCCCACTGAGCAGGGAGCCTGAGGTGGGGCTCAATCCCAAGACCCTAGGATCATGACCTGAGCCAAAGGCAGACACTCAACCACTGAGCCACCCAGGTGCCCCCTTCTCAACTATTTGAGGGACATTATGTTAGTTGTAGGATTAGTAAAAGATTAGGGCCCTTTACCCTAAATACTTCAGTGGGTATCTCACAAGACATATTATTGTGTAGCCACAAATAAATGATCAAATTTAGCAGAAAAAGGTGAATAGAATACAAAGACCTAATATACTATCCCTATTCAAAATTCACAATAATATCCTTTACAGCATCTTTTTTCTGGTGCAGGATCCGGTCCAGGGTTACGCAGTACTTTTGTTTTGTATTAAAGATTTTATTTATTCATTCATAAGAGATACAGAGAGAAAGGCAGAGATGCAGGCAGAGGGAGAAGCAGGCTCCATGCAAGGAACCCGACATGGGACCCAATCCTGGGACCCCAGGATCTTGCCCTGGGCTGAAGGCAGGTGCCAAACTGCTGAGCCACCCAGGCATCCCTACACAGTACTTTTGGTTGACACATGTCTTTAGTTGCCTTGAATCTAGAACAGTTCCTCAGCTTTTCCTTGTCTTTTATGACCCTGACATTTTTGATGATTATGTATCTGTTGGTTTGTAGAATGTCCTTCAATTTGGGTTTGTTCCAATGTGTTATGGGTAAATTCAAGTGATACATGTTTAGCAGGAATACCATATAAATTTTTCTTTTTTTTCAGGAATACCATTGAAGGGATTCTGTGTCCTAGTCAGTGCTTTGTATCAGGAGACATTTGACTCACATTGTCATTATTGGTGTTGTTAACTTGATCACTTAGCTAATGTGGTGTCTGCTAGATTTCTGCATTGTATAGGTGCCTTTATTCTCCTTTGTCATTCATAAGTGGTTGTGGGAAAATACTTTGAAACTGCAAAATATTCTTTCCCCCAACAAGCTTTTACCCAAAAGGTTTAGATCCATTCACTAGTCCTGGCTGAATCAATTATTACTAAGTTGGTTAAAAAAGGGATGATTTTTTTGGAGGATAAAGATTTTATTTTGGGGGCGCCTGGGTGGCTCCATCGGTTAAGCATCTGCCTTCAACTCAAGTCATGATCTCGGGGTCCTGGATCAAGTCCCACATCAGGCTCCCTGCTTGGCGAGGAGTCTGCTTCTCCCTCTTCCTCTTTTCCTTTTTTTTTTTTTTTCTTCCTTTTTTCCACCCTCAACTCCCCACTTGTGCTCTCTGCTCTCTCGAATGAATGAATGAATGAATGAATGACTTTATTTTTAAGTAATCTCTACACTTAACATGGGGCTTGAACTTACAACCCCAAGATCAAGAGTCTCATGCTCTACCGACTGAGTCAGCCACGTGCCCCAAAAGGATGATTTTTTCAACTTTCTCATCTTCTACATCCATTAATTGGCCTTTTGCTATAAATTCCCCATTTCCTTCCCTGTATTTTTTTTTAAGATTTTATTTATTTATTCATGAGACAGAGAGAGAGAGAAGGCACAGACACAGGCAGAGGGAGAAGCAGGCTCTGTGCAGGGAGCCTGATGTGGGACTCGATCCCGGGTCTCCAGGATCAGGCCCTGGACCCAAGGCGGTGCTAAACTGCTGAGCCACCCGGGCTGCCCATTCCTTCCCTGTATTAATCAGAGTTCTCCAGAGAAACAGAACCACTAGGGGATATAGCTATGATATAAAGAGGATAGTTATTTGAGGAATTGGCTCATGAAGTTATGGAGGCTGAGAAATCTTGTAATCTGCAGGCTGCAAGCTGGAGAACCAGGAAGTCTGTGATCTGGTGAGCTGATGGTTAAGTCCTGGTCTGGAACCAAAAGCCCAAGAACCGGGAGTGTCAAAGTCTGAGGGCAGGAGAAGGAGGATGTCCCGCTAGAATTCACCCTCTTTCCACCTTTTGTTCTATTGGGGCCCTCGGTGGATTGGATGATACCCGCCCACCCATTAGGGGGGCCATCTGCTTTACTCCCTGCATCAATCCAAATGCTAATTAACGTCTTCCAGAAACACCTTCACAGACACACCAAGAAATAACATTTAACCAGCTATCTGGGCATCCCTTAGCCCGGTCAGGTAGATGCATAAAATTAACCGTCACATCCCTATTAATTAATTAATTAATTTTAAATTTTACGTATGAACTCCTGAATTCTCCTTTTATGTGAAGTGTTATTGTCCATTCCTGTTATTATTCACTTTTATGCTCAAATTGAGTATCTCAGTCTGGCCAGCGGGAGCTCCTTCAAACTGTCATTTTGAGGTGTCTCCATTCCTTACACAAGGAAAGGCTTCAGGTTCATCTCGTGCTTTCCCTGATTCCAGACCTGGAATCAGCCATTCTCCAAGGAGCTGGAGAACTGTACTTAGAACTTTTGTTTCTTTCGCATTAACCAGATGCTTCCAACAGGCAGTGTCTCAGCTGATAGGGTTCCTGGGAGTAGTAAAACAGAATTTTCCTTTCTGGGGTGAACAGTCCATCTTCACAAGGGAAACCGTATAAGCGACCAACGTCTTTTTTTACAGGTAAACCTGGGACCAGACAAAATGGTGGTCGACCTGACAGATCCCAACCGACCACGCTTCACTCTACAGGAGCTGAGGGACGTGCTCCAGGAGCGCAACAAACTCAAGTCCCAGCTAATGGTGGTGCAGGAAGAGCTGCAGTGCTATAAGAGGTGGGGCTCTGCTGCTTTGGGCATTCCTGCACCGCAGAGCCAGACCCTGCCTGGAAATCCTTGACATGTTATGTATTTGTTCTGATGTTCACTCAGGCAGTTTATTGAAGACCTACCACATGCCAGGTGCTATTCCTGGCACCGGTATAGTAGTGAACAAAACAGAGAAAGCCATGCTAGTCTAGGGGGAAGATAGGCAATTGATAAGGAAGTCTGAAATAACACACAGCATAATGGTAGTAAGTGCTCTAAAGTATATAAAACAAAGTGACAGGGGTACCTGGGTGGCTCAGTCAGTTGGGTGTCTGACTCTTGATTTTGGCTCAGGTCATCATCTCGGGGTTGTGTGATTAAGCCCTGTATTGGGCTCCTTACTGGGCATGGAGGCTTCTTAAGATTATTTCTCTCTCCCTCTTGCTCTGCACCTCCCCCCTCCTTTTTCTCTCCCTCAATAAACAACAACAACAACAACAAAAAACCAAGATGACATATGACGCAAAATGCTGGAGGTGGGAGATGGGCCTATTTTTAATTGGGTGGTCAGTGAAGATCCCTCTGAGGTGGATGACAAGAAGCAGCCAACCATGTAAAGATTCGTAGGGCAAGAGTAGAGTGAGAAGTGCTCAGAGTATGTGAACCAGCTTGGCTAATTTAAGAGACCCAACATGGTAGAAGTTGGAACACAGGTAGAGGATGAGAGGTATGCCTTATGAGCCACAGGAAGGACCTCTAATTTTATTGTATGTGAAATGAGAAGTCGTTGGAAAGTTGTTTTTTTTTTTTTTTTTTTTTTTTTTTAAGATTTTATTTATTTATTCATGAAAGACACACAGAGAGAGAGGGGGCAGAGACACAGGCAGAGGGAGAAGCAGGCTCCATGCAGGGAGCTTGATAGGAGACTTGATCCCAGGTCTCCAGGATCACGCCCTGGGCTGAAGGCGGCGCTAAACTGTTGAGCCACCGGGGCTGCCCCATCAGAAAGTTTTAATCAAGGAAATGACAAGATCTGATTTACTGTTTCATTTATTAAGTAGGCCCCATGCTCAGTATGGGCTTGAACTCACCACCCTGAGATCACAAGTCAGAAGCTATATCAACTGAGCCACCCAGGCGCCCCCGATTTAGTGTTTTAAAAGAGCAAATGTGAGGGGCACCTGGCTGGCTCAGGCAGTAGAACATGTAAGTCTTGATCTCGGGGTCATGAGTTCAAGCCCCGAATTGGGTGTGGAGCCTACTTTAAAAAAAAAAAAAAAAAGTTTGCCTGGGCAGCACAGTTGGTTGAGCATCCAACCCTTTGTTTCAGCTCAGGTCTGACCTCAGGGTTCTGGAGCCAGGTGTCAAGCTCTGTACTCAGCAGGGATCTGCTTCAGTATTCTCTCTTCCTCTGACTCCACCCCTCTCCCCTACACTCTTTCTCAAATAGATAAATCTTTAAAAATAAAATATCAAAATGGTAACTTGATAACTGAACTACTTGATTAAGTAAGAGAATGTGCTTGTTCTTTGGAAATACATGCTGAAGTATTTAGGAATAAGATAGTAACATGTCTCCAGCTTCTCTCAGGTGGTTCAGAAAGAAGACAGATGTGTGGATGGATGGATAGGTGGATGGGTGGATGGATGGATGGATAGGCAGGTAGGTAGGTAGATAGATAAATAGATAATAATAGGGGGATCTGGGTAAAGAGTATATGGGAATTCTTCATATTAATCTTAAACTTTTTCTGTAAGTTTGGAATTATATAAAAATTAAAAGCAGGGATGCCTGGGTGGCTCAGTCAGTTAAGCATCTTCCTGCAGCTCAAGTTGTGATCCCAGAGTCCTGGGATTGAGTCCTGCATCAGTCCCCCTGCTCCATAGGGAGCCTGCTTCTCCCTCTCCCTCTAACCTTCCCCCTGCTCATGCTCACTCTGTCTCTCTCTCATTAAATCTTTTTTAAAAATTAAAAGCTTAAAAAGATCACAATAGGAGCACCCGGCTAGCTCAGTCAGTGGGTGGAGTATGCAACTCTTGGTCTTGGGATCATGAGTGTGAGCCCCATGTTGGGTGTAGAGATTATTTAAGAATAAAATCCTAGGGGCAGCCCGGGTGGCTCAGCGGTTTAGCGCCGCCTTCAGCGCAGGGTGTGATCCTGGAGATCCAGGGTCGAGTCCCATGTCAGGCTCCCTGCGTGGAGCCTGCTTCTCCCTCTGCCTGTGTCTCTGCCTCTCTCTCTCTCTCTCTCTCTCTCTGTGTGTGTGTGTCTCTCATGAATAAATAAATAAAATCTTTTAAAAAATAAAATCCTAAAAGAAAAAAAAAATAACATGTCTAGGAGAAAGATTGTAGGATAAGCGAGAGAAGAAATAAGAAGCTGTTGACGTACTGGGTTTGGACTTTGCTGTATCCATCTGCACCCTGTTTCCCAAAATGTTTTCTTTCATATAAGTGCTTCTTGAAAAGGGGGCTCGAAAAAGAAAAAGAAAAAAGGAGCTCTGTGGTTGAATAATTCTGGGAAACCACTGAGTTAAACAAAGCAGATTCCCTTAGTGACAGGAGGGAGATTCTCTCTCCCTTAGAGAATGAAAACTCAGCACCAGCTAGTATTTATCAGTGCATGCTACGTGCAGGCACTCTAAATGTATTCCAAGCATCATTTTGATTAGTGCTCATGGCAACGTGAGTTAAGGTAATATTATGTCCAAGATGTTCTATGGTTCAAAAAGGTCAGATACCTGCTTGAAGTCCCATAGCTGTGATGACAATGGTGAGATGTGACCCCAGACAGCCTGATACAGAACCTGTGCTTTTAGTTATCATACCATGTTCAGACTCTGATAGTTGTTTTTTTTTTTTTTTTAAGATTTTATTTATTTAGTCATGAGAGACACAGAGAGAGAGAGGCAAAGACACAGCCAGAGGGAGAAGTAGGCTCCACCCAGGGAGCCCCATGTGGGACTCGATCCTGGGACTCCAGGATCACACCCCTGGCTGAAGGCAAACACTTAACCGCTGAGCCACCCAGGCATCACAACTCTGATAGTTTAGAAACAAGAAATATGCTGACTCAGGGGCACCTGGGTGGCTTAGTTGTTAAGTGTCCTGCCTTCAGCTCAGGTCATGATCCCAGAGTCCTGGGACTGAGCCCTGCTTTCCCTCTCTCTCTGCCCCTCGCCCTGGCTCATGCTCTCTGTGTCTCTGTCTCTCAAATAAAAAAAATATTTTTTTAAAAAAGTATTTTATTTATTTATTCATGAGAGACACAGAGAGAGAGAGAGAGAGAGAGAGAGAGGCAGGCTTCACGCAGGGAGCCCGACGTGGGACTTGATCCCAGGCCTCCAGGATCACACTCAGCTGAAGGCTGTGCTAAACTGCTGAGCCACCCGGGCTGCCCTCAAGTAAATAAAATCTTAAAAAAACATAAATTCATTCAATATAAAGTCATTAAGGGGGCAGCAGTACAGTAAAAATGTTCTAGCAAGCCAAATCCAAAGGGCTGAGTTCTGCCAACAGGAATTTTTTTTAATATATTTTATTTATTCATGAGAGACAGAAAGAGAGAGAGGCAGAGTCACAGGCAGAGGGAGAAGCAGGCTCCATGCAGGGAGCCCGACGTGGGACTCGATCCCGGGACTCTAGGATCACACCTTGAGCCAAAGGCAGATGCTTAATTAACCACTGGGCCACTCAGGCTTCCCTGCCAACAGGAATTTAATCATCTTCCTTCTGCTGAAGTTGGAACCACATTAATGGAAAGACTTGTCTTCCTCTCATTTAATAAGTACTTCAGACACAGGTAGTTAAAAACAGGAACGGCTGAACTGCTGAGACTTGAGCAGCTTGTTAGCGAATAGAGCGACATGCTTTTATTTCCAGTTTTGAATTCCCAGAGAGCAGCAGCTGTGCACTTGCCATCTGGTACAGGCCTGTTGACAGCAGGATTCTGTTTACTCACTTGGGTTCTGTATTCTAGAGGAACCAGCATGTCAGCTGAGATATTCTCCTAGCAACTGCATCAGCTTGGAGGTCCAAGATCATCCCAATGATTGTTTTGAGTTGAGGCAGATGTGGTAGGCTGCTTCCAAAGATGGCCACAAGTCTTCCCATCCTGCATGCCTTCTGCAATGAGACTTTCCCTCCCCTCAAGAGGTAGAGTCTATTTTCCCTCTCCTTGAGTCTGGGCTGCCCAGTGACTTGCTTTGACCAATGGAATGTGGTAGAAGCAATACTCTTTGGCTTCTGAGGTTAGGAGATACCCGTTGCAGCTTCCATTTTTGTCCTCGTAGAATTTTTTGTTCTTGTGGAATGCTTGAGACCATAGTTCTGTGAGGAAGCTCAATACAGTACCAGGGAGAGGTCACACGAAGAAGAGAGGTACCCCAGCTGACAGCCCCAACTGTGACCCGCCTCCCACATACCCCACCAAGGCAATAAGAAATGGAGCCATCATGAGAAATCATAAATCATGGGATGCCTGGGTGGCTCAGCAGTTGAGCCTCTGCCTTCGGCCCAGGGCATGATCCCAGAGTCCCAGGATTGAGCCCCACATCGGGCTCCCTGCATGGAGCCTGCTTCTCCCTCTGCCTGTGTCTCTCCCTCTGCCATTCTCTCTCTCTCTGTGTCTCTCATGAATAAATAAAATCTTTAAAAAAAATCTTCATTGTTTTAACTCATGTGGTTTAGGGTATTACATAACAATAGGCCATGGAAAAGGGGGTTTATTGGTAACAAATAATGTATTAATATTATTACTGTAATATATAAATAATAATATAAAATAATAAGAGCTCAGTCTTTGCCAAGGAGAGAGAAGGATGAATCGTGCTCTCTGACTCTCATATCTCAAGAGGTGTCAGTCTGCTGGGCTGCCATAACAAAATACCATAGACTGGGTGATTTGTTTATTTATTTAAGATTTTATTTATTTATTTGAGAAAGAGGACAGTGGGAGACAGAGCACGAGTGAAGGGGGAGGGGCTATGGGAGAGGGAGAAGCCGACTTCCCGCTGAGCAGGGAGCCCTGACGGACTTGGACTCAGACTTGAGCTGGATCCCAGGACCCTGGGATCACAAAATTGAGCCCAAGGCAGATGCTCAACTGACTGGAGCCACCCAGGCACCCAGACTAGGCAGTTTAAACAATAGAATTTTTTTCTCTCACAATTCTGGAGGCCAGAAGTCCAAGATCAGGGTGCCAGCATGGTTAGTTCTGACTCTTCGTGGCTTCTTGTACACAGCAGAGAGAGCAAGCCCTCAGACATCTCCACTTACAGGGGCTTTAACCCAACCATGGGGGCCTTGCCCTAATGACCTCATCTAAACTCCTGGGGATGGGGTTGGCTCTATAGGTTAAGCATCTGCCTTCAGCTCAGGTCATGATCCTGGGGTCCTGGGATTGAGCCCCATGTCGGGCTCCCAGCTCTGCGGCGAGCCTACTTCTCCCTCTCCATCTGCCCGTCCCTCTGCTTGTGCTCAGTCTATCTGTCAAGTAAATAAATTTTTAAAAAAAATTATCTCCCAAAGTCCCCATCTCTAAATACCATTAGACTGGAACTTAGGGCTTCAACATCTGAATTCTGGGGGACACAATCCAATCTGTAGGAAGGGGGAAGCACCACAGGTATAAAGTAGCAAGCAGGTGCCACAGCAAAACACCTAAGTGGATACACAAGCTATACCAGGTCAGGCATTGAAATATTGCATTGTAGTCAGGCTTCCTTTGGTTGCAAGTGACAGAAATTCAGTTCAAACTAGCTTAAGTACAAAAAGGAATTTGTTAACCCACATACCTGGGAAGGATTTTGGATTTTGGGGCTGTTTTCAGAAATAAAAAACTGCAGTCAAGGCCTCAGGGTTGGAGAAGCCAGAGACTTGTTGCCTCTTTCTTTCCTCCTTGCGTCCGCTTTGTTGGCCTCATTATCTTGTGTTGTAGACACACCTTCTGGGAGTCTTATGAAATGTGGTTGCTGGCAATGCCAGTTGAACAAATGAGAAAGAACATCTTTCTTCCAGCTTCTATACATCAAATCCATGGAAATAAGTCTAGTTCTCTTTAAGTCAACTGACCTCAATATCTTATCAATCAATATCAGTTTAACTCTACATACCATCTGACTTACTATACTTTTAAAGTTTCACTTAATTTATTTGTTTATTGATTGCTTCCTTCCCCGTTGGAAAAATAGAAATCACATGATAGGAGATAATTTTGTCTGTTTTGTTCACTGCTATACTGTCACGTGCTATGTATTATTTCACTAATGATGATTATCTCATTAATCACTCAGTCCTAGGAGGCAGTTACTCTTATTATCCTCATTTGATTTATTAGAAAATCAAGGCCTAAGTTAGAGAATTGAAACATGGTCATATTCCTAAAAAGTGGAGAAGCTTGGGTTACTAGCCAGTGCAGTTAGACAAGAGAAAGTAAGAAGAGGTATCAATATTGGAAAGGTGGCAGGGGGAGATTCTTGTTATTAAGAGCAGAATCTCTCTGACTCTAGCTATCAGTGATATTATTAATGTAATAATGATTATTAAGACCCTTCACTTTCAGAGCTTCACAGACAGAAGGTCTGAAATAAAACATCCCATTTATTCCCTTTTCCCCAGTGGTCTGATTCCTCCAAGAGAAGGCCTGGGAGGAAGAAGACAAAAAGACACCCTTGTCTCCAGGACCAGCAATGCCAGCAGTAACAAGGAGGAGAAGACAATCATAAGGAAGCTGTAAGTTACTTGCTGCCCCATTGCCACTAAATCATTGTTGAAGGATGGAGTGGAGGCCCAAGGAGGCTGGCTAGCTACCCAAGGTGGGAAGGCTCTACAATCCTGATTGGTCATGCTGCCACTGTTAGGAAAATCTGAGCTGGACTATTATGAGATCTGTTGGGCAGCAGTCGTCGTCGTCTTCTTCTTCTTCTTCTTCTTCTTCTTCTTCTTCTTCTTCTTCTTCTTCTTCTTCTAAGGTTTTATTTATTTCTTTATTCATGAGAGACAGAGAGAGGCAGAGACACAGGCAGAGGGAGAAGCAGGCTCCATGCAGGGAGCCCAACGCGGGACTTGATCCCGGGACTCCAGAACCACGCCCTGGGCCAAAGGCAGGCACTAAACCGCTGAGCCACCCAGGGATCCCAGAAATCTTCTTTTTTTTTTTTAATTTTATTTATTTATTCATGAGAGACATAGAGAAAGAGGGAGAGACATAGACAGAAGGAGAAGCAGGCTCCATGCAGGGAGCCCGATGTGGGACTTGATCCCAGGACCTCAGGATCACAACCTGAGCCAAAGGCAGACACTCAACCACTGAGCCACCCAGGTGCCCCTGTTAGGCAGCAGTCTAAGCACTTGACATATATTAATTCATTGACTTTTCATAGTGACCCTGTGAGGTAGGAGCTACCATCATCTCCATTCTATAGGTGGAGAAATAGGTACCAAGAGGCAAAGTAATTTGCCTGAGGTCACCCAGATAGTGAATAGTGAAGTCAGGACTTGAACCTACTACTCCAACAACAAGAAAAATAACAATAAGGGATCCCTGGGTGGCGCAGCGGTTTAGCGCCTGCCTTTGGCCCAGGGCACGATCCTGGAGACCCGGGATCGAATCCCATGTCGGGCTCCCGGTGCATGGAGCCTGCTTCTCCCTCTGCCTGTGTCTCTGCCTCTCTCTCTTTCTCTCTCTCTGTGTGTGACTATCATAAATAAATAAATATTAAAAAAAAAAAGAAAAATAACAATAATTACTAGAGTTTATGGTCCCATAAACTGGCTGGCTCAGTTGGAGAAGCTTGTGACTCTTGGTCTTGGGGTCATGAGTTCAAGCCCCTCATTGAGTGTGGAGATTACTTAAAAAAAGGATGGGGGGGATCCCTGGGTGGCGCAGCGGTTTGGCGCCTGCCTTTGGCCCAGGGTGCGATCCTGGAGACCCGGGATCGAATCCCACATCGGGCTCCCGGTGCATGGAGCCTGCTTCTCCCTCTGCCTGTGTCTCTGCCTCATTCTCTCTCTCTCTCTGTGACTATCACAAATAAATAAAAATTAAAAAAAAAAAAAAAAAAAAGGATGGGGGTGGGCTGATTCATTACCTCTCTTACCTCCAACTTCAGAGGACCCTATGTCTCCCATCATTGGGACACAACAGTTTCCTTTGATTACCCCCCTTGTGTTTATGCTGCCTTGTTAATCCCTCATTTCTTTGGGTGCTAAGGCCCAAACCAGAGAATGTGGGGTTACTTGTTTAAATTCAGATTCCCAGAGCAACCTGGGTGGCTCAGTGGTTTAAACGTCACTTTCAGTCCAGGGCCTGATTCTGGAGACCCAGGATCAAGTCCCATGTCAGGCTCCCTGCATGGAGCCTGTTTCTCCCTCTGCCTGTGTCTCTGCCTCTCTCTCTCTCTCTCTCTCTCTCTCTGTGTGTCTCTCATGAATAAATAAATAAAATCTTTAAAATAAATAAATAAATAAATAAATAAATAAATAAATAAATAAATAAATAAATGCAGATTCCCAAACAATAAATAAATAAAATAAAATAAAGTAAAATTCAGATTCTCAGAAGTCAGGTCTACAATGAAGCCAAAAAAATCTGGATTTCTTTTTTTTTTTTTTTTAAGATTTTATTTATTTATTTGAGGGAAAGAAATCGTGAGAGAGCATAAGTTGGGGGAGGGGCAGAGGGAGCAGGAGAAGCAAACTCCCCACTGACCAGGGAGCCCAACTCAGGCTGAGGTGCCAGGACCCTGAGATCATGACCTGAGCCAAAGCAGACACTTAACTGACTGAACCACCCAGGCACTCCAAAATCTGGATTTCTAATAAATTCCTCAGGCAACTCTGATGTGGAGAAGCCTTGGACTACACTTTGAAAGATGCCTTCTCAGCCTCCAGGTGTCATACAATGAGGCATGCCTTTCCCCCACCCCTCCATGAGGCAAACACCGTTTGCCTTTGCTGCTCCAAGAATGTCTGGCCTGGTGACAGTTACCAGCCCCTGACCTCTTGGACAGAGCTGAGAAACCACCTCAGTCAGGATCTCAAATACCTTTGGGGGCCAGGCACTTAATATGGGTGAGTGATGAGGGATAGAGGGGCGGACATTTGCCAGGGTCCTGGCAAGAAACAAATAGTGCATTTAAAAGGAGTGATGTGGGGATCCCTGGGTGGCACAGCGGTTTAAGCACCTGCCTTTGGCCCAGGGCGTGATCCTGGAGACGCGGGATCAAATCCCACGTCGGGCTCCCAGTGCATGGAGCCTGCTTCTCCCTCTGCCTGTGTCTCTGCCTCTCTCTCTCTCTCACTGTGTACCTATCATAAATAAAATAATAAAAATAAAATAAAATTTAAAAAATAAAAATAAAAAAATAAAAGGAGTGATGTGGCCAGCCCGTGTGGCTCAATGGTTTAATGCCGCTTTCAGCCCAGGGTGTGATCCTGGAGACCCGGGATCAAGCCCCACGTGGGGCTGGCTCCCTGCGTGGAGCCTGCTTCTCCTTCTGCCTGTGTCTCTGCCTCTCTCTCTCTGTGTGTGTCCCTCATGAATAAATAAAATATTTTAAAAATAAAAATAAAAAAAAATAAAAGGAGTGATGTGTAACTCAGTCGGTTATGCATCTGCTTTCAGCTCAGGTCATGATCTCGAGGTCCTGAGATCAAGTCCTGTGCTCGCTTTGGCAGCACATATACTGAGATCAAGTCCTTCATCGGGCTCCCTGCTGAGCAGGGAGCCTGTTTCTCTTTTCTCCCTCCTCTCCTTCCCTGTGGCCATGCTCTCTCTCTCTCTCCCCCAAATAAGTAAATAAATAAATAAAATCTTTTTTTTTAAAGATTTTATTTATTTATTCATGAGAAACAGAGAGAGGCAAAGACAGGCAGAGGGAGAAGCAGGCTCCCTGCAGGGAGCCCGATGCAGGACTTGACCCCAGGGATCACACCCTGATCTGACAGCAGATGCTCAACCACTGAACCACCCAGGTGTCCCTTAAATAAATAAAATCTTTAAAAAATAAAAATTAAAAAAAGGAGTTAATAAAAAGATTTAAAGAAGGAACATCTTACAGACACGTGAGCAGGGTTAAGGGAACCATCAAGGGATACAGAAGCACTCCAGCATGGCGGTGTGGGCCCAGGGAGCTGTGAGGCAAAGGGAGGTGGGGGGGGGGGGGGTCCATAGAAGGACATAGCAACTAGTAAGACCAGGCCTGGTGGGGAAGGAGCTGGGGCATAAATACACCTCCCCTCCCTATCTTCCCAGCACCTGCTGGCACCTCCCATTGGCTTGCTGCTCTCATCCACTGAGCTCAGCCTCTCCTGAGTAGACAAGGGGACAGAGAAAGGATGAGATGAATCTGAGGGGCACACAGCCCACTTAATATGCACATACATAGTTCAGTTAAGGGTTACCAGACTTTCTGGAATGCCTGCATGGAAAACTGCTCTGTCAAACAAGACTACATGAAACCAAAATAATTCATCCCTCCACCAAATATTTACTGGGGGCCTGCCATGTGCCAGGCATTGTTCTAAGTCCTGGGGATGCAGTGAACAAGATGAAGCCCTTGCCTTCATGGTGCTTACACTCTAGCAGGGGAGTCAAAGAGTGTGCAGGTAAGGAAGTATATTAACACTTCATCTTCAGCTATCCATTAAATAGGCAGTGGAGAGAGAAGTTGACAGGGGTAAGTCCTGGAAGGCTTCTGTGAGGAGGTGACAGTCAAGCTGGGCCCTGAAAGATCATAAAGATCTGAGGGAAGAGCATTCCTGGTGGAGGGAACAGGCAAGAGGCCTGAGATCAGTCAAAGCAGGGGGCAGGGGGTCCCAGTGAAGACCTTGAGTTTCACTCTGAACACTTTGGGAAGACACTGGAGGGTTTTAGGTTGGAGAGTGACATGACCATATTTACATGTAAAAGCTCCCTCTGTTTTGTGGAGGAGGTGTGGGGGGACAAGTCAGAGCATGGCCTGGGGGAGTGTTTCTTTCACAAGGAAGGTTCCCCTGAGGTAAAGTAAGAAGGAAAGAGCATCTCTATGCCACACCAGGTGGGGCACTTGGAGACATTTGTTCAGCACTTCTATTGGCTGGGCATCCCATTGTAAATAAGGCTTCCAGGAGATGTAAGCTACTGGTTTCTCTGCCTCCTCGAGGAGAGTTCTTTGGGCCCCTTAGAGTTTGGGCTTGATGTGGCAAAAAATAAAATGTTTGTTCTGTGCACAAGCCAGCCTGAGGTCTTGTGTCTAATGAGCACAAGGCCATAATTTCATGGTCAGACAAGCTTATTAAGCTAATTGAATGAATGAATGAATGAGTGAATGAACGAATGAACAATCTTCTGAAGAAGCAGGTCATGCTAGAAGGATTTTCTTTATCCTGAGGGCAGTGGGGAGCCATGAAGTGTTTTAAGCTGAGGAATGATGTAGCTCTCTGTAGTGATACGGTCGTTCTGGCCATGGTGTGAGTGGATTGTAGGGGTGGCGGGAAGGCTGTTGTGTTCATCACAGTGACTTGGACTGGGGGGTGGCAGTGGAGGAAATGAAAAGTGTTAGGATTAGGAACAGATTTGGGGTGTGATGACTAAAATGTAGCAGATGGTGGGGAGGAGCTGAGAACAACCCCCGGGTTCCTGGCATGAATGACTAGGCAGGGGATGATGTCACTTCCTGAGACAGGGAACTGGTGGGTGAAGGCAGTATGCAGAGGTTCATGGGAGGATGGCTGAGCCCTCATGCCTATATACAAACACGAGTCAGGGGCCCACCACAGCCATTGCCAGCAGAGCTGCCAACCCGTGCTCTGCTGGGGCAGGGAGTTGTCTTCAACAAGAAGCACAAGCCCAGTCCCCATCACTGGCTTTACAACCCACCAGCCAGCTCTGGGACTTTCTCATAGCTGGAACTAGCACTGAGATTGAACGTTGTGATCAACCCCAGATAGCTTTCTCTCTTTTCAAAACTTTGTATACGATGGGGAGAAACACTGAACATTGGGTGTTCATGTCTCAGGAGATTTATAGGTTTTATCCAAGAATTTACATGCCAATCTTTATTCATCGCAAAGATGCATTTTATAGTTGTAGGTAACAGGGATGCTCCTTCACAATAATACCTCCTGAAGTTAAAAAAAAAAGGGGGGCGGGGTTCAGACACCATCTTTGTGCACAGCACAGTGCATTAGGGGCTCTGGATCCAACTTTCCATTCCGCAACTTACTGTGTGACCTTCAGCCTGTCACTTAACCTTGCGGGACCTCAGTTTGCTAGTCTATAAAATAGAGATATTGATGGCACTTAGCTTGTCGATGTGTTATGAGTGTGAAATGAGCTGATAGATAGAAAGCCCGTGAGCGGTGCCTGCCCCCAATGAGCCCAGAGCAAACGTTTGAGTCAACGGCCTACAAGAGCCTCTTACAGATTCGGCAGCTTTCTGCAGGCCTAGCTTTGTTCTATCTGTGCCCCCTGACCTGGCAGCCCCGGTGGCTTAGCAGTTTAGCTCTGCCTTTGGTCCAGGGCCTGATCCTGGAGACCCAGGATCGAGTCCCACGTCGGGCTCCCTGCACGGGGCCTGCTTCTCCCTCTGCCTGTGTCTCTGCCTCTTTCTCTGTGTGTGTCTCTCGTGAATATTAAAAAAAAAAAAAAAAAAAAAAAAAATCTGTGCCCCCTGACCCTTTTCTCTCTACACCCAGGTTCTCTTTCCGATCAGGGAAGTAGACATAGATCTCAAGCCATGGTTCACACAGAGGTTCTCAGACTCAAGAAGTCAATGCAGCAAGACTTCCAAACTCATCTCGGTGCCACACATACTCACTGGATTTACTCACTTGTTTCCCCTGAAAGCACCAAGGAGAAAGGAGGTGAGGCTCTCTCATGGACATTTCTCCCCTGGCTGCAGAACTGGACACCCCTGAAGGCTTGGCCAGGGCAAGGGAAGCAGCAGAGAGAAATCAAGAAATCAGAAGGAAAGTGAAACGAGGCCCACTTCCTGCTCCACGTCAGCCATCCCGATGGGGTCTCCAGTGTGCAGATGTGTGTTCTGCTTGTCTGGTCTCACAGGTGACCTGGGCCTTTACCATGTAGTCACAGCAAAATTCATGAGCCCAAACGGAGAGGGGAGGGAGAGAATGCAGGAAAGGATGGCATTGACACTCCAGTGGTGATTTCACAGATATTTAGGAAACATATGATTTTGCTAACATGATTTTCTTTACATGACTTTGTATTAAAGTGAAATGACTTTTATACTTTCTCTGAGTGTTTTTAGAGTGGTCTCTGGGGTTATGTGACTTTGGATAAGGTGCTTCAGCCTTTCAGAGTCTCAGCTTCCAAATCTGTATATACTGTATGTATGTATTATATGCATATTTTTGTGGTGGTGCATATATGCGGCATATATATTTCAGCGACTCTAAGTGATACACCAGTGTTTTGTGTGTTGCTATGAGAGAGAAAAAATGCTGAAAATTTAAAAAAATCTTTATTTATTTATTTGAGAGAGAGAACATGAGCAGGGGGAAGGGCAGAGGGAGAATCTCAAGCAGACTCCCCACTAAGCGTGGAGCCTGATGCAAGGCTTGATCCCACAACCCTGAGATCATGACCTGAGCCAAAATCAGGGATGCCTGGGTGGTTCAGTGGTTAAGCATCTGCCTTTGGTCCAGGGCGTGATCCTGGAGACCTGGGATCAAGTCCCACATTGGGCTCCCTGCATGGAGCCTGCTTTTCCCTCTGCCTATGTCTCTGCCTCTCTCTCTGTGTCTCATGAATAAATAAATAAAATCTTTAATAAGTAAATAAATATTTAAAAAACAAAACAACAAAAAACAAAATCAAGAGTGAGATGCTTAATCTACTGAGCCACCCAGGTGCCCCTATTGTTTTTTTTTTTATATATATATATAAAAGTTCCCAACTAAAAAAAAAAAAAAAAAAAAAAGTTCCCAACTAACCAAAACATTTTTTTTAATTTTTTAAATATTTATTTATGTATCTTAGAGAAGGAGAAAGGAAGAGAAAGAGAGTAAACATGGTGGGAAGGGGCAGAAGGAGAGGGAGAGAATCATAAGCAGACCCTTCACTGAACACGGAGCCCGACATGGGCCTTTATCCCACAATCTGGAGATCACGACCTGAACTGAAACCAAAGAGTCAGATGCTCAACCAACTGCACCACCCAGGCGCCCCCCCAAATAACCAAAGCATCTTGAGAAAGAACAAGAAAGCTAGAGGTCTTACAAACCTAGATTTCAAGATATACCACCAAGGTGCAGTAATCAGAACAGTCTGGTACTGGCACCAAAATAGACACATAGATCAATAGAACAGAATAGAGTCCAAAAATAAACCTACACTTATATGGTCAATTGATCTATGACAAAGGAGGCAAGAATATACAGTGGAGAAAAAGGCAGACATGGTGCTAAAGAAACAGGACAAATTATAACATTAAGATGCTATTGATTTTAAGGCTCATCCTGATTTCAAAGATGTTAAAATGTGTGTGCCGGGGGTGGGGGGGAATGCATTTAGGATTCAGTGAAATACAGTCCCTAGAGAACGTCTGGCTGGCTGACTTTGCAAAGAAACTAACGGGCCTGCTGAACATGTCCTATGAGCCGGTCGCCCTGGTGAACGACCCTGGCTCACTGTATGTTCCACCTGCTACACGGCTTACCTCGTTTATTCCTGTAACACCTCGCGGAGGTGGGGACAGGCACTAACACCCCAGTTTACAGATTTGGAAAGTGAAACTCCACAAGGTGAAAGTACCCTACACACGTCACTTGGCTGCCCAAGATGCACACGTGGGCCTGATTCTAAGGCCTGCGAAGTGAAATGTGCCCCTCTTCTCCAAAAAGCACTAATGTTAATAATGAAGGTGTGTATGTCTTGACTGTACCCCTTGGAAGACCCTCTGCATACTGCCTCTCTGTACCTCTGTGGGATGGGTATTACCATCCCTGTGGCACACCCAGCACAGGGGGGCTGAGGATCTCGTCCAGGGCCCCAGCTCAACAGTGGTAGAAGTCTGACCTGAACCCAGATGTAAACTCCACAGCCCAGGCTTCACCCACGCTGCCTGCCCAGAAATGCTGCTGCACTGAGGCAGCTCCAGAATGCCATGTTGGCAGAGTCTTCCTTAGATCAAGGGCTCCTGATTCCTAACCCCAGATGATGCTGCAGTCCTCACAGGGTGCTCCCCTCTTAACAGGGGAGAGGGAGGGGAAAGCTTGTTGTACCTTGGAGGTGAGAGCTGGCTGGGAAAACGAATCTATACGTGTGTGTGTGTGTGTGTGTGTGTGTGTGTGTGTGTGACGGGGAGAGTGCTGTCTCTTTTACAGGACTGCACAGCAGACTCAGCTCCTGGGCATGACACTTACAGTCCATCCATCCTGAAGTCCCAACTCTGGCAGTCCACTTCCCTGCACCTGAGCCATTCTTGCTTCAGTTTCCCATCTCCAGGCTGACAGGACAGCCAGAAAGTTTAGAAGCAAACAGAAGATCATTGTGTGTTGCTGCCTGTAAGCCATTTACATGTATCACCTGATTTCCAGACTGGGGGTTCCCCTGTATAAACGTTCAGCTGCCTCTTTCTCCCTCGTGGGATAGATAAGGCAAAAAAAACCCAGAGAGAAATGTCAAGGTAAAACAGCCCTGGTTCCTATGTATCCTGGGAGAGACTAAAAAATTGACAGTAAAGAATGCTCAAATTTTACCTTTTTTTTTAATTTTTTTTTTTTTTTTTTTTACTTTACCAACTCTTGGTAAAATCAGACAGTAGGGTGTGAGAGTTCCAGAAGATATGTCCCAGGAGCATTTCTCCTGGAGCTGGGGTCCAGTGTGATCACTGAAACTGCTTAAAGATGCTCCCACACTGCGGGCTTCCTTCGGCAAACCCAGCACCGGGAGGAACCCACTGAGCAATGGGTCTCCAAGCCAGGCTTCACTAGGCACAAGTGGTTGCTGCAGCAATCATCTTTAAAAAATGAAATAGGGACGCCTGGGTGGCTCAGCAGTTTGGCGCCTGCCTTCAGCTCAGGGTGTGATCCTGGGATCAAGTCCTGCATCATGCTTCCTGCAGGGAGCCTGCCTCTCCCTCTGTCTCTCATGAATAAATAAATAAAATCTTTTAAAAAATGAAAAAGTAGGGCAGCCCTGGTGGCTCAGTGGTTTAGCGCTGCCTTCAGCCCACGGTGTGATCCTGGAGACCCAGGATCAAGTCGGGCTCCCTGCATGGAACCTGCTACTCCCTCTGTGTCTCTGCCTCTCTCTCGCCCTGTGTCTCTCATGAATAAATAAATAAAATCTTAAAAAATAAAAAATAAAAAAAATGAAAAATGAAAAAGTAAATACAGCAACAAAATATCAGTTTGGAGGCTCTTAGCTATCAGCCTCCAGGCACTTGTAAAAAGGGAATGGTAGAAACAATGCGAAGTTTTGTTGTTAAGATTTTATTTGAGAGAGAGAGAGGATGAGCAGAAGGGGGGGAAGAACAAAGGGAGAAGCACATGCCCCCCTGCTGAGCACAAAGCCCAACACTAGCTTGAACTCAGGACCCTGAGATCATGACCTGAGCTGAAATCAAATCAGATGCTTAACCAACTGAGCCACGCAGGCGCCCTGAAACAATGCACTTTCCATCATGACAGCAAACATCCGTGACTGAGGATTATCTATGTGCAAGGCCTGCAGTAACTCCTGTGACACAATCACCCACATACACAAACCAGTACTGCTCCATGTTGCCTAGGAGGGAAGTGGCGCACACAGAGCTGTCACCTGTCTGAGGTCACAGGGCTGACTGTTCCAGAGCTGAGTGCACTCGGCCACCAGGCCACCCTCTTCCCTCCAAGATGATGTAGTAATCCATAAATCCTCAGGACATGCCTGCACGTCAACAGGGCAGAGGCTGTTCCTTGTTTGATGGTCAAGGTTTGGAGAAGGAAAGGGATTTGTGCAAGGTGAACAGGCTGACAGACGCTTAAAGCCAGTGCTGGTGCTAGATTTTTTGCTTGTCAACCAAGGACCCCAACCAGTGTCCCCATCTGCCCTAAGTGCCCGGAGCAGAGGGAGTGAACCAGGGTGGCTGGTGGGGTTTGTGAGGTAGGGACAGAGATCTGGACCAGCAGGAGGGGCTTCCCACACAAGACAGATTCCTACCTGAGAACCAATCTACATCAGAAACAGTGGCAACAAAAGAGGCTAAAATCTAAGCTTCACTACGTGCCAGGTATTGTTCTAAGGGAGGACTTGACACCCGTTAGCTTTTAATCCTCTCCCGCACATATGACCCCACTGTACAAATGAGGTGTCTGTCCACTAGGAAGACATTCACCGAAATACACATACTGCTGTGTAACCCCTTTGTTAAAAAAAGATTTTATCTTTAAAGTAATCTCTGCACCCAACATGGGCGTGAACCCACAACCCCGAGATCAAGAGTTGTGCGCTATGGAGCTAGCCGGCTGCCCCTGCTGGATACCTTTTGTGAAACAAAGCAAAAAATCTAATCTTCTATCTGAGCCTTGTGGGGCAAAAAACAAAACAAAACAAGACACACAGGTGGCCTCGCCTGGCAATAAATATTTTAATTTTTGTTTCATTTTTATGATGACAAATAATTTTCAAGTTATTTCCTTTTTTTTTTTTTTTAAATACAAAGCTAAACCACTAACAGGTACAACCAAGACATTTTATCTCACATTTACACACTCCGTCGGATCCTCCTCCAATTCTCTGATCACTGACCAGGCAAGTGCGGGATGGGGGGAAGACTTTCTTAGGTAGCACCGTGGTGAGGCCGGGGGCATCAAGGTGACGACAGGCTCTCACACCTGCCTCTGTTCACATTACCTGGGACCAGGGGAGGCTGGGAGACCCCAGGTCCAGGCTCCAGAGCCGCGGCCCCCTGGACTGCAGGTTAATAGAGTGAGAATAGGTCCCCCTTCAGGAGGGAGGAGGAAGCTACCTACTCCTCCTGCGTCACCGTCGAGGTGAAGACTTTATGCTTAGCCTTGATCCCTGGGCTGCTGGGCCTGCCCACTCCGCTGGTAGCCAGCACCCAGCAAGACACCCAGCAAGGCACCCGGCACGGCGGCTGGGGTGGGGGCCCTGCATTTCGGGTCTGCAGGCTCCCCCTTCGGTTCATGGCTGCATCTTCATTTTTTTGCAGGAAGGACACCAGGTGGTCTGACAAACAGAAAGCCTGACAGCAGGTCTGGAACTTTCAACCAATTGGAATCTGGTGGGGAGGGTGAAGGGTGGGGTGGGTGGGTCATGGGTAAGTAATTTCTGGTCCCGCTACAAAACTTTTTTGATTAGAATAGAGTACCATCTCAAATCTCTTCTACAAAAACAAAAACAAAAACAAAAAAAAAGAAAAAGAAAAGAAAAAAACGCAGCCACTTCATTCACTTCAAGACCTATATACATGTAAGTTGTTTACTGTGGTTTTTTTCTTTTTTTTTTTTTGTCTTTTTAAATTTTTAAATTTTTATTATTACTATTTTTTTAAAATAAATTCAGTGTTCACATTTCTATAAAGAATCAACCCAGTTTTGGGAAATCCTGCCCTGGCAGGGCGAGGCAAGCAATGCTTTTTCCCTGCTCACATCTACTCTGATGACCCGCCCTGATGCTTCAAGGTGCCCGGAAAAGCGGCAGCCTATGGAAGAGTAAACCGAGGCCCGGCCCGCACCTGGGGGCCACTGGGTCAGTAAGCTTTCGAGAAAGCAGAGGGGAAGACTAGCTTACTGCAAAACCTTTTTAAAAAATATTCATACACTTATATGTGCGCCTGTCCAGACGTCAGGAAAACAAGAGCTTGGGAACACCCCTGGCCAGGCCTGAGGCCTCGGGCAGCAGCGTCTTCTGGGACTCGTGCACGGCCCGCCGGCAGGGGTGTGGGGAGGAGAGTCCTGGCTCTTCGGCGGGAGGTGGGAGTCACCCAGCTTCCTAGTTCATGTTCACTCTTTCCTCTAAAACCTGTGCTGCGTCTTTGACTGCATGCACGGGAAGCACGAACGTTTGACTTGTATGCAAAAAAGGTACAAAAACAACTAGAATATAAAAGTTTTGGTAATATAAGGCCATCTGTTCAAGTCCACCTTGGAAACCTGTAACAGATATTTAAATACTACAGTGAAAAGGCATCTTAATATACTTTTTAAAAACATCTGAAGTAATCTGCTAAGATTAAGTGTGTAAAAAAAAAAAAAAAATCAATTCCCTTTGAGGGCACTTTGTCCATGGAAGAAGGGAGGATGGGGGAGCCGGGAGGCTAATGCTTCAGCCAGGGGTACGCTTCGATAGAAGCCCGGCTGCGATCCCCATAGTCGTACAGGAGTTCCTCCCCAGCCTTGATGTCTCGGGAGGCGATGAGGATGAGGTGAGGCACGCCGTCAATGTCGTGCAGTTTGGTTTGGCAGTTCCCACATTTACTGTGATTGATCAGTCTTCCCAGGCGATTTGTCTCTCTAGTTGCATCCACGCTGGCAGGAGGGAGGGTAACAGAGGATTAGATTGATAAAGAGGCTTTTGATCCCAGTCACAGCCAGCTCTCAACTCAGGTGGGATGTCAATTTATAGCCACGTTTTGGGGAAAGCAAATCAAGCCAAAAAACCATCTTAAGAGCCTAGGAAGGCACTGGGTGAGCTAGCTGAGGGGTAGGAGGGGACTGGAGTGCAAAAGGCTCCTTGTGGAGGCCCCAGAGGCAAGTGCATAATAAATACATGAATAAAAACCAACTCTGCTGCTAGTGGGGGAAGCTGTGCATCTGAGGAGGCAGGGAGTGTTGAGAACTCTCCGTGCCTTCTGCTCAATTTTGCTGGGAACCTAAAACTGCTTGGAAAAATAAAACCTATTTTAAAAAACCCGACCAAGTGCCTTGGCCATATGGGGAAAGGAGCAGTCAGGGTTTTCCAGAGCTCTGGCTGAATGCCACAAGAGGGAGCGACCTGGTAAGCCTCAGGGCAGGCTCTCACCAACTAGTCCACTTCTGCTTCTCATCTGGTCAGATGGCAGCAGAACAGCTCCAATCCCAAATATTCAAAGGGCCAGTGGGGGAGAGCTGCTTCACAGCTTTGAAAATAACATAACAAGAAGCAGGAGCAACAGAAAGAAGCAGGATGCTCTCGTGGCTCTCAGCCCTTAGGCCTGTCCTCTCTGCCAGAGTGTGGAAAAGCCACTTGAAGCACCAGTGGACTTACCAGTAGGTTTTGCTCAGATACTGAAAATAGTACATGTAGCAGCCCGTGGAGGGGTCTTGTGCATACAAAGCCTCCCGCTTCTTGGCATCGGTGATCTCGATGAGGTCCCCGTGGTACTCTACCACAAACTCGCCCCGGGAGAACTGCTTGGTGGCGATCACACCCCTGCCCTTGCCATCAATGAGGTCAATCTGTAGAGAGGTGAGAAGCGTTGCTTTCTAACACCACGTGTGGCTGGTTGCCTGGATGCCTGGGCTTGCCTCACTTTCTCTTAACAGCTTTACTGAGTTATGTCCTAGATCCTGCTCGTCTTACATACACAGCACAAGGAGTATTATTAAACGTATACAGTTGTGCAACCACCGCCACAATCACCCCAAAAGGCCCCTTGTGCCCTTTGCAAAGTATTGTCACATCTGATCCTCCCGAGAGATCTGGGGTGGATGTTGCCCCATTATGCAGACAAGAAAATGGAGGCTCAGAGAGGCAGAACCATGTCCAAGGCCACATGGCTGGGAGGGGTAAAGCCTGACGCACAGCCACATACATGGCCTTTTCTGGGGAGTGGTAGGACCCCATGTTCTAAATGTCTCTTATTTTCTGTAATTTACCCTCCCGTGCTTCTTGTCAATCCATTATAAATGGGGCTGCAGGGTGACTGCTTGAGGGGCCCAGACTTGAGTTCGGGTTCTCCTGGATGAGTGGGTGGAATTGGAGCCTTTTTATGACCCTGGAGTCCCAGCCCAGACCCCCTGGCTGCCACTGTATAGGTGCACCCCTCTCATCTACCTCATGTGTTTGTAATACATGAACAGAAAAGGCCATTTCTTGGGCCTTGTTATTTCAAAGTAAAACAGAGTTAGAAAAAATGTATTAGTTTCCCCAGGCCTCATGTAAACGAAAGAAAAGTCAGATACAACAGGCCACCTACTCTATGACTCGATTTGTATGAAATGTCCTGAGCAGGCAAATCCATAGACACAGAGCAGATCAGTGGTGGCCGGAGCTGGGGGAGGGGGGAGTAATAGCTACCGGGTCCAGGGTTTCCATTTGAGAGGATGAGAAAGTTGTGGAACTAGATAGGGAGGATGGTTGCACAATACTGTGACTACTTAATGATGCTGCACTGTGTATTTTAAATGGGTCAAAATAGTACATTTTATGGTATATGTATTTTATTGCGATTCTAAAAACTTTCCTCAGGATTAATGTTTCCCATATAAAGGCCATTGATGTTCCCTTCCTGAGACGTTCCCTGAACAGATTTAGCTTTTGGCCCCTTGACAACCTAAGAGTCTGAGTCTGTCGCAGTGACCATTGTGGGTTATGGCAGCCTGTTGGCTGTTGGGAGCTGGGGAGCAGGGCGGGTGGGGACCCTCCAGCCTCAGCCTCCAAGCAGCAGCCCCACTGCCCTTACCTTCATTCCTTCTTCCTTCCCACTTTCAATCAACTCGTCTATTCTTTTCCTTTCTTCAGACTGGGTGAAGGGAAGAAAAACAAGAAGTGCTTCAGCATTCTCTCCTGGGCCATTCTGGGGAGCCTAGCAGCCTGGACCCCCCACAGGATCACTTGCGGTTGGCCTCTGTGACATCCGTCCCCAGAGACGCCCAAGTCCCCACACCCCCATCCTCTTCTCACTGCCCATCTGTTGTGGGCAGTTTGCCACCTGGGGCTCAAATGAACCAGGAGGGGCACAGTGCTGGCCCAGCAGCAGAACTGGGCGGGGCGGGGGGGGGGGGGGGGCTATGTTCTATTTCACACAGGCAGTGTTTTTGAAAATATCTAAATTGCCAACACATAAAAATCAGGGTTCTGACTTCATGTAAGACCAGTCAGGGCAGATTAAAGGCTATGTGCCCTTTTGAAGGGGCGACTGTGCACTCTATCCCTCCTGTCTGATGGCCCCTGTAGGAACCCTGACCTGGGTCTCTACGACACCAGGATGAGAACAGGGCCTCCCACCCCCAAAAGGCAATACCATCCCAAACAAAGAAGTTGAACAGGAATGGACACTCCTGGTGTCACCTGCCCCCAGGGCCACCCCTCTTGCCACCCCCGCCCCCTCCAAGATCCAAGTCCCATGCTCTGTCTGGGCACAGGACTGCAGGGAAGCATGGGGAGCAAAGCAGAGGCCCAGGCCCTCCCCCAGCTGCCACATGTGTCAGCTGTGCCACAGATGAGGCCTTCACCCACACAGCTGAGCACAGCTCTTGCCCACAGAGGCCTCAGGACACTGGTCCCAGCCTGCAGTGTATGTGGACTTTCCAGTGCTGGGTGCCTGTGGCAAGACAGGAGAGACCAGGTCTCTGCAGGTTTATAGACACTGCTTGAAAGCTGTGCCAGACACCCCTGGATCCAGCCCATATCCCTGCTCGTCTACTGCCACCTTCTAGACAAGCCAAGGCCACCTCGCTGATCTCCTGGCTTCTGCTCTGACCACCCCCTTCATTCTGTTCCCTGCAGAGCAGCCAAAGGGGTCTTTTAAAAATGTATGTAGTAAGGAGTTGCCTGGGTGGCTCAGTTAAGCATCCAACTCTTGGTTTTGGCTCAGGTCATTATCTCTTGGGGTCATGAGATCGAGGCCTGTCTGCGCTCGGTGGGGGCTCTGCTTGAGATTCTTTCTCTTCCTCTGCCCTTCCCACCCCTCACTCTCTCGTTCACTCTCAGATAAATAAATTTTCAAAATATAAAATAAAAATGTATGTAGGATCATGTGATTTCCCTGCTTAAAGCCTTCCAGGAAGTTTACCTAATAGCAATGTGCCAATGTTGGTTTCTTAGTGTGACATATGTACCAAGACATTGTATGTAAGGTATCAATGATGGGAAACTGAATAAAAGATCTATGGAAATGCTCTGTACTATCTTTGCAAATCCTCTATAATCTAAAATTACTCCAAAATAAAAAATTAATTTATTTTTAAAAAGATTTTATTTATTTATTGATGAGAGACACAGAGAAAAAGGTAGAGACACAGGCAAGAGGGAGAAGCAGGCTCCCTGAGGGGAGCCTGATGTGGGACTTGATGCCGGGATCCCAGGAATATGCCCAGAGGTGAAGGCAGATGCTCCACCACCGAGCCCTCCAGGTGCCCCACAAAAGTTTATTTAAGGAGAAGAAAAAGCTTGGGGCGCCTGGGTGGTGCAGTCTGTTGAGTGTCCAACTCTTGATTTTGGCTCAGGTCGTGATCTCAGGGTAGTGAAATTGAGCCGAGTCAGGCTCTGTGCTCAGTGGGAGTCGGCTTGGGACTCTCTTTCTCCCTCTGTGCCTCCCCTCCTCACTCTCAAATGAATAAATAAACTTTAAAAAGAGAGAGAGAGAGAAACAAAAGCTATTCCATACCTTCCTACTGCTACGGAGATAAAATCTAGTCTTCTGATGGCCTATGAAGCTCTGCAGGATCCCAGCCCCACCACTCCTGCATCATCTGCCATCTTCACCCTTGTTCCCACATTCTGGCCACACTGGCTGACTCTCTTACAGGGCTAGGCTTGTTTCTGCCTCAGGGCCTTTGCACGGGCTCTTCCCCCCTGCCTAGAAAACCCTTTCCCCAACTCATTTCCCCACTCACCTGGCTTGTGTCCTCCTTTCCTTCCAAGCTCTGCTCAAAAGGCACCTCCCTCTGTGACATGTCCCTGACTACCATAGCTAAAGTAGCCTTAGCCTCGCTGTACTTTCAAAATATGGTTTTAAATTAATGTCAAAGGACTACCCGAAATTATTTTCTTCTTTGTTTTTTCCTTAATCGTTAATCACTCACCACTTGAATACAAGCTCCTTGAGTACAGGGGCCTGATCTTGTATGCTGTGGAATATCCAGGCCTAGAACAGTGCCTGGCACATAGTAAGCCCTCAAAACAACAGCAACGTTAACATACACACATCACATACCATCTGCCTTGCTGAAAAATTCTAAGTATGCAGAGACCAGACCAGTGAGAAGCACAGTACATTCTAAACAGGAGCGATCGACCTGCCAGGACTGGATGTGGCACGAGGAGCTGGGCCTGAGCTAGATGCCCCAGTGCAGAGCCACAGTTTGAGTTTCCTTCTGGAGGCTCAGTGCTTGGGGGCATGCATCAACCAGCTCTAAGCTTCTGAAAGAATTCAGGCAGCAGCCTATGGGGGTGGGGTGTGTGTGTGGAGGCAGACCGAGTGGGAGGTAAGCAAGGTCTGAATTAGGTCGAAGCTGCTCTGCACACCAGGCTTGGGGAGGAAGAAGCCAGGGCACTGCCAACAGGCACAGTTCCTGCCCCAGTGTGGGCTCTCACCCCACCACAACCGGCCAGCCAGCTAAGGTGCCCCACAGCAAAGCAACAAGGGGTCAGGGTATCTCTCCAAGGCCCAGTTTTTGCCCTCTTGCCCAGGCCTCTCTGTCTTCAAACTCAATTAAGTATCTGCCAAGCTTCTGATTTTAGTTTCTCCCCCCAGGCTACCCCCCAGCCTTCTCTCATTCCCCATGTGCTGGGGCTCTGGTTTCTCCGGCCCCGAAGGGCAGGCAGACAGGCCAGGAGTGACCTCACCCCTCCAATGAGGCCCAGATGCCCCACCCTTGAGTTTTACCTGTCAAGAGAAGACACCGCCTTGACCAGCCACAGCCGCACCACCCCAGCCAACAGCCGCCTTACTGCCTCGCCAGCAACTGCCTGGCCAGCAACCACCTGGCTGTGGTGTTCACTCAGCAGAGCCAACGCAAACAATGAGAGCACAGCATGGCTCTCCCTTGCAACTGGCTCTTTGTCCATCGACATGGCGAGTTTTACCACACTGCAGACCAATCTTTGGAGAAGCGAGTGTCTGTTCCCTTCTGCTCATCTGCTGCAACATTTACCAGACCTGCATCACATCCTGTTGCAGCCTTCCCTCCTCCAGCCAGAAAAGCCCTTCTTTTTTATTAAAAAGGCAAACTCAGCTGCCCCCACTCTGTAGTCCACTGCAGGCCCCAGTGAACCCCCAGCACTCCCCAAGAGTGCACTGCAGCCCCAACTTCAGCTGAGAGGTGTTTTGGGTTCTGGGACCTGGCACCTCCTTGCCCTCTGCAATGCTGTCTTTAAGAGTGACCTAGCACAGCCTCCCACTGCAGGCAAACATTTTGTAACAGCTTGTTCTTGGCTGAAAGATATTGCCTTTCTAAGGAAATAAAGCCAAAGCTTCTCTCTGGAGGTGGGGCGGGGAGGACCCCTTTTCTCATTTATTTTAAAGGAAGGCTCATCAATTCAAATAAGTAGAGGAAGAGAATGTTAAATTACTCTATCTGTATCTACAGACTTAACATAAAAAATGCTGAAGGAGTCTAGTTCAGGTTGAAATACTAAAACTAAAGAAAAAAAAATGAAATACTAAAACTGACAAGGCTTTAAGGAAGGGGTGTGGACGGGTGGCATCCACAGAACTCCCCCGCCTCTCTGTGGGGGCAGCAGTCCTGAGCACTGCTCCTCTGCCCTGACGTGGCTTTGAGGATGAGGGAGCACGGAGGGCTGCAGGGCAGACCACGCCCTGGGTCTCCTCCACAGATGCCAATGACCACACCTCACTGCATCAAATATTGATTGACTGCCACTCAGTGCTCTGCAAACACAGTGGGCGGAGGCCTGCAGTCTGGGCGGCCATCCTGCCTGCTTTCCACATGATCCTAGGGCCATCACTGCGAGGAAGAGAGGAGAGAGGGGCCTCAGGAAGTGACAACAATGGGGAAGCAAGGGAGCAATAGTAACAATTAACCAGCGCCTCCTGGGTGCCAGGCACAGTTCTCAGAGTTCCTTGTGCATGAACACATTTAATCCTCCCAACAACAACCCCACGAGATACTCCATTACTATCCCAGTTTACAGATGAGGCAACCGGGGCACAGAGCAGTTAAGTGACTGGCTTGAGGTCATGTGACTAGTAAGTGGCTTCCAAGTCACTGCTCTGTACCACCCTGAGACCCAGCACAGGAAGCTGTGAAGAGCAGACAGAGAAGCCTCAGAAAAACACACAGCCTTGCCCAAGGTCCCAGGCTCTGACTGGCCCTGCCAGCAAGTCCTGGGGAGACACTGTAATGGGAACGCCAGACTTTCCACGCCACGTGCTACAGCTTATAAGGCTCCTTCCTAGAAGCCTCTTAACCAAGCCTCACCGTGACCCCAAACGTGAAGATGATCCTCACTAGGCCAAGGACAATACCAAGGCCACAGAGGCAGACCTGCCCCAGGACAACACAGTCCTGGTCGCCAAGGGCTGCCCACTAGACCACGCTGACCCTCCAAAAGCTAGAATTAAAGCCGCATGACTCTACCTGCAGCTCAGCTTTGCTCTTCCTGGAGCTCCTTCGCACGGGGTAGAAATCCGTGAGTTTGCGATTCTGTTGTGTTTTTCCTTGAGCTCTGGGGTGGGAAGGGTAAAAGAGAAAACAAGTATTAGCACTGACGCCACTCACACCCAGGAGGCACACAACTAACTGCTTGGGAGGTGGCTCTTTAGCAAAAATGTCACTTAAACACCTTTGTCCACTGGGGTCCGTGGCCACGTGGGCTCACCTGCCCAAGGGGGCCTCAGAGTGTCAAGACAGGCTACCTACTCTCAGTGATGGCGGAGGGTGGGGAAGGAGAACCCGTGAGCTCTGGACTCACAACAGACTGAGATGGTGACAAGTAATGGTGTCCTTATGGTGACTCAGGAAACCCAGGCCCTGATGACAAAGAGGCGGGGCGGGGGCACTGCGTTCCCTTAGCTGGCACCTGAGCGGTGTCTGCCGGGGTCATAAGAACCAAACTGCTCAGCATCAGGGGAAGGGCTCCAGAAGGCACTTACTTTTTCCGAGGAGCCTGTTTGCCCTTGATGGGCTTCTTCAGGGCTTGCTTGGCGATAGCCGTAATGGGAGGATCACAAGACGAGGTCGGAGTTTTTGGAGGTTCTGCTGCTTCAGATTTTTGGTTTGGAAAAGGTGCCAGGGGACCTCTCCTGGCGTCTTTGAGCTTCTGTTCCTCAGACTTCATGGCGCTCCGTACTGCGTTCCCACTGTTTCTTTTCTCTGCAGGCAGTGGGTGGGGAAAGACAGAGCTTTAGTCTAGACTCTCTGCCTCCCCATTTCTAGACCATTGGCTGCATTCTAAGACAGGCTTCTAGAAGAGAGAGGAGCTCGATGTGTCAGGCAGCAGTGCAACCTGCTGTCTAATGATGGCTTCCACAGCAGGAGCATGTGGCTTCACTTTCTGACCCAGACTTTGGGCAAAGCTCTTCCTCTGCATCTTTTTAAAAAAATTTTTCAGCTTTATTGAGGTATTGCTGACAAAGAAAATAGCAAGCTTTTTACAGTACACGTCATGATGACTTGATCTACATTGTGAAAGGACTGCTCCCACCTAGTTAATGATCTTCTGTACCTGGACCAGGGAGAGCCCTAGAAGCGGACCCACAACAGGCAGCAGCAGCAGTGGAGGTACTCGGTCTAGAGCTTTCTGGAAGGGGGCTGTGGACCCCCCCCAAAAAAAAAGCTAAATCCTAGAGTAGGCCAGCATTGGTGGACAGGAATAAGGGTAAATAAAGCAAAACTTCTTCCCTAGCAAAAACCTCTTCTCCAAGAGCTGCCTGGCATGCTTCATTTCAGACTTTAAAAAAAAAAGAAAAAAGTTTCCCTCTTTTCTAAAGGGGCCAAAGCCCTAGGTTCACAGTGGTTCTCAGGACAGTGACCCAACACTGGTCAGCATGGCACTGGGAGGGATGTCAAAAAGGATTTGTTACTAAAAATTGTTGTGAAGCACCAGTGTGGGTGAATGAGTCACTTTTTTTTTTTTTTTAAATGACTTACTTTTAAAAAATGAGCAAATAATGCATAGCTGGTAAGGAACATAAAATGGCGCAGTCATTTTAGAAATAGTCTGGCAGTTGTTCAAAAGTTCAACATGAAGTTACCATATGACCCAGCAATTCCACGCCTAGGCGGCTATTAAGAGAATTAAAAACACATGTCCACACAAAAACCTGTATGTGAATGTTTGCGGCAGCTAATTCACAACAGTTAAAAAGTAGAAACAAGCCCAATGTCCATCCACTGCTGAACTGGTTAAATGAGATGTGGTCTATCCATGTGATGGAATATTATTCGGCCGCAGAAAAGAAAGAAGTCCTGACCCCTGCCCTTGAAAACTTGATGCTGAGTGAAAGCAGCCACACACGGAACGCTACCTATTATGCGTGATTCCCTTTACACATGTCCAGAACAGGCAAATTCATAGAGGTAGAAAGTAGATTAGTGGTTGCCAGGGGTCGGGGGGAGAGGTGGAATGAGAAGAGACTGCTAATGGGTACGAGGTTTCTTTTTTGGGGTGGGAAATGTTCTGGTATTAGACAGTTGGCCATGACTGCCTCTATCTGTGAATAAACTAAAAACCACTGCATTGTATAACTTTAAAATGGTGGCCATTATGATACGTGAATTACAGCTCAATAAATAAGCTACAAATAGAAAACTAAATATGTCACAATCCACCCAGGCCATTCTCACTCCCTTACACGCCCTAAGTAGACCAGAGAGAGTTAAGTCTAGGACATCATGCAAAATAACCCCAGGAGTGCACTGATGCCTGTGAAGGTCAGCTACCAACCACATCGAGTCTGAGTCAAAGCAGAAAAACAGGTGAGAATCAAGGACAAAAGTCTGGCCCTTGGGCTCTCCTCCAAAGTATATCTGGCTCCAAATTCTAACTGTTGCCATTTAATGACACTGTAAGCCAAATAAGCTAGCTTGGGCACCACATCACCATTTAGGATAATTTACATCCCACCCTATTCCAGGAGGGATGGGAGATTGCTTGACCAGCACTGAGAGAGAGCCCCTTTCCCAGTCCCTATGCAGTAGGTGCGATCCTCGGTGTCGCCAATGCAGGGAGGAGCAGACCAGCAGAGGAAGAGCTGCTAGTGTGGAGCACTGTAGGAAAGCCCTCTGCACCCATCCATGCTTTAACCAATCTTCAGAATAGCTCTTCGAGGTAGGAATCCTCCCTCTCACTTCAAAGATGAAAAGAACTAAGGCTCAGAGTGGAATAACCTGCCCCAGCCTCTCCCTGTCAGTGGCAGAGCTAGGATTAGAACCCAACTCATTTGAAGACTGATAGAAATAGTATCACCCACTGCCCTGGGCGGGGAATCAAGCTGAGGTCTGGCTCTTGCCCCTGGTTTTGGGCTTCCCCACCCCTGGCTCTCAGTTCTGGCCCCAGCCATAGGCCTAACCATCACTTATGGTACTTCCTATAAATGAATTACAAAGCTTCGTCATATAGAGCTGCTGGTAGCCAGAGTTCTGCTTCATTAAGGCAGGTTTTAATTAGAAGGGAGCTTGGTGAATTGGGGAAAGCTATATTCCCCACTGCAGCTTTAAAAGGGGAAATATTTGGAAGACTGCAAGATTTCCAGAGGTGTCAGCTTGTTTTGTGAGGCCAAACAGAATTTTCAGTAACTATATATCTTCTCGTTCGATATTTCAACTCCAAATTTCATCACAGAGTATGCAGCTACAGAAAGCAGCACTGCACATTTGAGGGGAAGAAACTCAGAAATGAGGTTAAGGCCAGCTCAAAAGAGGGAAGGAAGTCAGTTCCCTACATCTGCACAACACAGTTAGGACTGTAAACACATGGTCTGTACAGCCCAGATTTATAACTTCTGTATTTTAGGTACTATGAGTCTCTCTATCCGCAGGTAAGGGTCAGGTGTTATTTTTGCAACTTGGCAACACAGTCAAGCTTGAAGGACATGCTAACTCTTGTGAAAGCAGGGAAAACCTGTTAGACCAACAGGACACACACCCTGGGACAGGCTACTCTTACTCCTGTCCGCTTCTTAGGAGCAAGACAGAACATGGCTCGAAAAGGCTGGATAAACATTTACTATATGTGCACAGGCATGAAAAAGAGCTTCCGCAACCGGACCGGCTGTGGTCAGAAGAGGGCCATTTCAGAGCCTTACCTTCTCGTTTCCTGCAGAGTCCAGCTAATGGCTTCCCCTGGCATTTGACTTCGTGATGTGCAACTGAGTTCTCTTCCTGAAGGGGGGAACGCATTCCAGAGCATTTGTTGGGGCTCATGTAGGAATAGATCTTTGATTGCCCGGTAAATACATTCTCCTAAAACGACAAATGCATGTTCTGAAAGAGGCTTGAAGAAGAAGATCCCAGAGCAAATCGCAGAGAAGGGCAATCGGAATACAAAAACCAGAAACAGACACCATGTCTCAAAAGCAGGCCACCAGGAACTGCCAGCCCCTGGAGAACAGTGGGAGGTTTAGGATCTCCTGGGTCCGAGTCAGACATTTCCTAAACTCATGTGGTCTGTAATTCTGGTCACTAAGGGCACATCTAGCCAGCAGGAAGCCAGCTGTATACCCAGGTGTACAGAAGCAGACAACCTACCAATGGTAGAGAGGTCAGAATGACCCAGACTGAACAAGCACAGAATTTAAAGGGCTGGCCTACGTGCAGGAGCTAACTCCTCTGGCAGGAGCTCCAGGAGCTCTAGCGCAGAAACAGGCCTCAGGAAAGCTGCTTAGCCACTTCTTGGTCCTGAAGGCAGCCAGTAGGACTGGCCATTACTGCCTGAGCCTTCTGGGTGCCCAAACCTGGCCCCTCACAAATTAACGCAGCCCAGCAGCCTCCCAGGACCAGACTGCGGTGGTGATGGAGGGGTGGGGTTGGGGGTGGCGAGCCTAATAAAAGCAGAGCCTAAATAGCCAGCTCATTTAGGGCGGCCACTCTACTGCAAATGAAATGGCATCTTGGCATTAGGAGGAGGAGGGTGGGCAGGCGGGGGGGGGGGGGGGGGGGGCGGTACAGGTCACTGCTGGCGTCTCTGGGCGTGTGGCCTCTCCTCTGAGTAAGCACGGAACGGAGGAGAGCGTTCCCAGAAACACGGCCAGGGGCTTTCTGCCTGGGGAACCTTCAAACACCAAGTCGGCGAGACCTGTGACCTCGCCGAGGGGCCCGGGCAGGCCCAGCACGCCCCGGGAAGGCGGCCACCGCCGGGGCAGCTGGGTGTGGGGTGCGGAAATGCCATAAAGACACAAACTTTTCCGAGGTCAAATATCGCCAGGGTCATGGCGGAGCCAGTGTGGACGCCACTCCCAGACAGGCAGCAGCAAAGGAAGCTGCCCCGCCCGCACGCCCGCGCGCCCGCACCCCGCCCTCCGCCCTCCGCCTCCGCCTCCGCCCCTGGGCCCGGGGCCGCGGGCGGGGGGTCCGGGGCGCGCGCACGTGCTCGCGGCGCGGGGCCCCCGGGGGCGGCCGGGGGCGGCCGGGCGCGGCCCCTCGGGGCGCGCTGGGGGAGTGCGGGGAGGGTGCCTGCTTACCCCGTCGGTGCGGGGCCTCCCCGGGCCCCTCCGCTCCACCATCTCCGGGCCCGGGGCCGTCGCTGCCACCGCCGCCGCCGCCGCCGCCGCCTCCACCGCGCGGGGCTTGGACATCTTCCTGCCTGGAGAGGGGGACCCGGGGGAAGCGGGGAGGGGGCGCTCAGGGCGCGGCGGGGCGGGGAGCGGGGGCCGCCCGGGCCGGGCGCCGCGGCGGCGCCTCCCGCCGCAGCCATGTTCCGAGGGCCCGGCGGTGGTGGGCCGCCCGCGCCGCCGGGAGGCAGGGGCCGGCCGGCCGGGCCGGGCCGGGGGCCCGGGTCCGCCCTCCCGCCGCCCGGCCCGGCCGGGCCCCGCGCGCCGCCCGCCCCCCGCGCGGGCCGGGCCCGCCACACCCACCTGCAGCCCGGCCAGGCCCATGGCGGCGCGCCCCGCGCCCTCGCCCTCGCCGCCGCCGCCGCCGCCGCCGCCGCCGCCGCGGCCCGGCCACCACCGCTGCCGCTGCCGCTGCTGCTGCTGCTGCTGCCGCCGCCACCAGCGCCGCCGCGGCGCCCCGGGGAAGGGCCGGCGGCGCCCCACGGCGCCCCCTTCCCCCATGGCCTGCGACGCAGGGCCCGGCACCCGCGCGCCGCGGCAGCCCCGGCCGGCCCGGGACCGAGGACGCAGGGAGGGAGGCGCTGGCGGCGCGTCCTCCGCGGCCCGCCCGCTCGCCGCCGCCGCCGCCGCCGCCGCCCACCGTCCGGCGCCCGGCCCGGGGAGGGGGCTGGCAGGGGCGGCGCTGCGAGGCGCCTCGGGAGGGAGGCAGGAGGTGGGCGGGCCGCGCGGCCGCGCCGGATCCTGACTCGGGCGCGCCCCCTCTCGCTCGCCCTCGGCCACGCGGGGAGGAAGGGGTGGGAGACTGATGATGACAGCCGGGCTCTCGCCGGCCGGGCTCCTTCTCTCGCTGGCTCCGCGGATATTTTGGGAGACCGGTCGGTGCCAGGCGCTGTCAGCGGCGGTGAGCGCCGCAGGCGAGAGTCGTCCTGTGTGCCCGAGCCTGCGCTCCCTGAGCGTCTTGTGGCCATTTAGGCGTCCCCGCAAGTCCCCGGGGGACAGGTCCTGTGGCAAACCCGTTAAAAATGGGGACACGGGGGCTCGAGGGAGGTGCAGACGCTTGCCGAAGGCCGCACAACTAGAAAGCGATGGGATCAAGTGTCAAACTCGGGCGGTCTGCACCTGCCCCGGGGAGAGAGAGCCAGTGGTTATCATGTTAAGCTGGTGGGGTGCTTCCCGGCGTACCTGATCTCATCCAGACCTCACAACAGCCCTGTAAAGGTATACACCACAGATGAGGAAACGGACATCAGGGAAGCGAGGAGCTTTGGCCAAATTCTCAGAACTAAGAATGGATTTCCAGGCCAAATGACCCAGAGCCTGCACTCCCAGCCACAGATGAGGAAATTCAAGAATGGGAGGGACAAATGCTGTGGCAGAAGCCATTTAGCAAGTCACCTGGTTCTTCTGTCCATCCCCATGAGAAGATATCCTAGGAAGGCAGGGGTTCCAGCCAGTCCTGTGTCTAGTGTTGGCAGAGCTCACTGCCCTGCACCACTGTGTTGAAGCCATTAGAGTTTGAGGGCCCACAGCCAAGAGTCACTGTATTTGTGCTAAGTCATAGATGCAAACAAGACATCTCAGGGCATCTAGCTCCTACAGCTTGTGTCATGGCCTGGGAGGCAAACATTGGGTTTCTCTCCCTGAATTTGTCCCAGAGGTGCTTTATGACCATGGCCAAGTCACTTCCCTGGAGTAGGCCTCAACGTCCTTGTGGATAGAAACCCAGAATCCGGGATCCCTGGGTGGCGCCGCAGTTTGGCGCCTGCCTTTGGCCCAGGGCGCGATCCTGGAGACCCCGGATCGAATCCCGCGTCGGGCTCCCGGTGCATGGAGCCTGCTTCTCCCTCTGCCTGTGTCTCTGCCTCTCTCTCTCTCTCCCTCTGTTACTATCATAAATAAATAAAAATTAAAAAAAAAAAAAAAGAAAGAAACCCAGAATCCTGAATTCCTTAACCCACCCAGGGCACCTTCCAACACCCACAGAGAAACAGTTGTCACATAAAGTTGCTACCTCCCCAGGGAGAAGACTAAGTAGGATTAAATGGCAGGAATAGGCTCAGAATGATGTCTTCCAAATCAGCTCATCTTTAGCATCCCGGGCGGGGCTAGGGAGCACCTCCTCCCTACACCCCTCCCCCAATACCCCTTGCAGTCCCCACCCCAACCTTAACTCCAGTAGGGTGGGATACTCTGCCCACTTGAATACCCAAGAGACTATGCAGAGAGTGAAAGAGAATTCTAAAGTGACACTCTGACACCCAGGTCAAGCCATTTGAAACTGTGTGTTACATCTCCAGGGCAGAGAGGGCTTGCAGTTTGTCACCAAACTATCATGGGAATCGTGGTTTGAGAACAGGAAGCAGCCTCTCAGATCATCTTGTCTACTTCACATACTATTTCAACATCCTCCCACCCCCAACCCCACCTACGCACACATGCTCAGGGCCACAGCTTTCTCTACTGCGGCCCTCCAATGCAGAGGGTACATACATTAAGATCCAAGTCTAGCACCCATTCCTCAACTCTGCAGCTCTGGTATTAGAAGATATAATACAAATCATTCAGTGTAAGCTTCAAAACAGTCTTTCCTGTCTCTGAGGTGTTCATGTACATATGACAAATATACCTGTAGGCATAAATAAA
The DNA here is from genome assembly GCF_011100685.1 of Canis lupus familiaris. Taxonomy (NCBI): domain Eukaryota; kingdom Metazoa; phylum Chordata; class Mammalia; order Carnivora; family Canidae; genus Canis; species Canis lupus. The sequence continues at coordinate 6,416,405 of NC_049247.1, forward strand.
AACTCTTAATGTTGTCCAGGATCTCCTAGAAATAGAATTCAACTGGAATGATATGCATAGCTAAGTTATTCAGTGTTTCTGTATTAAGCCCTATAATTGTACACTATTTAATTTAACCTTCCCAACCCTTTATGAGAAGGTACTATTTCTATTTCACAAATGTAGAAATTGAGGCTCAAGGAATCACCTGACTAAGGATTACATGACGAAAGTGGTAATAGAGCTGAGATCTGAAGCCAGTGCTGTTATATGAGAGTACTTTATCATAAAGAATGTATATTGCTTCCCTTAAACTCAGACACAAAAATAGCAATTCATTCATTCCACAAACATTTATTGAATACCTACTTCTTTCCAGGCCCTTGCTAAGGACACAACAGTGTACACAAAGACTGATGGAGGACATGGAGGCCAGAGGGGGAGGCAGGGCCATACAGGCCATGGTGAGGAGTGTGGATTTGATCTAAGAACAGTGAGGAAGGGAGGAGGAGTGGTCACACGACAAAAATCCATGTTCTTGGGGACCACTCTAGCAGCTGAGAGTTAGTAAATTGGAAATGGTAAAAGTGTAAAAAAGGAGGGACGCCTGGGTGGCTCAGTGGTTGAGTGTCTGCCTCTGGCTCAGGACGTGATCCCAGGGTCCTGGGATCCAGTACCGCATCGGGCTCCCTGCATGGAGCCTGCTTCTCCCTCTGCCTGTGTCTCTGCCTCTTTATCTGTGTCTCTCGTGAATAAATAAAATCTTTAAAAAAATTTTTTTTTCAAAAAAAAAAAATGGAAAGAGGGGACCAATTAGGAGGCCATCTGGCCATGGCAGCAGAAATGGAAAAAAAGGAGATAATCCTCCTCAAAGGAATATACTTAAGGCTGAAAATATTTGCATGATTGTAAAACTTCAAAACCAGACAGGAGTTGCCTAGTATCTGCACATTTTGTTTGTGTGACCCAGCAGGGTTCTCAACGTGAACTACAAGTTTTCAACAAAGGCAGCTTTTCTAGAAGAAAAAGACTGACCTTTCATTTGAAGTATTACAAATGATTTGATATTTATACTACCCATTTAATAATCTACAAGAGTAACAAGGCCTTAAGGAATAAGTAACTGCTGATTTGCAGGTCAGGAGAGATAGTGAGAATCACTAACCAATAAATTACAAAGGTGATTTGTAAGCCTGCCATGGCGAGACCTGGGAACACTTGTCTTCACTTCGGCTAAGGGAGATAGAGGGGAACAAGCAAAGGCACAGCATGGCCGGAGTCTAGACAGTGACTTTGCACTTCAAACTTCCACCTCTGAAAAATGGATATAACAATTTGTAAAGATTAACTGAGATAATAACTGCCTGGCCCTCAATGGTAATTATTATTTGCCTATATTAAGTATTTAAATCTTTCAATGGCAAATTGCTTAGTTTTGATTAATTAAAACAAGCTATCTTTTTTTTAAGGCACTACTGTTGAAACAGCTTGAATGATTTGCTCTAACTGGAAAAGTGAACCAGGGAAGCACAGATTTATTAAGATTTGTCGGATACTATTAAATATACTTTTAGATGCTTAACACTTTTCTGAAAACAGTATCTTTGTCTTAACTTTCTCTGTGGGTTGGAGTATAAAGCTCATTAACTTGAAGTTCATCTTGCCTCATTTCTTAATCAGAATCTTGGGTTGTTCCAAAAGACCCTAAAAAGACTGCAGGATAATAAAGGATGCAACTGGGTGCAGGGCCTGAAAACAAAGGTTCCCAATAAATATTTGCTGAATGAATCCTTTTTTGTATTCATTATTATTGCTACACGGAGCATACTGCATTAGGGCAAATTCCTACTAACCTGTACTGCTTGGGATTTGGAAAAAAGTGTCAAACCTGAACTCATATTTCTAAAATAATAATTCTACTCGACCATCATGCTCAAAGTTTTTGCACGGAGACACAGCGTTAGGAAACGACCAGCGGTTGGAGATCGCTTTGCCGCATAACGTGGGGCTTACTGTCTTGACAGCAAACTAAGTGTGTACAGAACTCAACGCAGGGACATGCTTCCCGCGGCTGGGCAATCCCACCCAAGCCACCCCCGTGGGCAGGAGTCCTGAGCAGCTGCAGGACTAAGGGCCGCCCCGGGTGGAGCCATGCAACTCCTCTCACCCCAAAGCAGGCCAGCGGGGCCCGGTCGTCGCCCCGGCGGCGCAGAGCTGACTCAGGGCGTGGAGAGGAAAGGCGCCTGCTGCGGTGTCCACTCCGACGCGCTCCCCACAGTGGAGGTTATCCATCTGCGCCCTGGCCTCGGACTCACCTCCTTTCCCAGCTTGAGAGCGCCCCGAAACGGGCGAAACCTCGCCCTCCCCACCTCCTCGTATCAATAACAACCATTCCCTGGAGGTGCCCTGCGCCTTAGTTTCCGAAGAGCTTTGACATATGGATCCGCCGTCCCTGGAGAGGCAGGCCAGCGGGTGCCCGCACTTTAGAAAGGGGAAGCCAAGGCATGGGATTCCTGGAGACTCGTGGGGGTGGGTCGGGGAAGGTTCCGCAACCCCCCCCCCGCCCCCCCGCCCCCCGCGCAGTCTCCGCGCTCCGTCGGAGCAGTAGGGAGCCTCCCCGCTGCCGCTCCCGCTCCCGCCACCCCGCCACCCCTCCAGCGCGACCCATCACCTCGGCCGCCCCAGCGCCGACCACCTGGGCAAATACCTCTAGCCATGGCCCGGCTCTGTCACCGCCTAGGATCTCCCGGGAAACGCAGCTTTCGAAAAAAGTTGCAACAACTGTAGCCAACTGCTCCGCGGCGCTCAGGCTGCTTCCCTGATTGGCGCGGCTGCCCGCCTCTCCCCACGCTACCCGCGCTGATAGGCGAGCTCGGCAGGGAAAGCCCGCCCTCCTTCCCGCCTCCCTGGCGGGGGCGGGGCAAGCGGCCGCACTTTCTACAAGCGCTTTAGGGCAGGTCCCGGCGGGGGAGGTGGGAGGGGGTTTAAATTGTACCGTCTTCCTGCGTCGATTGGCTGCGCTGGGAGGACACCCGCGCTGCCATTGGGAGGCCCCAAACTCCGCCCTCTCGCCGCGCTGAAGCTCCGCCCCGGGAGGTGTAGTCACGCGGCTGGAGGCCCGGGCTCAGAGTGGACCGGATCTGGGACTTCCGGTTCTTCTCGGGTCTGACCGGAACCCGACCTCTGACCCCTCGACCTCCCGTTAGGACCTGCAAACCTTAGTTCTCCCAGCAGTTTGGCGTCTCCAGTACCTTCACTCCTCCAGCAGTTTCATTCATTCATTCCCAAGTTTGAAAGGTTTCCGGAGTCAATTCTTAACAGTATCCAAAACTAGCTGGCACAGCTACCGACTAAATGGATCAGAGGATGAACCTCCCAGAACCTTAGAAATCCTAGCCCACGTTATCTACCCATTTTACAGATGGAGGAGAGGTGACCAGAGGGACCAGGTAACTTACTGCTGCCCACGATCACCCAGCAGTTTAATTGCAGGGCATTGATCAGTCGCGTGACTCCAATACTAGATGGCTACCAGGGAAACAACCTTGCCCTGTGCCCCAAGGCGAGGGGAGGAGGGGGTTAGGGGGCTCCATCAGTAAAGTCCCCAGAGAAAAACGTAGGTCTTGGAGAGTCTTTGCTTTGAACACAGGTAAGGTGTCCAGTTACAGCTCCTATGTGTCCCTCCTACAGATGTAGGCAGAGGTCACTCGTCCACTGTCTCTCTTTGGCCCCCCAGAACGTTTTGGCAACCTCGCCATTGCCCAAGGACCCTACCATTGCACGAAAATAAAAATGAAGTGAAGGTAAATAAGGTGATGTATGTGAAAGCCCTGGGAAAAGTAGAGAGTGACACTATTTTTTTAAAGATTTGTTGGGGGGTGTGGGGAGTGAAGAATCTCAAGCAGAATCCTGCTGAGTGGGGAGCTTGACACAGGGTCCACCTCACAACCAATCCTGAGATCATGACCTGAGCAGAAAAAAGAGGGGGATGCCAACCTATTGAGCCACCCGGGTGCTCCAAGAGTGACACATTTGTCACTAACTCACTTGTATGGTTTTGGTATATCATTTCAGCTCTCAGAACTTCAATTTCCCCAGCTGTCAAATGAGAGAATAGGGCTGTGCTCTTCAATGTTCCTTCCAGCTTTCACAAAGATATACAAGTTTTTGTTTTCTCTAAAATGCATTTATTCTATACTTAGTAAATTGTATGCTTGGCACCATTTGGTACCCCAAAGATACAGTGATGATAAGACACAGATCCTTCCTCATATTTTTTAGAAGAAACAAAAAACCCCACTTTTTAAAATATTTTATTTATTTATTCATGAGAGACAGAGAGAGAGAGACAGAGAGACAGAGAGGCAGAGACACAGGCAGAGGGAGAAGCAGGCTCCATGCAGGGAGCCTGATGTGGGACTCGATCCCCGGTCTCCATGATCTCCAGGATCATGCCCTGGACTGAAGGCGGCGCTAAACTGCTGAGCCACCCGGGCTGCCCCCAAAAACCCTACTTTTAAAAAAGATAATCTTAGGAGTGCCTGGCTGGCTTGGTTGGTAGGGTATGCAGCTCTTGATTTCAGGATTGTGAGTTCGAGCCCCATGTTAAGTGTGGAGATTACTTACAATCTTTAAAAAAAAATAATAATCTTTTTTTTTTTTTAAAAAAGATTTTATTTCTTTGAGAGAGCATGGGGGCATGGCAGAGGGAGAGGGAGAAGCAGGCTCCTCACTGAGTAGGGAGCTGGAAGTGGGGCTCAATCCCAGGACCCTGGGATCATGACCTAAGCAGATGCTTAACCAACCAAGCCAGCCAGGTGCCCCCCCCACCAAAAGATAATCTTAAATAGTGATTAATGCTATGAGTAAAATGAAAATGAACCTGAGTGGGGAGAGGGTTGCTTCTATAGATTTGATGAAGTCAGAGAAATTCTCTTTGGTTGGTGGCTTTAAGTTAAATTCTAAATAAATAGGACTGAAGGGAAAAGATACTTCTAGGTAGAGAGAATAGCATGTGTGAATGTATGGAGGCAGGAATGAGCTTCGTGTGCTTGGGAAGAAAGACACCTGATGTCACTGGAAATGAGCACATGGTGGGGAGAATGGAGGAATGAAACAGGAGACAGGGAGGTGCCAGATCACTTAGGTCCTTGACGGCTATGCTGGCCTCTCAGCTCCAAATCCAGATTTCTGCATTCTGTTCTGCAATACTGGGGCTGCAAACCATATTGCTCCTTTGTCAGTGTTAGGTTTTGTCACCAGGAGAGGATCCGGGGTATCTGGAAGGCAGGAGGAGGGAGAAGGAACTTGCTCACTCCTGTGTGCCTGCAATACTCATCATGGTTACCTAAGCAAGGACACGCTGCTTCACACACAGGCAACTGGTTCAGTCTCCAGGTTCTTACAGGCTCCCCCTCTGATCCTTCTAGCCCTAATCTCTCTGACTTGTTCTCCATCAAGCTGAGCTAAGTTACCTGCAGTTTAGTTACCTTAGTGTTCCCACCACCTATTTAATGAAGTTCCTATTTTAAATTCTGTTTTTCTGGACCCAGACCAACATGAAAATCATAGTAAGGGCTCAGATGTTTATTCCAAGTCTAATGGGAAATCACTGAATGGTTTTAAGCCAAGGATAGATTGGTGAATCTCAACAATTATTCACTGCAAATAGTTACATAAATTACAATAATCTATTTTGAAGCTTGGAATCTCGGAATAATGTGACATGTTTCTGGAATGTTTGCTTAATGATCCCCACTTTGCTGAGATGGTTACATCATGTGGGTGAAATCATACCAGTACTAAGATTACTTTTCTTACTTTAGTGTTATTTTTGCATTTGTATTTGTTCCAGGCTTTTGCTATTGTCAAATATTTCATGTTAGCATCAGTTCTTGTAAGTTTTTATCAGATGGGATATGTGTATCCTAAAGTTCCATAGCTGGTGGCCACTATGATCTACTCCATCCCATTCTTCTGTGAATATGTGTAATGTATAAGCATACACGTGTATTTTTCTACTATATATATATTAATATGTATATAAAAATTTATATGTAAGTATGGATGGATACACATATATAAATATATAAAACTTCCCCCTATGTAGACACATACACTAATTTATAATATTACATATAATATATATTTTTTATTTTTTTATTTTTATTTTTTATATTTTAATTTTTTTAAAAGAATTTATTTATTCATGGGAGACACAGAGCGAGAGAGAGAGAGAGAGGCAGAGACACAGACAGAGGGAGAAGCCGGCTCCATGCATGGAGCCTGACGTGGGACTCGATCCCGGGTCCCCAGGATCACAACCTGGGCCGAAGGTGGCACTAAACCACTGAGCCACCCGGGCTGCCCTACATATAATACACGTAATATATTTAGAACTCAAGTAAGTGACAGTAAAACAATACTCTATACCTCATAGGCTTATTGTTAGGATTAAATGAGAGAATGAATATAAAGCATATGGGGATGTAGGAGTTGGAAATGGTAGCCATTTAGCAGTGACTTAAAATAAAGTTATAAAATTGCATCTTAGTGAATTGCTATAATGTGGGTTATTAACACTTTCTTCTCTATCTCCATTCTTTTCTTGGTGTCCTCAGAGGGAAGGCAAAACTTATCTATTAAGTAGCATTTCAAGAGAGGATTCTGTGGTCAGACTCCTGTTATTGAGCATGGAGAGAATACACAAAAATGATGTCTATTGCACAAAATTTGGTATCAGATGATATAGAGCCAATAGCTCTTTTGCTTGAGTCCTTTTTCTCATCTGTTAATGGGTATGTATTCTTTCCATCCCACATCTTTTTCTTTTTCTTTCTTTTTTTTTTTTTTTTTATTTATTTTTTTATCCCCTCCCCCTCTTTCTTTCTTTTTTTTTTAAAGTAGGCTCCACAGCCAGTGTTGGAGCCCAGCCTGGGTCTTGAACTCATGACACTGAGATGAAGCCCTGAGCCAAGATCAAAAGTCAGATGCTTGGGGAACCCTGGGTGGCGCAGCGGTTTGGCGCCTGCCTTTGGCCGAGGGCACAATCCTGGAGACCCAGGATCGAGTCCCACGTCGGGCTCCCGGTGTATGGAACCTGCTTCTCCCTCTGCCTATGTCTCTGCCTCTCTCTCTCTCTGTGTGTGACTATCATAAAAAAAAAAAAAAAAAAACAGAAACAAAAAAAGTCAGATGCTTAACTGCTTAACCAAATGAGCCAGCCAGGTGTTCCTCACATATATATATATATTTTTTAAGATTTTTATTTATTCATTAGAGACACACAGAGAGAGAGAGAGAGAGACAGAGACACTGGCAGAGACACAGGCAGAGGCAGAAGCAGGCTCCATGCAGAAGCCCGATGCGGGACTCGATCCCGGGACCCCAGGATCACGCCCTGGGCCGAAGGCAGGCGCTAAACCACTGAGCCACCCAGGGATTACCCCTCACATATCTTTTTAAGAAAAGGTATTATAAACTAGTTCTTCCATTGATTGGGGATTAATTCTTCAAAAATTATCATTTTATTGAAAAAGCAAATGGAGAACATATATCTTGATAGGTAAGGGTGTTTGAAAAGTCAGCTTAAAGATGGTTAAAGAGGGATCCCTGGGTGGTGCAGTGGTTTAGCGCCTGCCTTTGGCCCAGGGCGCGATCATGGAGAGCCGGGATCGAATCCCACGTCAGGCTCCCGGTGCATGGAGCCTGCTTCTCCCTCTGCCTGTGTCTCTGCCTCTCTCTCTCTCTCTCTGTGACTATCATAAATAAATAAAAATTTAAAAAAATTAAAAAAAAAAAGATGGTTAAAGAGCACAGATCAAACTGTTCAATTTACCATGTGCTTTGTTAATCTTTTTTTTTTTTTTTTTTTTTTGCTTGGGCTTTTATTTTGGTTTCTTGGTTAGAACTTTAATTTAATTTGTGGGTTTGAAGGGGTGAATACACATCATTTTCTTTCTGAGAGATATACATAATAGATTAGTTTGCTAGGGCTGCTATAATAGAGCACCATAAACTGAGTTGCTTAAACAATAAAAACATATTGCCTCACAGTTCTAGAGGCTAGAAGTACAAAACCCAAAGTATTGGCAAGGCTGGCTCCTATGGAGAGCTGTGAGGAAGAGTCTGTTCTGTGACTCTCCCCTAGTTTCTGGTGGTATGCTGACAAACTTAGGCATGCCTTGGTTTCTAGCAGGATTACCCTGACCTCTGCCTTCATCTTCACACAGCATTCTCCCTGTTCCCATGTGTCTCCAAATTTCCCTTTCATAAGGACACAGTCATGTTGGATGAAGGGTCACACTAGTGACTTCACTTGAACTTGATTTGATCTGTAAAGATCCTGTCTCCAAGGTCACATTCTGAGGTCCTGGGGTTAGAACTCTGATCTATGGATTCGTGGAGGGCACAATTAAGTCCATGACAATAGTGTGTCTGTGTTTAATAATTTAGATATCTTAAAAAGATGCTTTTAAGGGAAATTTATAAAAATGAATAGCAGAGCATCCATTGTAAAAACATAAAAAAGTAAAAAAAAAAAAAAAAAAAAAAACCCATAAAAAAGTACTGTGGCACCTGGGTGGCTCAGTCAATTAAGCATCTGCCTTTGGCTAAGGTCATGATCTGGGGTCCTGGGATCAAGCCCTGCCCAGTGGAGATCCTGCTTCTCTGTCTCCCTCTCCCTCTGCCCCTACCTCCCACTCCTGCATACTCTCACTTTCTGATAAATAACATCTTAAAAAAATATTAAGTTAATACACACATAGGGTGAAAACTTTAAACAAACAGAATCTCTTCTCCTTCTTAATCTCACTCCCCGTTCCAGCACTAGTTTATGCATATGCTACTAGAATGCCTTAGAGAAGGTAGAGACGGGTTACAGCAATGACCCAAACAAATAATGACAATACACACTTTTTATGTACAAAGAGTTGTCAGAACATTCTGAAAATCTGTATTTTTTTTAAAGATTTACTTATTTATTTATGATAGACATAGAGAGAGAGAGAGAGAGAGAGAGGCAGAGACACACAGGAGGAGGGAGAAGCAGGCTCCATGCTGGGAGCCTGACGTGGGACTCGATCCCAGGACTCCAGGATTGCGCCCTGGGCCAAAGGCAGCCGCTAAACCGCTGAGCCACCCAGGGATCCCCTGAAAATCTGTATTAAGAAACAGGTAACGGGATGCCTGAATGGCTCAGTGGTTGAGTGCCTCCCTTCGGCCCAGGGCGTGATCCTGGAGTTCCAGGATCTAGTCCTACATTGGGCTCCCTGCATGGAGCCTGCTTCTCCCTCTGCTTGCGTCTCTGCCTCTCTGTATCTCTCATGAATAAATAAATAAAATCTTAAAAAAAAAAAACATATAACAATTCCCGTATACCTGATATGTTTAGAGGCAAGAAACTCAACTCTTGTTACTTGGGCCGAGGGGCTGCACCCAAAGTCTTTGCCTTCATCTGTCTGCCATTCTTCCATTCTGTTCTTCCCTTTCCTAAAGAGATCCTCTATGTGGACTAAAATGTCCATACTCTCTTGGGATAGTGTGAGTCCATAGCAGTCTATTCTCTAAGAAGTTTGGTAATTAAGGCCAGTGAAAAATTGTAAAAATTAGCTTAAATATATGTTTCAAGTTTTCAGGTTTTTTTTTTAAGATTTTATTTATTTATTCATAGACACAGAGAGAGAGGCAGAGACACAGGCAGAGGGAGAAGCAGGCTCCATGCAGGGAGCCCAATGTGGGACTAGATCTCGGGTCTCCAGGATCATACCCCAGGCTGCAGGCGGCGCCAAACCACTGTGCCACCGGGGCTGCCCAAGTTTTCAGTTTTTAATTGGTATCTGTATTGGTCAAGATTGTTTTGGATTGCAAATTTAAAAAACCCAGCTCTTGGGGATCCTTGGGTGGCTCAGTGGTTTAGCACCTGCCTTTGGCCCAGGGCGCGATCCTGGAGTCCCAGGGTCGAGTCCCATGTTGGGCTCCCGGCATGGAGCCTGCTTCTCTCTCCTCCTGTGTCTCTGCCTCTCTCTCTCTCTCTCTCTCTCTCTCTCTCTCGAGCCTGCTTCTCTCTCCTCCTGTGTCTCTGCCTCTCTCTCTCTCTCTCTGTCTATCATAAATAAATAAAAATCTTAAAAAAAAAAGGATATCTCTTTAAAAAATAAAAAAACCCAGCTCAACCTGGCTCAAGGAAATGAAGTCTGTTTTCGCTCGTAACAGAAAAGTTCAAGGGTAGGAGTAACTTCAGGCTTGACGGGATCCAGGAGGTTGAAGAAAGTCATCTGGATTTAGTCTGTCCCTCCCTATATGCTTCTTTGCCCTACCATTGTCTAGATTGGCCTCACAGACTGGTCTCTCATTCCACATGCCTCTGCCCTCACTTCGCAGTGCTATCTTAGCAACACCAGTGGCAAGATACTGTCTTTTTCCTACTACTTTCAGTTGATGTCTTACGTTTTATAATGTTTTGTTTTGTTTTAAAGTAAGCTATATGCCCAACATGGAGCTTGAATTCATGATCTCAAGATCCAGAGTTGTATGCTCTACCAACTAAACCAGCCAGGTACCTCTTTTTCCTACTACTTAAAATATAAAGTTCTGAAACTGAAACTCATTGGCTTGGCACTAAATCTATCAATGTGGCCTGGATGTGCATCCAGCATTCCAATTTGCCAGACCTGAATTATATGCTCAACTCTGGAGTAATGTGTATGGGAGATGATTAGTGCTTTCCAAACCACATAGACTTTGAGAGACAAAGAGAGATAAAATTAAGGTGTCACTATCTGAAAAAAGAAAGATGGCTTTGGGGTAGCAAAAAACAACGTGTTCCAGAGCACAGAAGATTTTTAGGATAGTGATACTATAATGATAGACACATGTTATTATGCATTTGTCCAAACTCATATGATATATACCACCAAGAATGAACTTTAAGGTAAACTATGGACTTTGAGTGATAATGATACATCAAGGTGGATCTAGCACAATTATAACAAATATACCATTCCAGTAGGGGACATTGGTAACTGGGGAAGCTTGCATGTGTGGGAATTAGGGGTACATGGGAAGTCTCCGTACCTTCCCCTCAAATTTGTTGTGAATATACAACTGCTTAAAAAAAAAAATTCCTTAAGGATGCCTGGTGGCTCAGTTGGTTAAGCATCTGCTTTTGGCTCAGGTCATGATCCTAGGGTCCTGGGATTGAGCCCCACATGGGGCCTGCGCAGTAGGGAGCCTCTCCCTCTGACTCCCACTACCCTGCTTGTGCTCTCTCTATATCTTTGTCAAATAAATAAATAAAATCTAAAAAAAAAAAAAAAAGTCTTTAAAAAGGAAAAAAAAACCATCAAAAACCTCTGTCCACCATGATGTCTGCCATTGTGAGAAAGCCTATAGTTGCTTTAGTTATATTCTGGTATTCTGGTGCTATCTGCTGCATTAAATATTGCTGACCACACAGTCCTTGAAACTCTACTTCCTTGGCTTCCATGGCATAATCTGTCCCTCCTTCTGCTTTGATCTCTCTTTCATGAGGCTCATTGAGTGCTCACCTCTTAGATATACAACTTTCTGCCTTTGGCCCCCTGCTTTTCTCTCTAGTTTTGCCCTTGCGCATGTTTTAATCTCCATCTGGATCCTCAAGCTGTAGAAACCTAACTGCTTACTAGATATCTCCACTTGGATGTCTCATTGGCCCCTTAAAAGTTCCTCATGATGGGGATCCCTGGGTGGCTCAGCGGTTTAGAGCCTGCCTTCGGGCCAGGGCATGATCCTGGAGTCCCGGGATCGAGTCCCACATCAGGCTCCCTGTATGGAGCCTGCTTCTCCCTCTGCCTGTGTCTCTGCCTCTCTCTCTCTCTGTGTCTCTTGTGAATAAACAAATAAAATCTTAAAAAAAAAAAACAAATAAAAAATTCCTCATGATAGGGCAGCCCGGGTGGCTCAGCGGTTTAGCACAGCCTTCAGCCCAGGGCGTGATCCTGGAGACCTGGGATCGAGTCCCACATCAGGTTCCCTGCATGGAGCCTGCTTCTCCCTCTGCCTGTGTCTCTGCCTCTCTCTCTTTCTGTGTCTCATGGATAAATATATAAAATCTTAAAAAAAAAATTCCTCGTGATAGCCTTACTTTCATGGCCTCCTATGAACACCTCCCACCATTCATACTTTTTTTTTTTTCCTTAAGGCGACTCCATGCTCAGTGTGGAGCCCAATGCAGGACTCGAACTTATGACCCTGATATCAAGACCTGAGCTGAGATTAAGAGTCAGGCACTCAGAAGTAGACCCTGAACTTTATGGTCAACTAATATTCGATAAAGGAGGAAAGACTATCCACTGGAAGAAAGACAGTCTCTTCAATAAATGGTGCTGGGAAAATTGGACATCCACATGCAGAAGAATGAAACTAGACCACTCTCTTTCACCATACACAAAGATAAACTCAAAATGGATGAAAGATCTAAATGTGAGACAAGATTCCATCAAAATCCTAGAGGAGGGATCCCTGGGTGGCGCAGCGGTTTGGCGCCTGCCTTGTTAATTTTCCCCATTCTCACTGGTGGGATCTCATTGTGGTTTTGATTTGTATTTCCCTGATGGCAAGTGATGCAGAGCATTTCTCGCCCAGGGCGCGATCCTGGAGACCCGGGATCGAATCCCATGTCGGGCTCCCGGTACATGGAGCCTGCTTCTCTCTCTGCCTATGTCTCTGCCTCTCTCTCTCTCTGTGTGACTATTATAAAAAAAAAAAAAAAAAAAAAAAAATCCTAGAGGATACCACAGGCAACACCCTTTTTGAACTCAGCCACAGTAACTTCTTGCAAGATACATCCACGAAGGCAAAAGAAACAAAAGCAAAAATGAACTATTGGGACTTCATCAAGATAAGCTTTTGCACAGCAAAGGATACAGTCAACAAAACTAAAAGACAACCTACAGAATGGGAGAAGATATTTGCAAATGACGTATCAGATAAAGGGCTAGTATCCAAGATCTATAAAGAACTTATTAAACTCAACACCAAAGAAACAAACAATCCAATCATGAAATGGGCAAAAGACATAAAGAGAAATCTCACAGAGGAAGACATAGACATGGCCAACATGCACATGAGAAAATGCTCTGCATCACTTGCCATCAGGGAACTACAAATCAAAACCACAATGAGGGATCCCTGGGTGGTGCAGCGGTTTGGCGCCTGCCTTTGGCCCAGGGCACAATCCTGGAAACCCGGGATCGAATCCCACGTCGGGCTCCTGGTGCATGGAGCCTGCTTCTCCCTCTGCCTGTCTCTCTGCCTCTCTCTCTCTGTGTGACTATCATAAATAAATAAAAATTAAAAAAAAAAAAAAAAAAACACAATGAGATCCCACCAGTGAGAATGGGGAAAATTAACAAGGCAGGAAACCACAAATGTTGGAGAGGATGCGGAGAAAAGGGAACCCTCTTACACTGTTGGTGGGAATGTGAACTGGTGCAGCCACTCTGGAAAACTGTGTGAAGGTTCCTCAAAAAGTTAAAAATAGACCTGGCCTACTACCCAGCAATTGCACTGTTGGGGATTTACCCCAAAGATACAGATGCAATGAAATGCCGGGACACCTGCACCCCGATGTTTATAGCAGCAATGGCCACAATAGCCAAACTGTGGAAGGAGCCTCGGTGTGCATCAAAAGATGACTGGATAAAGAAGATGTGGTTTATGTATACAATGGAATATTACTCAGCCATTGGAAACGACAAATACCCACCATTTGCTTCAACGTGGATGGAACTGTAGGGTATTATGCTGAGTGAAGTAAGTCAATCGGAGAAGGATAAACATTGTATGTTCTCATTCATTTGGGGAATATAAATAATAGTGAAAGGGAATATAAGGGAAGGGAGAAGAAATGTGTGGGAAATATCAGAAAGGGAGACAGAACATAAAGACTCCTAACTCTGGGAAACGAACTAGGGGTGGTGGAAGGGGAGGAGGGCGGGGGTTGGGGGTGATGGGTGACAGGCACTGAGGGGGGCACTTGATGGGATGAGCACTGGGTGTTATTCTGTATGTTGGCAAATGGAACACCAATAAAAAAATAAATTTATTATTAAAAAAAAAAAAAGAGTCAGGCACTTAGGGGATCCCTGGGTGGTGCAGCGGTTTGGCGCCTGCCTTTGGCCCAGGGCGCGATCCTGGAGACCCGGGATCGAATCCCACGTCGGGCTCCCGGTGCATGGAGCCTGCTTCTCCCTCTGCCTGTGTCTCTGCCTCTCTCTCTCTCTCTGTGTGACTATCATAAAAAAAAAAAAAAAAAAAAAAGTCAGGCACTTAAGCAACTGAGCTACTCAGGCGCCCCTGCTCTTTTTTTACTTTCACTTGAAGTTTATTTATTTATTTACTTACTTACTTATTTATTAAGATTTTATTTATTTTAAAAAATTTTAAAAAATATTTTATTTATTTATTTAAAGATTTTTTTAATTTATTCATCGGAGACACACACAGAGAGAGAGACAGAGACACAGGCAGAGGGAGAAACAGGCTCCATGCAGGGAGCCTGATGTGGGACTCGATCTCAGGTCTCCAGGATCAGGCCCTGGACCGAAGGTGGTGCTAAACTGCTGAGCCACCCAGGCTGCCCAAGATTTTATTTATTCATGAGAGACACAGACAATGGCAGAGACACAGGCAGAGGGAGAAGCAGGCTCCCTGTTCAGCAGGGAGTTGATCCCAGAATCCGAGGATGCAGGACTCAATCCCAAGATCCCGTAATCACTACCTGGGCCAAAGGGAGACACTCAACCACTGAGCCACCCAGGTGCCCGAAGATCATTTTATTTTTAAATAATCTCTACACCCAACATGGGCATTGAACTCACACCAGCGTCAAGAGTTGTATGCTCTACCAACTGAGCCAGGCAGGTGCCCCCCTCCATTCATACTCTTGTGTTGTCTTTCCTTGAGTCTTGTGTGGCCTCCTTAATTGATAGAATGCGGTGGAAACATCACTGTGTCAGTTGCAAGGCTAAAATTCAAGAGTCTAGAAGCTTCTGCTTTTGTGTTCTTGGGAGCCCAGAGCCACCATGTAAGAACTATAAGGCAACTAGAGAGACTACATGCAAACAGAGCAATAACAGCTGTCTAAGAATCCTAGCTGAGCCCACCTAGTTATAGTTACACAAGTGACTATTAGCAAGCCCAGCAGAACTGTCCAGCTAAGCTCAGCCCAGCTTGAAGAATCATAAGAAGTAATAAAATGGTTGTTTCATTAAGTTGTTAGGTTTAGGGGTTCTTTATTACGTAAAAATAGATACGCAAAACTTTCCATATTACTGTCTTCCTCTCCACATCTGTTTGTCTTCCTGAGGTCACAGTTTCAGCTATGGCATTGTTATCTACCTAGGTACAAAAGTGAGAAACTGAGGCTTCATTCTAGACTCTTCTCTCCTTATAAACCCTATCCAACCAGTCACTGTGTGTTATTGGCTTTACCTCCTAGTATTTCTTGAACCTGGTCTTCTTCTATTGTTCAACAATTTTACTCCATTTCAGTTTCTGTTCTTCTGTCTACTCCTCATACCTGCAGTCCAGTTCTTAGGATCCATCTGGTACGTTGCTTCCTGAGTGATTCTTCTAGAATGCACATCCAACCACAGCAGTTATCTGCACAGCAGGCTTCCGAGTTTCCTGTAGTCTACAAAATAAAGTCCAAACTCAGTTACAAAAGGCTCTTTGAGAATGGCCTTCATCTATTTTTATAATCCTACTGATAATTCCTTGTTACTCGTTATGTCAATCAAAGTTCACACAGGAGGCAGAAACTATACTAGGTTCTGAACAGAGATAAATTAATGTAAGGGGGCACCTGGGTGATTCAGTGGGTTAAGTGTCTGACTCTTGATTTCAGCTCAGGTCATAAATCTCATGGTTATCAGATTGAGCCCCATGTTGGGCTCTGTGCTCAGTGGGTAGTCTGCTTGAGATTCTCTCTCCTCTGCTCCTCCCCCTGCACCTAGTTCTTATTCTCCCTCTTTCAAAATAAATAAAATCTTTAAAAAAAATGTTAACTAAATCTAAACTGCTTAACTAGATAACTTGAAAGGGTGAAAAGAGAACTTTACGGCATCACAGAGGTAGCAACTGCAGGAAGCAGCTCTTACCACTCAAGCTAAGGGGAAGAGGTAAGGGGTTGGTGTCACTAGGAAATGTAAAAGGCCCCATGTTGCCAAGACCTAAACTTCAAGAAAGGGGCTGTACTCAGCTGGTGCTAGTGTCTCTGACCTTACAGAATGACCTTGGGGAGGCTCCCAGTGGTCCTCCTGTCTGAGAGGAGGGTTTAAAGGGCTAGTTCTGCAGGTGTGGGGAAAAGTGAGCAGAGTTGCTGCTATGGGGAGGAAATGCAGCTGCCAGGGTGAAGAAGCGCTGTTGGAATGATGTTCACAGTGTTGTCCTCTCCCTCCAGCACTCCCTAGTGCAGAAACAAACACTGAAACAGCTGGCAAAACAGAATGTAGTTTTGCAAATTGGAAGCTTGAGTTTGGAGCCAAGAGACAGTATCTTAACCACCACTGCCCTTGCCCCATTACTGTCCCTTCTTGCTTTGCTTCCACCTGTTTCAGGACATTTACTGTTTCCCTTCTTGAAAGGCAGTTTCCCTTCTTGAAAGGCAGTTCCCTCTTCTCTATGCCTACATGATACCTATTTTCCAAATCTCTGCTCAGTTATCACTTCCTCGAGGAAACCTTCCTTGACTTCCCTGATGAGGTCAAACTCGTCTGTAATAGGCTCTTAGCTTCTTTGTAGCAATGTCACAGTTACAAGCTTACATTTTTTTTTAAGATTTTATTTACAAAAAAAAAAAAAAAAGATTTTATTTACTTGAGAGAGAGAGAACAAGAGCAGGGGAAGGGGCAGGAGGAGAGGGAGAAGCAGACTCCCCACTGAGCAGGAAGCCTGATGCGGGACTCAGTCCCAGGACCCTGGGATTACAACCTGAGCTGAAGGCAGATGCTTAACTGACTGAGCTACCCAGGTGTCCCTACAAGTTTACACTTTGGGTGCACCTGGGTGGCCAAGTGGTTGAGCATCTGCCTTTGGCTCAGGTTATGATCCTGGGCTCCTGGGATTGAGTCTCACATCAGGCTCCCCACAGGGAGCCTGCTTCTCCCTCTACCTACGTCTCTGCTTCTCTGTCTCTCATGAATAAATAAATAAAATCTTAAAAAAAAAGTTGTTTACATTTCATGTAAATTTTGGATTGACACCCCTAGACTGTAAGGACATTATGGGCCAGGGACAATCCCTGTCTCTCCCTTCATTTGGTTTTCTTAAATTTGTGCCCCTAACCTCTAACATAGTACCTGGTGCATAGCAAGGACTCAATAAATACTTATTGAATGGAGGGAGAAGTGCAGCTATCACAGCCACTGGGAAGTCAATACCATGTGTTAAAAGGGATTTGTTTTGAATCATCTGCTTCCAATAGCATCTCTGTTCTGAGTGTATTCAGTAAGCCTTCCTCCTGCTTCTGATACTCTATAGAGCTTGATTCCCATCCCCTGATAACAACTGCTACTCATGTTGTCATTCTGAGATGCTCTATGTGTACACACCAGCAAAATATAGTACTATACATTCTCACAGACAGAAGTACTTCATTCTCTTGAACAACTGTTTCACTGTAGGGAAGTATCATAGTTTAGATGACCAGTCCTTTCCTCAAAGGCATTTAGGCTGTTTCTCATGGTCTGAGTCTACAAATAATGCTGCAGGGAATAACCTTGTGCATGACATGTGTGTGCATATCTGCGGTTATATTGCAAGTATCACCTGAAACACCACCTTTTACTTGGGTCCCAGATAAGAAGATTATGCAGAGATCGCAGCAAGGATCTGGCTTGGATACTCAAGGTACCTCTAAGGATGGGAGTTTGCAGGTCAGGCCTCCACTGTTAGAATCTAGTACTTATGTAGTCCTAGTGTGCAGCAAGAGTTTGAGGGCCCCTTGGAAACAGAACTGTATCAACCAAGCTTGGAAGACACTGAAGCATTAACTACAATGTTTTAGGTGTTTGTTTGTTTGTTTGTTTGTTTTTGCTGCATCCTTCCTCAGTTAGCATGACAGATCCGTAATAGCTTATTTGCTGTCATCTACACTAGACCATAAACTAGTCTAGTGGCTTATGCCGAACAAGACAGATAAGGGCCTTGTTCTTTTGGAACTAGTTTTTATCATTTTAACCTTTACCAGTTGTTGTTGTTTTTTTTTTTTGTGCATAAGGAGAAATGAGATAATGGAAGTAAACTGATTAGTCTGCTATGTAAAATGTTCACCTATAGGAATATACACATGTAATATATACTTACACATACAAACGCTGAGTTCGAGTTGAATGATTTGTAATCATCTTGCCATGACTTTTATTTTCTTTCTTCTTCCCTCTGCCTCTACTTTCTTCTGAAAAGTTCACACTTTAACCTCCAAATGTTTGGAGACTTGGATTTCTCTCAGCACAAGGCCAGTGGGACACGCCGCCAGTAGGGGGCAAGAATCACCCAGGCGTCCCTATTACCTAAGCAACGGAGTCAAACAGCATTCAGAATGACTTTACAAAAGGGTTACCAAAAAGTTAATTTGCTTATTCTGTTAGGTCATTTAATAATAACAATATAAAGGAAGAGGAGGTAGAGAAGAAATTAGGGAGGCGAGAGATGGTAGGGACAGACCTATCTGGAGCAATCATTAATTGAGAGTAATAGTTGGTTCAGAAAAAAACAAGTAGGGCTGACCCCGTCACATCCTTAGGGTATGATAACAGCAGTGTACCAGCCTGGGAGCTCCGAGTTCTACTGCGGTTTCTTTTCTTTTTTTAAGATTTTATTTACTTATTCATGAGAAACACAGAGAGGAGAGAGAGAGGCAGAGGGAGAAGCAGGCTCCATGCAGGGAACCCGAGGTGGGACTCTTTCCCGGGTCTCCAGGATCAGGCCCTGGGCCGAAGGCGGCGCTAAACCGCTGAGCCACCCGGGCTGCCCTATACTGCGGTTTCATGCTGAATAAAGTGCTTTGAGCGAGACTAACAAGCAGTGAATCCGCGAATATTTTTCTTTCTACGGCTGACTGGGTAATGAAGAGCTTTCCAAAGTGACAGAGACGCCACTAGGTAACTTCCTGGACCGAAGCCACACACACCAAAAACATTTTGAAAATAGCTCCGGGCCCCTCCTAGCCCGACTTTGAAAGCAGGTGTGGGACGCATGCGCCCGGGCCACAAGCTGACCTCCTCGTGGCAAGGCAGAGCACAGACCTTCCTCCCGACAGCCCGCGGGGCAGAAAGGGAGGTGGAACGGAATTCTCGCGAGGTCTTTCGAGCGCCGGCGGAAGCAGTAGACACGTGATTCTTCTAGGCGGCCTTCGCCTTCCCCCCTCCCCCTTCTCGGAAACCCGGCCCCCTCACCCCTCGCCCACCCCGGAGCCGCGGTAATGGACCGTTTGGGTTCCGGAATTCTCTTGGATCCAACCACTGGTACCGGGTCGGCTGGAGCCGGCGGAGCCCGTGCTTGGCAGCGAAGGCAGGGGGCGGTCAAGATGGGGGGGGGAAATCATCTTCCTTCACCTAGGTGGGAGGCGGGGCGGAGGGGGGCGCTGAGGAGCGGAGGGAGGGGGGAGGAAGTCACGTGGGGCGCGCGGCGCGCGCTGCGTGCGCGCGGCGCTTCAGCCGTCGCCCCACCCCCTCCCCTCCGGCGGGGCGGGGGGGCTGGGGGGAGGGGCGTCAAGATGGCGGCGGGGAGGTAGGCAGAGCCGGACGCCGCTGCTGCCGCCGCCACCGCCGCCTCCGCTCCAGTCGCCTCTAGTTCTTCAAGCTCTCGCCACCCGGGAGGAGCTGTTTCGGCGTCGGACCCCGCAGGGAAAGTAAGTCCTTCCCTCAGCCCTGTTCTGCTTCCACACTCCTCCTCCCGGACAGCCAGCCTCCCACTCCCACTCTCCTCAGGGGGCCGTATGGGGCCGGGTTGGGGGGGGCGCAGCCACCTCACCCCGGCTCGGGGCCTCCCTCGCCCCTCACCGCCCCCTCAGCTGCGCGCCCCAGGGCACTCGGGGGCAAGGTCCCGGCGGCGGCCCCGCCGCGCTCGCTTCCTCCGCCCGTCAGCGCCGGGCCCTGAGGTCGCTGCGCGTGGGGGCTCTGGGACCCTGGGGGCCCCCCGGTGTCCCGGGCCGGAGGCGCTCAGTGTGGACGGGGAGGCAGGGTCTGCGGACGCCGGCTCCGGCTCCACTTGGGTCGCCCCCCCTTGCCTTCCCTGCTCCGCTCGGGGATGGCGACGTCCCGGACCCGCAGGAAAGTGAGCTCCGCAATCCTTCAGAAGTCTTCCTGCTCGAGGGTTGCTCCCGGTTTGGGGCGAGTGCGGGGGGAGATAGGGGCGCCCTAAATCTGGACCCCACACCTGCAGTTTTCTGGTTACCTCGCCCACAGGGCGTCGAGGCGGTACGTGGGACACGTGGGGGCCACCTTCAAGCCTCACCGGGTGATTAGGTTCATTTCGCCTCAAGGTCCCTCCTCTCCCGGACCCTAAGCATCTGTGTGGAGAAAGGCGATGGGGGATTTGGTTACTTTAAGAGTGTTTAGCGTAACGAGCATCTAAAGTTCCCCAAACCAGTGTATGCTGGTGGTTTCCCAGAAGTGGTTTGGGATCGGTTTAACCGCTGAGGAGATTTGGATGTTCCTGAACCCTTGTGATTGTTTCTTTCCTGACCCTGGCATCCAGCTCCTCCCCTTTCCACCCTGGCTTTGTGCTGCTGTTTGGTTAATGTTTGCGGACCACTAACTTGATCCTCGCACAGAGAAGCCCTTTTTATGTGCGGGCTTCGTTTACTGTAGGAAGCTTTTGTTTCGGGGAGTTGCTGGTTGAGAAACGTAGGGTAAGAACGGGCAAGAAAATTGAGTCAAATAAAGCAACGTTTTTATCCATTGAATTGCGCACCCAATTGTAACCGCACCCGGAAGTTTGTACTAAACACGTGTTGCTGAGGGAAGGTTAAAAACTGGGTCACCTTTGACCTTTGAAAGTTGATTATTAGCGGTTTATGTTGAGTTAAATGTTTTGTTTAATGCAGACAACCACAATAAGAGATAGAATAGGGCTTCTACAGAGTCGGGCAGGAGGGTCCAGAAAGCTGTCAAACCCCGAGTTGCTGCTCTAGAGGAAATAGACTTATTAACACCTGACTGAGATACAAACCAGTCAACAGTGTGTAAAGGAATCCATTTTTTCCCCGGGTTATTTACTTCAGTCAAGAAGTGATTTTTTCCTTAGCTGTTGGGAAAGCCGTTATCATTGGCCAAAAGATAATTTGTATAGAATTTCTAGTATAAAATGCAGAATTTGCTATTGTTGCCTTGCGTGGGACAGTTATTTTGCAAGAGAAATTTTCATGTTTAAAAGAGTTGTATCCAAAATTTAGCTTCCCAGAAATTTTTTTTTAATTTTTTTCCCTTCGGCTTCTACATTTTTATCTCACAATCTAATTTAATTCCATACAATTGTCTATAGGATTTTAAGTAAATTTTACTTCAGCTGCTGGGTAAGTATCAAAAAGGAAGGCTTACTTGCTGGCTTACAGTCCATTCATTCATTAAATGCTTTTAACTTAGGCAGTTTTATTTAAAGGTTTTGCTGAAATTTCCATAGTGCTTAAAAATGAGCAGTATAAAGATTCTTTACATGCTTTTAAAAAAATGATTCATTTCAAAGACTATAGCTACTGATATATTTTGATGTTTCTTAGTTTCTAAATTGAGCTTTGATTTGAGACATGCCTCTGGTGAAGGTCGTAAACACTCAGATCTGAGGTCTGGTCTTATCAAGTAACCTGATTTCATGAGTCTCTTGGTTCCCATGCTTTGCCTGCCTCAAGTTGATGTAAAGATACTTTGTGAGAGTAATTACTTTCACATTATATAGCTAATTAGTAAAATGATGTGTAATTCTAAAGATTTTACAATTGTCTTTTTTTTTTTTTTAATGCTGACAGTTCCACTTCAGTGTGGTTGAACTTAAATATTAAGGACAATTGGGATACTACTGAAATTTTCTGTAGATGAAAAGGATAGGCTCTTGAAGAACAGGGACTTCAATTTTATAGATAAAGTACTGTACAAAACCCATCAAATTAACTTGCTTATTAAATCTTGGGAGGTGGTATAGGCACAGAGCAATGATTTTAAAACCTTTTTATGGGATGCCTGGGTGGCTCAGTGGTCAAAGCGTCTGCCTTCAGCTCAGGGCATGATCCTGAAGTCTTGGGATCAAGTCCCACTCAGGCTCCCTGCGAGGAGCCTACTTCTCTCTCTGCCTGTGTCTCTGCCTCTCTTTCTGTATGTGTCTCTCATGAATAAATAAATTAATCTTTAAAAAATTTTTAAAACCTGTTTATTGTATCCCTTGGTAAGACATGTTTTACATTGTGACCTACATATCCACACATAGAACTGAAAAACTCATCATGAAATAACAATCATCTCCACATGCTCTTTGCTAGTTTTCTCTTCTGTACTGAAATAGTTAAGAATTCTGGTTATGATACACTGAATTGACTTGACAGCTCACTGTGGTGTGACCACCGGTTTAAAAAATATGGTATAGGGTTAAGAATACAGAATTTTGAGATGTGGAGGTCAGAGCTCCTGAGTTTCTGATTCTGTTCCACAATTGCTTTGTTGTTAACTTGTTACAATTCATCTCTCTAAGCCTCAGTTTTTCATCTGGGACAAAGGAATAACATGTAGTATTTACTCGGAAGTTATCTTGAGGGTTAAAAGAGGAAAAAATCTAAACCTATAGTAAATCTCAAGATGACTAGTGATCTGAATTTGGTGGTGGTAACCAAGAAAGTTGTTTAACAACACTCCCCCCTTCTTTCATGTACGTTTTTTGCAAAGCATGCTTGAAACTCTTGTCATCTGCACATTCCTTTGGGAATCCATTCTTACAAGTTTTGCAGTGAGAATGGAGAGGGGCATGTTTTACTGAGCAATTGCTCCTTTGAAAAATAGCTGTTAAAAATTAGATTATACCCTTCTAGGTAATGAAAATCCTTGTTAGTGAACTTTTTTATACTACCTGATGTTCTCAAGGAACCAGTGCTCAGTAGACACTAAATAAACACCTTGTTAATGAACTATATTAGCTAAATTCTGAGATGATCATTATCCTTCAACTTACTAAACTAAATGTCAGTTATCACCTTTGGGTTGCATTAAAGCAAAGTTGAATCAGAGTTAAAAGACATACTTAGTACTGTTAAAAGTGCTAAGTATCTTAGCATGATACTTGGTAAATGATATGTTTGCACATATAAAGAGAACTACCAGTTTCCTCTAGACATACCAGCTAATTACCTGGATAAATTGAATATGTGACACTTATATGTAAAAAGGAATTAATATTTTATAGAACTAATTTGGAAGTTAATTATTGAGTGGATTGCCAATAAATAAAACTTGTATTCTGGGAAATTGTATTAGTCATGTGAGAGAAAACCTATTTTTTGACGTGATACTAATATCAAAGTGTAGTAGCTAATAGCATAGTGTTTATTCAACCAGCAATCCTATAAGATAAGTTCTATTTTTATTCCTATATGAAGATGAGGAAACTGAGTCACACAAGTTATTCCTTGACTATATTATACTACATGTGCATGATGTAGCCAGTATTTGAACCCAGATACTCTGTTTGACTCCATAGTCTACTCAGCCTCTGTGGTGTGCTGCCACTGCTACAGATAGATCCCTTGTATCTTGTAGCCCTGAGCTATAAAGATCTGCTTTAGGTCTCAACAAGAGGAACCTTGTCCTGGTTGATAGGTTTCAGTGTTGGTATTCTCAGTGGGAACTGTATCCTTTCATTCTTCTGATTGGCTATTGTTTCTCAGGATTCTCTTCCTGCCAAAGATGGCTCTTAGTTACTCTCTACTACTGTGTCCTTATTTATCATAGAAACTTTCATCGGTGTACTATTTTGAAATAGGTGATATTTTCCAGTGTATTTATAATAGAAATGGAACCTTTTTGTTGTCCTTTGTTTGAGATAGAATCATTTTGGGGTTGGTTACTTTTGGGTTTGTTGGATTGCTACATGTTAAATGTCTCTTAAGGTCTATGAAATCCTTTGTAGACACACTGTAACACAGTTCTCTTACACTTATTTGCATTCATATTGTATTTAGTGGGTTCAAAGCAAAAATGTTTTCTCAAGAATAAATCTTGTAAGGTGAGAAGACTGATTAATATAACCTTTTAAGGGCTCTGTTAGCTTGAACACTGAAATTGTGAGTCTGTAATAGTTTCAGAATAGGAAAATGATTAAATATTAAGGGGTTTGCCTAATGGAACTAGAGAAAGGCAGAGATGTTCCTCTGTATCCCTTGCCCCCTTTCTCACTGCAAAAAAGTTCAAGTAGAGAATTTGTTTCCATTTGGCTAAGAAAGGATCCTTAGATTTTGTTTTTGTATATTATGTGTATAAACCTAAAATCTTTTTCATTAATAGCTTGCAAAAGACATGTCATTACTAAGTCACTATGTGTAGATCAGAGGTCTCAAATTGTGATTCCTGTGAATGAATTTTCAGCGGGTTAGTGATAGTATTATTTATAACTGTGCTGTTATTTCTTGTAAAAATACCAAGATTCCCTCCAAATTCTTCCCTTCCATGATATTTTTATACTTGCAATGCTCATTGTTTAGAAAATATATTTCAAAGAACTCTCATGTATTAATGCTTTTCAGTGACTTTTGTTTGCTTTCATTAATGATGTTTCTGTACTTTTTAGTAGAATTAGAAAGGGCTTGGTGTGCATTTAATGGATTAATGGATCCTTTGGCTTCCAAGCATTCTTTGGTCTGTAGTTTAGGAGTCATTGGTTTAGGGGTGCCTGGGTGGCTCAGCGGTTTAGTGCCTGACTTCGGCCCACGGCGTGATCCTGGAGTCCCGGGATCGAGTCCCACATTGGGCTCCCTGCATGGAGCCTGCTTCTTCTTCTGCCTATGTCTGCCCCCCCCCCCCCCCCCGTCTCTCTCATGAATAAATAAATAAAATCTTTAAAAAAAAAAAAAGGAGTCATTGGTTTAAAACAATGTGTTTTGGTTTGAAATGTAAATGAATCATAATTTTGAGTATTTACTAAAAACAGATGACATTTTGATAGTCTCTGGAGTTCTATTAATCTAGGTCAGGATTACTCATAGCAAGCAGGCCAAGACCACCCCTATTCCCACAGGTCAGTGGTCTTAAGTATTTGGTGAGTTGATATGTTTTTTTTTTTTGTTTTTTGTTTTTTGTTTTTGTTTTTTTAAGATTTATATATATATTTTTAGGGAGGGTGTGAGAATGCACATGCATGTTAGTGGGAAGGGGCAGAGGGAGAGAGAGGGAATCTCTAGCAGACTCCCTACTGAGAATGGAGCCTGACAGGGGCTTTGATCTCATGACCTTGAGATCATGACCTAAGCAAAAATTAAGAGTCCGATGCTCTACTGAGCCACCCAGGTGCCACAGTTGAAATGTTTTTAAAGCATTGGTTTAGGGATTCCTCGGTGGCGCAGTGGTTGAGCGTCTACTTTCAGCTTAGGGCGTGATCCTGGGGTTCTGGGATCAAGTCCTACATCAGGCTACCTGAAGGGAGCCTCCTTCTCTGCCTCTCCCTCTGTTCTCTCATGAATAAATAAATATAAATCTTAAAAAAAAATAAAAGCCTTGGTTTAGCTATCTTGGTACATGTTTGTACTCTATTAAGTTAATTTGTAAAGCATGGTCAGCTGTGTCTAGATTAGAAAAATGATTAACTTTATTTTTTTTTTTTTAAGATTTTATTTATTTATTCATAGAGGCAGAGACACAGGCAGAGGGAGAAGCAGGCTCCATGCAGGGAGCCCAATATGGGACTCGATCCTGGGTCCCCAGGATCACACCCCAGGCCGCAGGCGGCGCCAAACCACTGCGCCACCAGGGTTGCCCGATTAACTTTATTTTAAATCCATGTTGGGACATTTCTCATATTTGTCTCCCCTGTTCAATCCCTTTGTACTGTTTCCATCTTGCTATCCAGTGATCTTTCTCCCTTCCGGTTTTAATCTCAGACTGGCATTTATTCCAAAGTTAAGTATCAAAATTTAGGTTAGCAATATCGACTTATCTATTTATTGGAAAGAGAATGCATGGGCTTTCGGATTTTGAATAATCTAGATATACGTAACTGTAGGTAATTTGAGCTTTCTGAGCCTCGGTTTCAACTTTAAAAAATACCTGTCTTTTTCAGGGTTGTTGTGGGCTCATAGTGTATGAAGAGCCTAATACTTTGTTAGACTTGTAAAAGATACTTAGGCACTGTCAATTTCCTTACCTTTCTCCTTCTCAAAATGCATTTTTCTTTTTTTTCCTATGATTTTATTTAGGGACGCCTGGGCTGGGTAGCTCAATGGTTGAGTGTCTGCTTTTGGCACAGTTCGTGATCCCAGGATCCTGGGATCAAGTCCCGCATCGGGCTCCCCGCAGGGAACCAGCTTCTCCCTCTGCCTGTGTTCCTGTGTCTTATGAATAAATAATTTTTTAAAAATTGTTTATTTATACGTATATTTTTATCTTTAAGATTTTATTTGAGAGATTGAGAGAGAATATGAGCAGGGGGGGCGGGAGGAAGAGGGAGAAGCAGACTTCAGACTAAGCAGGGAGCCCAACATGGGGCTCAATCCCAGGACCCTGAGATCATGACCTGAGCTGCAGGCAGATGCTTAACCCATTGAGCCACCCAAGGCCCCAAAATGTATTTTTCCACAGACTTTTCCTTTCTCTGAAAAATCTCCTTTGGGCTATTTCTTCTTCCTTGGGGCTGTTCTAGACTCACTTTAAACAGTGGTTATGTCTTGAGTTTCATTTCTGGATATCTGTGGACTCTAAACTCATTCATGTTTCTGTTAGAACTTTTTTCTAAATGATATATATAGGCTCATGTGGCATAGACTACATAGTAGAGGACTTCTCTGTGAAGTACTTTTATTTGAAACAGTAGTTCTTATATGTTGGAAGTCATGGTCACAGTGGCTAACGCATTTCTTTTTTGTAGGACATAATGAAAATATTGACATTTAATTATTTGACGCGGCCTGAGAACAAATGAACTAGCTAAAGATTAGTGTATTATTTATGTAACATGAAATTAGATTTTTGGGAAAAACAACTACAGTCTCTTTTCAGGTTTATGTATATAAATTGGTTATTTCAGATAAATTAATGACATGTTAAAAATTGAAAAAGTTAAGATTTTTTTCCCCTTACAAAATGGATAAAAATTCATTTTGGTGGTGACGTACTTTGATATATTGTGTATTAAGAGTACATTTGGAAAACCTAAATCTAAAATGTATTTGTAGGGCACCGAGGTGGCTCAATCAGTTGAACGTCCGACTTTTGGTTTAAACTCAGATTATGATCTTGGGGTTGTGGGATCGAGCCCTGCTTCTGGCTCCATGCTCAGCAAAGAGTCTGCTTGAGATTCTCTCCTTTCGTCTCCCCTTCTGCCCCCCCCCATCTAAGAAATAAAATATTTAATAAAATGTATTTGCTTGCTCCTAAATACGTATTTCCCCCCCACTAAACTCTGTATAACTCATTTTGGGGTCTTCTGGACTCAGTGTTTTTTCAGTCTCTTGGCATAACTCTAATCATCCATCAACTCATGCTTTTTGTGTATTTCATATTCTCTTTCATTTTTGAGCTTTTTATAAACTTAGTCTTATGGATTGTGCTTCGTAAATATCTTGGAATCTATCCCCCTCTTTCTTTCACGCCCTGCTGTATTATAGCATATAATCTCTTTGGTCTGCTGTGGCAGTTTCCTCAAATGTATCCCTGCTTCTAGTCTTACTCTACCCATTTTCAGTTTGCTTCCATACTTTTACGAAGTAATCTTTCTAAGTCACAAATCTATGTCCTGCAGTCCTCTATCTGAAAACTCTTTCGTGACCCTCACTACCCATGGGATTAAGTGAACTCTCTAGCATGGTATACAAGTTTGTGGATGATAACTTCCTCCTCTCTTGTCATCACCTGCCTGAGGCTTGGATTTCTATTCTGAACTTCCATACCAATGATGAATTACTCTAACCATACTTCTTTTTTTTTTTTTTTTTTATTTATTTATGATAGTCACAGAGAGAGAAAGAGAGAGAGGCAGAGACACAGGCAGAGGGAGAAGCAGGCTCCATGCACCGGGAGCCTGACGTGGGATTCGATCCCGGGTCTCCAGGATCGCGCCCTGGGCCAAAGGCAGGCGCCCAACCGCTGCGCCACCCAGGGATCCCTCTAACCATACTTCTTAAAGAGCACCAATGTCTTTGATACCTCCATAAGTTTGAGTGCACTGTCCAGAATATTCTCATCCACCTGGTGATTTCTTCTTGAGACTCAGTTCCACGGTCATCTTTGTAACCTTTTTCCAGGCAAAGTTCAGCAGCATTCCTTCTCTGTTCCCACAGCATTTTGTATACATACACTCTTGCTGTGATTTACATATTTCTCTGTCCTTTTCATCTTATTGTGAAATTTTTGGAATCAGAGGCTTTCTCCTTTCTCCTTCTTGCCTGATATGTAGCAGATTCTTCATAAATACTAAATAGATGGATCTGGTAGAAGATGTTGGTTTGTATTTAGAAGAGAGTTAATTGGCTTTTTAAGTTTTTTATGTTAATGTTAAATATTTTGTTCTAAAGATGGTGGAGCCAGGGCAAGATTTACTGCTTGCTGCTTTGAGTGAGAGTGGAATTAGTCCGAATGACCTCTTTGATATTGATGGGGGAGATGCAGGGCTTGCAACTCCAACAGCTACTCCTCCAGTTCAGCAGGTAAGAGTTTTCCAAAGCCTCTGTAAAAAGTGGATTGTTTCTTAATTTTAATTTCTACTTTTAGAAACAGTCATTATTAAGACATAAATTTAAATAATCATGTGTATGTTATTTTTATATTATTAGTCTTCATGAGATAGAAAATATTTGCAGTGAAAATCGACATTTTCTGCTTTGATATATATATATGTGTGTGTGTATATGTATGTACGTATGTAAAAGATGATTTGTTTAGAGTTCTTGTGAGAGGTTTGTTACCTCTTTACTAGTTGTCTTTGTACTTTATGAGGATCCTCTTTTGAGGTTTCACTATACAGATTCTCTGAAAGTAAAAAGATTCTGGTATTAGTATCGTTTTGTGAAGATGTACTTGTAAAGATTATTATTTCATACCTGGTATCAGAGATTCTGCATTCTGAGTGTAAAACTTAACATTTTTTGTTTTAATAAAATAAATACATCTTTTGTTCTTGAAACAGAATTTACTGCTGTCATTTTTTATTTCTTTCTCTGTTTTTTTCTCTCTAGTCTGTGCCACTTAGTGCATTAGAACTAGGTTTGGAGACTGAAGCAACAGTTCCTGTTAAGCCAGAACCAGAGACAGTACCTACTCCAGCACTACTAAATGTTAGAGTAAGAATGATTTACATTTGGCATGATTACTAAAATGGTTTTGAATTGTAAGAAAATAACCTGTAATATAAAGTTATTAAACCAATCCTGTTTTTACTATTTCTTTCCAATATGCTACTCTCGCCTCCTACTTTATAAAAACACTTCTTTCATTCATCTCATAGTTACGTTGATCAAAAGGTAGTTAGGATAAAACAAACTTTTTAAAAATTTACTTATTGTAAATGATAGAAAATTTATGAAGTAAAGATGAGCTACATGTTTACCCCACTACACATTTCATTTTTCCTTGTTGATTTCAGCTTTTGTCCATTGGTAGATGTGATTTTTATGCTTTAAATACAGAATTTCTCTGGTTTTACTTTTAATATAGCAATTATTAACTTAAGCCTAGTGATATAAAATTATTGGACAACCTAGTTAAAAATTTTATAACATGATAAATCATTGTGAGTTTTATTTAAAAGTTGTAAGTGGTACCTGGCTGGGCTCAGTTGGTGGAACGTGTGACTCCTGATTTCAGGGTTTTGAGTTCGAGCCCTACATTGAGTGTTGAGATTATTTAAATAAATAAATAAATAGATAGATAGATAAATAGATAAATCTTTCTTTTCTTTAAAAAAAAAAAAAAAGGCTTTTATTTTAAAGTAGACTACATACCCAACATGGGGCTTGAACTCACAATCCTAAATTAGGAGTTGCATGCTCTAAGATTGAGCCAGGGACGCCTGGGTGGCTCAGTGGTTTAGTGCCTGCCTTCAGCCCAGGACCCGGGACCGAGTCCCGCATCAGGCTTCCTGCATGGAGCCTGCTTCTCTCTGCCTATGTCTCTGCCTCTCTCTGTGTGTGTCTCATGAATAAATAAATAAAATCTTAAAAAAAAAAAAAAAGATTGAGCCAGTCAGGTACCCCAAAGCTGCCTGCTTTAAAAAATAAAGTGATAAGTGGTAATCCATAAATTTTTGTTACATGAGTCACGGAAAAATACTTTGAGGAGGAAAGGAAGTAGACATAGACTAAAATTTAAAAATACCTTGATTGTACTTCAGTCCATTATAGTCACAGACCACATTGTCATCCTCCTCATCTTTGACCCCTTTTCCCTGCATTTTTGTCCAACTCCTAATGCCGCCCCCGCCCCAAGCTATTAAAAAGAAAATGCTATGTAGCTTTGTCTTAGGCTCAAAGGTAGTACCTGTATTATCAGCAGTATGTGACATTGGTGGATTGGCTGGATCATTCATGCAACATAGGTATTTAAAACTCTGGTGGTTTTATATTTAAGTTCTAAACATTGGTATAGTTTGTATGGTAGCAAACAAAACATTGGACAAGAGTCATAAAATGCTAGCAATGGAAAATGGACCTCAGAGAGCCTGGGCCCCTGGGGGTGAAGTGATTTGCCTAAGGTTTTCAACCTAGTTGGGGCAGTGCTGGGATTAGAAACTCTTTCTGTTTCTAGTCCTTATATTAATACAGCATTACTACACATCACCGCTTGCTTAGGATAGTCCCATTTTATGCTTGCAACCCCAGCAGTTACAGAAAATGTCATACTACTACTATATCTTTTTTTTCCTGTCAAAGTGGTAGTTTTAACTTAGTAGTTTATAATTAGGCATATTTAATTAAAAATACAGTGCTAATGTTTAGGTAAGAATTAAAGTCCATTTTTGAGGTTTAAATGGCCTCCTTTATTTGTGGATCTAGGCCACATTAGAGAATCCAGTACTTCTCAGTGGTCTGATATGTTATGGTTTTCTTTTATAGCAGCAGCCTCCATCTACTACAACATTTGTGCTGAATCAAATAAATCAGCTTCCGACCTTGGGATCTACAATTGTAATGACTAAAACACCACCTGTAACAACAAATCGGCAGACCATCACTTTAACAAAGTTTATCCAGACTACTGCAAACACACGCCCTTCAGTCTCAGCACCAGCAGTACGAAATGCCATGACCTCTGCACCCTCAAAAGACCAGGTTCAGCTGAAGGACCTACTAAAAAATAATAGTCTGAATGAACTCATGAAACTGAAGCCACCAGCTAATATTGCTCAGCCAGTTGCAACAGCAGCTAGTAAGTCCGTTTTCAGTCTTGTCAGCTGACTCCCTTTGGTAAGATGTGTTGGTGTGTTTTTAAGGGTTTGCTTGGGTCTTAAAAGAACTGGCTATGAATGACATATATGTATGACTCTGTACAATTATAGCATTTATACAATTCAAGGGA
This sequence comes from Canis lupus familiaris, assembly GCF_011100685.1. Classification (NCBI taxonomy): domain Eukaryota; kingdom Metazoa; phylum Chordata; class Mammalia; order Carnivora; family Canidae; genus Canis; species Canis lupus. The sequence continues at coordinate 6,448,126 of NC_049247.1, forward strand.
AGGAGAAATTTAGAAGCCCTAACGTTTATCTTGAAATGAAGTGTGGAATTACCAGGTAGCTACATTACTTAACACCATGAGATCTCAGTTTTATACATTGGGAGTAACTGGTTAATATTTTCTCAGTCCTTTAAATCAGTACTTCTCAAACTTTATGTGCTTATGAGTCACCTGGAGATCTTGTTCAAAAACAGAATCAGATTTAGTAGGTCTACAGTAGGGCCCAAGATTTTGCATTTCTAACCAGCTTCTCAGAGGTGGTGGTGATTACTGGTGGTCCTTGGACCATGCATGAAGTAACTGGCTTTAAACCGATATCAATGCTTTATTTTTATTTATTTATTTATTTATTTATTTAGATTTTATTTATTCATGAGAGACAGAGAGAGAGAGGCGGAGACACAGGCAGAGGGAGAAGCAGGCTCCATGCAGGGAGCCCGACACGGGACTCAATCCTGGGTCTCCAGGATCACACCCTGGGCTGAAGGCGGCACTAAACTGCTGAGCCCCCCGGGCTGTTTTACTGCTTTAACTCTGACTTTTACAGTTTATTATTTTGCCTGTCAGTGACTTAATTGCTTTTGGGTAGTCATATAAATTCTCTTTTAAAATACATACATTTTTGAGGTGCTTGGGTGGCTCAGTTGGTTGAGTGTCTGACTCTTGATTTTGGCTCAGGTCGTGATCTCAGGGTCCTGAAATTGAGGACCTTTGTGGGGCCTCTGTGCTCCATGCAAAGTCTGCTTGTCCTTCTCCCTCTCCCTCTGCCCTTCCCCTCTGCCCTTCCCCCTGCCCTTCTCTCTCAAATAAAGAAAAATGTTTTTTCTTTTTTTTTTTTTAATTTTATTTATTCATGAGAGACACAGAGAAAGAGGCAGAAGGAGAAGCAAGCTCCACGCAAGGATTTCGACATGGGACTTGATCCCAGGTCTCCAGGATCACGACCTAGGCTGAAGGCGGCGCTAAACCGCTGCTGAGCCACCAGGGCTGCCCAAGAAAATCCTTTTTTAAAAAATTACAGGGCAGCCCCGGTGGCTTACTGGTTTAGCTTAGTGGTTTAGCGCCGCCTTCACCCAGGGCATGATCCTGGAGACCGGGGATTGAGACCCGCGTCGGGCTTCCTGCCTGGAGCCTGCTTCTCCCTCTGCCTGTTTCTCTTTCTCTCTCTGTCTCTAATAAGTAAATAAAAAATCTTTTAAAAAAATTACAATACAGGGGCACCTGGGTGGGGCTCAGTGGTTGAGCATCTGCCTTTGGTTAAGATCGTGATCCCAGAATCCTGGGATGGAATACCACATTGGATTCCCTGCAGGAGCCTGCTTCTCCCACTGCCTATGTCTCTGCCCCTTTCTGTGTCTGTCATGAATAAATAAATAAAATCTTTAAAAAAAAAAAATAAGGATAAGCCCCGGTGGCGCAGCGGTTTAGCGCCGCCTGCAGCCCAGGGCGTGATCCTGGAGACCCTGGATCAAGTCCCACATCGGGCTCTCTGCATGGAGCCTGCTTCTCCCTCTGCCTGTGTCTCTGCCTCTCTCTCTCTCTCTCTCTCTCTAAATAAATAAAATCTTTAAAAAAAATTAAAATACATTTTCATTATAAAATAATTCACCTTTTTAAAAAAGTGTTTTTATTTACGTATTTGAGAGGGAGCATGAGCGGGAGGAGGAGAAGAGGAAAAAAATCACACTCTCCACTGAGTATGGGGCCTGACTGGGGCTCGATCCCAGGACTCCAAGAACACGACCTAAGCCAAAGTCAGATGCTTAACCAACTGAGCCACCCAGGTGCCCCTCGCTGTGGTTTTTATTTTAGAACAAGCACTCATACAGTTTTTTTTTAAAGATTTTATTTATTCATGAGAGACGGAGGCAGAGGCACAGGCAGAGGGAGAAGCAGGCTCCATGCAGGAAGCCCAGTGTGGGACTCGATCCCGGGACTCTGGGATCACGCCCTGAACCAAAGTCAGACCCTCAACTGCTGAACTACCCAGGGGTCCCACATATAATCCTTTCTTTAAAAACAACTTTATTTAAAAAAAAAAAAAACTTTATTGAGATGTATAGGATATACCATAAAATTCACCCTTTTAAACCATACGGTTGAGTGGATTTTAGTATATTCAGGGTTGTTAAAGTGTTACCATGAGCTCATCCTTTAAGGATAAGGTTTAAAGGAAAAAGTTCAACAGTAGTTTAATTACATTTTTTAAAGAGCTTATTCATGGATAAAAAATACAGATTTTAGGGCCAGCCCGGTGGCTCAGTGGTTTAGCCCCACCTTCAGTCCAGGGCTTGATCCTGGAGACCTGGGATCAAGTCCTGCGTTGGGCTCCCTGCGTGAAGCCTGCTTCTCCCTCTGCCTGTGTCTCTGCCTCTCTGTCGCGCGTGCGCTCTCTCTCTCTCTCTCTCTCTCTCTCTGTGTTGCTCATGAATAAATAAATAAATAAATAAAATCTTTAAAAAAAAAAAGAATACAGATTTTATTGTTAGTTTTTCTTTGGAGTGTTTGTTATTGCTCATTTATTCAAAAAATATTTGAGTACTGACTATGTGCTTCTGGGATTTTGAGGCTATGGCTGGGAAGAAAACTGTTGAGATCTTTGCAGTCTTGGAGCTTGCATTCTAGTGGAGAGAGACAGATAATAAAAAAGTTATATGGTGTGTCCTACAGGGATAAGCGCTATGGAGAGAAACAGAAAGAGATATGGGGCAGGAAGAGGTTACAGTTTTAAGTGCAGTGTTCAGAGGAAGCTTCATATTTAGTAAGGTAATTTTTAAGGTTAAAATGAAATTATTAGGTGTTTTTTAATTGGCTACATCAAATTTTAGTAGTACAGTTCTGGAAACTGAAAAACGTAAACTCTTTAATAGGGCTAATCTGCCCTTCTACATTCAGCTGAAGTGTATTTGAGTGCCTGTTATGTAACAGTACCATGGTGGGCACTGTTGGAAACTGTAACTGATCTCAGTTATATTCTGAGCTGACTATTTTATAGTTTCAGTGTAGGGATGGGTGCCTTTTTTTTTCTAAGTAAATTTATTTGGGTGGATATGTTTGGATCAAGGGAATAGAATGGAGGTTCCTGAGAATTTATACAAGTACACAAATAGCATTTTATTAGGGTTTTGGAATGAGCTGATAGGTATTAAACAAATAGTTCCTCTTTCCAAATAGCTGCTTTATATTTCTAATATCGGGAGTTAAGTTTTAATACCTGATATATATCATTATATAATCTTGTGGCAGAATGGACTGCTTGGAAATTGTGCTTATGTTTGTGAAGTAGAGGGCCGGGGCTTTTTTCTAAAGCAGTAGTCAAGGAGTGTTTATAGGATGACGTAGAACTATGTCTTCAGTGACAGATGTAATTAAAAAAATACCAGATAATCTTTTGTTTGAGTCTGTACCATTGTGTCCTTATGGCTATAGTTTACTCTCAAGATCACTGTCCTGAACTAACTGCAGTCTGGCAGCTAGATGCCCATTGAGAGGTCATTTTAACCGCCTTAAGACTGATTTTTACTCTGCTCCACCCTGGAGAGCAGAACCCATGGACCTGACCTGGCTGGGGTGGCAGGGCCCACCTATAATGACTCCTGGGAGACTTGGATGATCAGCAGTTAGTGGAAGCAGCTTTCATTAGTCTTTGAGTTTGAGGAGAAATCCTACTGTTTTTATGTGAGTGGCTTTCTGAGCATTCCACTCCTCAAATCAGCACATGTTCTCATAATTTAAAGGAAACGACTTTGCTATTGTGAGGTAAGTTTAGAAAGCAAAACAAAACAGGATAAGTTTAGAGCTGGTCAAGTAATGCTTAGTACAGTAACATCTCCCATATCCAGTAGAGTAATTTTAAAAAGACTACAAATCAAGGCCGTCATTGTGTGGAAGACTGAGAAACTGTCAGACTAGACCAGGGCTAAGAAAGAAACATGTAAGTGAATGCTGAAGATAAGCATACTTCTGTGTTGTAGCAAAGGGTCATCTTTTTATTGAAAGGGAAGAACATAATGTATAAAACTGCAAAGAGCAAGGTTTTGCAAGCTCTTTTCTCACTTATCTAAGGGTGTTGACCCTTCTGGAGCCTTGAGCCTTTTGGCTATTTGCGTTCGCAGCTCTCACATGAGGTCCAGTTCTGTAACTCTGCAAACTGTTCACTGGCTCTCCCACAGTTAAACGGAACACTTAAATTTGTTATCTCTGTTCCAGCCTCCTTATTTTGTTAACACTTTAATTGTCGTTTTGGAGTCCCAAGTGGGAGGTCTCCCAAACACTCCCTGTGTTTTGGTAGAATAGATAAAGATGTTAATTAGTCGTCTTGGTGTGATTTTCACACTGATCTCCGGAATCCCAGTCCCTGAAGTGAGTGCTTCAGGGAAGCAGACTGGTTACAGGAGCTCTAGACAATTCAGTCAAGCAGTTCTACTTGGCCTGATATTCAGATTAAGGGAATCTCTTGCTGTATCTAAAAAGTTTGTAAACCACTGGTATAGAAGAAGAAAAGATTGATTGTTTGGATCTTTATTCTGTGAGGAGGTGGAAAATAGAGTTCCCTGATAGTTTTTCCTTCCAAGAAAAATTATTTTGCCTTGAAAGTAAAGATCACCAACTCAGGTGAGATTGATTCTGTTTTGGTAATAACATGTTCTGTGTTTTCTTTGTTTTTGATGAACCAAGTGGAAGGTCCCAAAATAATGCTGGCTGTTGGTATTTGTATTGAAATAAACTATGAAACACTTCTGGTTAAGGTGTCCTTCTGATAACTAGTTCTCAAGTTTCCTGTACACACAACTCTGTTTAAGTTAGTTGTTTTCTAAGGTTAATTCTTACCTCCATGATAACATACAGCTTTGAATGTTTTCATTCTTATGTTTAATTTATGTTAGTGATAAGCAGATTTATATTTTTGGTTTGTGAAGTGAGTAAGCTTTATTGAATTTTTAGATTTAAATTTTTTTTTTTTTAAGGGGGACCTGGGTGGCTCAGTTGTGAGCATCTCTGCCTTTGGGTTTTTTGTTTTGTTTTGTTTTGTTTTGTTAAAGATTTTATTTATTTATTCATGAGAGAGGCAGAGAGAGAGGCAGAGACACAGGCAGAGGGAGAAGCAGGCTCCATGCAGGGAACCCAATGTGGAACTCGATCCCAGGTCTTCAGGATCATACCCTTGGCTGAAGGTGGTGCTAAACCGCTGAGCCACCCAGGCTTCCCAGAGCATCTGCCTTTGGCTCAGGTTATGATCCTAGGGTCCTGGGATCAAGTCCCGCATCAGGCTTCTGACAGGGAACCTACTTCTCCCTCTGCTTATGTCTCTGCCTCTCTCTGTGTGTCTGTCAAGAATAAATAAATAAAATCTTTAAAAACAAAATAAGATTTTTTTAAAAACCTCAATTAAAAAAATTTAGCAAAAATTTTTACCAAAAAAATACTGATTTTGTTCTAAAATCTAATAACTCTCCCCCTCAGCTGATGTAAGCAATGGTACAGTAAAGAAAGAGTCTTCTAATAAAGAAGTAGCAAGAATATGGATAAACGACATGAAAATGAGGAGTTTTTCTCCAACCATGGTGAGTTTCAAAAGCTACATCTGTGTTTGGTGTGGAAGTACGCTTGGCTAAAAGTGCTCTAAAACAACCCTCAGAAAACTTTCTTTGGGGGGGTGCCTGCGTGGCTCAGCCAGTGAAGCATATGCCTTTGGTTTCATTCATGATCCCAGTATCCTGGGATCGAGAGTCCTGAGTCAGGCTCCCTGCTCAGTGGGAAATCTGCTCTCCCTCTACCCCTGCCCCCTTCTTGTGCTCTCTTGGGTGTTTGCTTGCACACACACTCACAAGCTTGTGCTCTTTGTCTCTCTCTCTCTCTCTCTCTCTCTCTCTCTGTTAAATCAATAAAATCTTTAAAAAAACAACAAAAAACTTTTTTTGGGGTGAAGGGGGGCTATTAAACGGCATGAACTAATGAGTAAGCATTAAATATCTAACATAAACATTAAAAAAGTGATTATAGCTTGCATATTTAGTATTACATGCGGTACTGACATCATTTTATTGTGAATCCCATCTAATGAGAGACAAAGACAATGGAGTTAACCAAAAGTATTTGATAACTATGTCCATTTTGGGATTGAACTTAATTATACAGGTAGTTAAGAGCTGTCAGATCATACATTGTTCTAGTTATAAGTAATTTTTTTCTTCTATTTTAGAAATACCTTGGGTTAACAGTACATTTGTTTCATAACTGCTGTGTAAAACTGCATGTACACTGTTTGTACAAGTGGTATATACTACATGGCTCCCCCTTCCATAATCACACAATTTGACAAGCACAGTGGTTTAAGTAGTAACATCGGGTACAGCAAAGGATACATGATACATGGAGATACTTAAAATTCAGGGTTATGGATTTGGAGGAAGAGATCTCCTTGGACTTAAATAGCCTGGGAAGACTTCATTTTGTGAAGCTTGGTGCAGCGTCAGTGGGAAGATCTATCTGTTAGTGATTCAGGATGAGTCGGATGGGGAAGAGAGGGTGAAAGGTTGGTTAAGTAATCCAGAAGGGAGGTATATTAAGAGACTAAACTTGGGAGATTGCAAAGAGAATTGGGAAAAGGTAAGGGGAAAGGGATAAAAAGGAAAATATGAGGTGACTGCATATAATAATACCAAAGGATTGGTAGACTTGGGGATGGAATATAGAATAGCAAAGAAATAGAATAGAGACCAGGAGAATGAATGCTGGCAGCACCCAGTTTTACTTAATGGTTGTGTATCAGTAACTTACATGAAAGTTGATTTTTAGAAAGTAAGATTCTTTTTTTCTTTTTTTTTTTTAAAGATTTTATTTTATTTATTCATAGAGACAGAGAGAGAGAGGCAGAGACACAGGCAGAGGGAGAAGCAGGCACCACACAGAGAGCCTGACGTGGGACTCGATCCCGGGTCTCCAGGACCATGCCCCGGGCTGCAGGCGGCGCTAAACCGCTGCGCCACTGGGGCTGCCCAGATTGTGTTTTTCTTTAAGAAATGTACGTAGTGCTCAGGTTCCCAGTCTAACCCATGTTTGCCCATAATACGCCAAAAGTTCTATGTTGTCCTTGCAGTTAAAGAAACTTCTAATGGACATCTGGCTGGCTCAGTCGATGGAGCGTGTGACTGTTAATCTTGAAGTCTTGAATTTGGGACCCCTTGAGTTGGGCATAAATCTTATTTTAAAAAGAAAAGAAACTTCTAACAGATTACAAACTGGTTGGCTACACCAAAGCCAGATGTGTTTTGTTTGGCTTCTATGATATATTGAAAAATTTTGTGTTTGTTGCTACTAAATAAAAATCTGATTTCCAGGTTCTCCTGAAAAATAGGAGTACTTGACAACCCTGGGTCCTCATTCCCCACCTAGTAAAACATGCCTCCAGTTGAGTAGTGAACACTTGTTTTGTGTGTTGGGCAGGCATTCCCCAGGTACCACAATTTTTCCCTGTTTCCCCTCATAATTATCTTCTTGACCCTAAACTTGGTAACCCTCCATTGCCATTTTAATAGCTTAGAAATTTACTTGTCTCCCTGGGTTTTGTTACCAGACAGTGTCATCAGCTTATCTTCCAATTACACTCTTGGTAATTTTTTTTTTTTTTTTTTTTAAATTCAGGTATGGGAAGATCAGATAGAGAAGGAAGGAGGCTGGTCATTTAGTATGCATTCTTATTTGATAGGTGGGGAAAGAGGTGAAGGTGGGGATGGGGAGGACTCAGAATTTAAGTGATTGCCTAAGGCCACATGAATAACAGCCGAGTGGGGATTTACATCCGTTTCTTTGGCCAACCCAACTTTGTTTTACAGCTTCTGAAATCAGTTTCATTTGGGCACAGTTTCTAAGAGCATTCAGAGCTGTTCTGGATTTTTTCTTTGAGGATATCCTAGATTAATGTTGATTGGATGTTTATCTACCATCTTCCCTCTCCTTCCCACTTTTATTGATCATCTATGTGCCATTGTACTACAAACTAAATAAAAGCAATTGAAAATCCTAACCTTACCTTTCAAGGCTTTGTTGTCCTTGGCATTGCTTGTAGGTCCTGACTGGTTTCTCTTTTTCTTCTCCTTTTCTAGATATACTGGGTTTCACAGCTTTCTCCAGTTTTTCTTGAACAAGCACATTAATAAAGCTTTGTTGATGGTTTTACTTGTGAAAAGAGGCTTGTACTGGGTCTTTCTATTCCCCTACTCCTCCCTATTTCACCCTTCTAAGAGTCTGTAAAGAAACAAAGAAACATGTGACTAGTAACCATTCACTCAAGTGTCTGGCTTCGTTCCTGTTTTCCTGGTATAGTTACTAATAGCTCCCCATTGCATCTTTGGGTGTGCCAGAGTTTGGAGAGTAAGTGCTATTGCTCTTACATATGATTATTGTTGCATTTGAAGAAATAGATGTCTGAAACACATTCTGTCTCCTTCAGAAGAACTTTTAAATCCAGATTTTTCTGGGGGTTTAGTTTCAGTGTCCAGTGGAAAGAAGACAGCTGAAATGAAGGTGCAGTGAAATGGGGGTGGGATGTGTGACTTCAACAGAGTTTCTGCCATTGACATTGTAGGATAAGCTCCTGGGGCTCATCCAGCTTTCCTCTCAATTCTTTTAGTCTTTCTATTCCTGGAATTGAAATGAAGACTGAGGACTAAGGTTTCAGTTCTGGGCATCAGGGAGGGTGGTAGGCAATATTGAAGGGGAAAGTAGTTTGAGATTATGGTAGCTGGAAGGATAGTGGAGCCCGGTGGTGACCCAGTGGTATGTTAGGGATGAGAGTAGGTCATGGATTAGCTGTACTCATTGGAGAAGCATGGAAGACACAAAATGTGACCCAGATTTTAGGGAATATAGATGTATGTCATGTTTCCAAGATTGAAGACTGTTAGTGTTCCTGCGGAAGAATTTGTGTGTGTGTTGGCTAGGCCTTCAGACTCTGATTACGCTCCCTTTGTGTTACAGAAGGTCCCTGTTGTGAAAGAGGAAGATGAACCAGAGGAAGAAGATGAAGAAGAAATGGGTCATGCAGAAACTTACGCAGAGTATATGCCAATAAAATGTATGTCTTTCAGAACTGTCAAAATAGTGAAAGACTTCTGGGTTCTTCTTAAACTTAAGTTATTATCTATTAGAATCTGTTAATAGGGGCAGCCCAGGTGGCTCAGCGGTTTAGCTCCACCTTCAGCCCACCTTCTCATCCTGGAGACTGGGATCAGGTCCCACGTCGGGCTCCCTGCATGGAGCCTGCTTCTCCCTCTTTCTGTGTCTCTGCTTCTCTCTGTGTGTGTCTCTCATGAATAAATAAATAAAATCTTTAAAAAAAAATCTGTTAATATTGGATACCTCAGAATTTGACAAGAGCTTTGTAATATGTTTTAAATTATACTATGTTTTAAAATACCTACATGAAAACTTTACTATGGATTATTTTACCTACACAAACTTAGAAGTGTTTTGGGTTGAAGTTCTTTAAAACTAGAAAAGCTTAGGGTTTATTTTGTTTCAAGTTAATTTTGCTCACTCATATCAGCAGTGATTATAAAATCATAGTAAATTGCAGAGATATAAATATGTATCTTAGCTTTATATACTTTATACAAAGCATAAAAACATGGAATCTTAAAAATGTGCTATTTATTTCAGTAGTGTATATTAATGCTTCTACTCTTTTTTCCATAACTGTCCTTTTTTTTTTAGAGGCCATTATGTCAAATTGAAAATTAATAGTTTTTAGCTTTGATAATAAAAATGTTGACTTTTTCACTGTATGGGGGTGATAAAATGAAAAAGTATGGCTAGAATCTTTTATGTACTTTGAGTTTCTATAAAAAGCTGCTAATATTACCACTTAAACTAAAAATTGCTGTTTACTAACTATGTATTGACCTGAGGATCCCATAATATTCTGGTCATTTGAAATGAACTTTAGGAAGTGGCTGGCTGGCTTAATTGGTGTAGAGTATGTGAGTCTTAATCTTGGGGTCTTATGATCTCAGGGTTGTAAGTTCAGGACCCATGTTGGGTGTAGAGCCTACTTAAAAATACATACATAATTTTTTATTTTTTAAATTTTATTTATTTATTCATGAGAGACACAGAGAAAGGCAGAAACATAGGCAGAGGAAGAAGCAAGCTCCCTGCGGGGGCCTGATGTGGAACTCAATCCCAGGACCCTGGGATCATGACCTGAGCCAAAGATAGACGCTCAACCACTGAGCCACCCAGGTGCCCCTACATAAATTTTTGAAAGTGAACTTTAAACTTTAGGTCATGGTATCTGAAAAGGGTAGATCTTACCCTTTTAGTAAAATAGTTTACCCCATAATAGTTCTCATAAAAAGATTGAAAGCTTATCAATGGCCCTTCTTTAAACCAAGGTCAGTAAACTAAATTTGGAACCTTGTGTGTTTACATAAAGTTTTATTAGAACATAATCATTTTCATGAGTTTGTTTATTGGCTAAGACTGCTTTTACACTGCTACATTGGCAGTGTTTAATAATACAGCAGATGCTCAGCAAAGCTGAAAATATTGTCTGTTTATAGAAAAATTATGCTGACCTTTATTTAAAACTATTCACAAAAATAAAACTATTCATATAATGCATTTGGGGGAATTAGTTGCTATTTAATTTTATAGCCAAGATTTCCATTAAAATAACTTTCAAAATAAAATTATATTCCAAACCTCTCTTATTGATTCAAGTGAATGATTCATTCAATAAATTTCCACATCTAGGATTATGTTCTGTTGCTGCTGGAGAACCTGGTCATACTAAGTTGATATTTTTCTAGATCTTTTTTTAATCAGCAGATCTCTATTTAAACCATAAATATTTGATAAATAGATCCTTTTAGTCAAATTTTTTTTCCTTTAGTCAAATTTAAATAGTAATTTGCCACCTTATCAGTGCCTTTGTAGAATCCTGGAGTGTATAGTTACTTATTTACTTCTATTTTTTCTATGATAGAAAAAATATGGCAATATTATAGAATAAAACTGGGTGCATTATTACCTAGAAAAATTAAAATGAAGTATTTTAAAATTTTCATTTAGTAAAAATTGGCCTACGTCATCCAGATGCTGTAGTGGAAACTAGTTCTTTGTCCAGTGTTACTCCTCCTGATGTTTGGTACAAAACATCCATTTCTGAAGAAACCATTGATAATGGCTGGTTATCAGCATTACAGCTTGAGGCAATTACTTATGCAGCCCAGGTAAGCAATATTTTGTAACTACATACAATACTTCTCTTTTAATCCTAGTCCCTATAATATAATTGCATTCATACAAAGGTAAGTTTTCCTTGCATGAAAAACTTGTGAATGTGACTTTTATAGAAGTTTCACGTGTTATTTTTTTTACTTTTATTTTTTGTTTTTTGGGAGTTTGGGTTTTTGTTTTTTGGTTTATTTTTAAGTTTTTTTTAGAGAGTGCATGTGAGCAGGGGGAGAAGCAGAAGGAGAGGGATAAATAGACTCTGTACTTAGTGTGGAGCCCAACGTGGGGGCCCAATTCCATTACCCCGAGATCATGATCTGAGTCGGATGTCCAACTGAGCCACCCAGATGCTCCTCCTGTGTTAAAAAATTAAAAGGGTAAGATGGACACAAGAGGTGCATTTCTACTGGAAATGACAAATGTAAAAAAAAAAAAAAAAAAAAAAAAAGAATAAATGACAAATGTTATAACCTTTTTGGAATTCAGTGGGAATGTATATTAAAAAGATGGGGTGCCTGAATGGCTCAGTTGGTTAAGCGTTAGACTCTTGATTTCCACTCATGTCAGGATCTCAGGGTCTTCAGATCAAACCTTGGATTGGGCTCTATGCTGGGTATAGAGCCTGCTTCAGATTTTCTCTTTCCTCTCCCTCTCCCCACACTGAGCTCTTGTGCATGTGCCTTTCCTCTTTAAAAAAAAAAAAAAAAATTAAGGGGCTCCTGGGTGGCTCAGTTGGTAGAGTGGCTACCTTCAGCTCAAATCATGATTCCAGGATCCTAGGATCAAACCCTGCATGGGGCTTGCTGCTCAGTGAGGTTCTTTATCTTCCTCTCCATGTACCCCTCTCCTCTGCTCATGTTCTTTCTTGCTTGCTTTGCTCTCTTTCAAATAAAATCTTTTAAAAAAATTAAAAATATGTATGTTCTGCTGCTCCTGTCTGGCTCAGTCACTAGAGCACGTGACTCTTGATTTTGAGGTTGTGAGTTACCCTACGTTAAATGTAGAGCTTACTTGAAAAAAAAGATAAGTATATCCTTTGACCTGACAGTTCCGTTATTGGGAGTCTATCTGGTAGAACTGTTAGATTAAGAATATGTGTGTGTGTGTGTGTAAAGAAGATAGTTGGATGGATGGGGGACTATTTGTTGCATCTCTAACTCTGGTAGCTGAATGCTGCTGAAAGGATAGAAAAGCCCATTCCCTGGTGGGTGTTTAAATGAACTGTGCTATTACTGTATGGGTATTGTACCAGCTTTCAAAACCATGAATTAGTTATGCGAGTTGTCTTAAGAGGATTTCTGTTGTATTCCCTTTCTATAAAATATGTAATGGCCAAACAGCTAACCATCCTTCATATTTTTGTGTGATTGCTCACCAATTTGTTGATTTCAGTTACTTGGTGCATGTGAGTGTAGCCAGGAAGATAAGTATAAAGAAAGTATCCATATTGAGCCAAACTGTGGGTCATTTGTATACACATAGATCATATTAATATATTCCTACAACAGTGTTTGAAAGACTGATCACCAGTCTAAAAGAGTAGATTAATTAATTACCAGCCTTCTCTTTTTCAGCAACATGAAACATTCCTACCTAATGGAGATCGTGCTGGCTTTTTAATAGGTGATGGTGCTGGTGTAGGAAAAGGAAGAACGATAGCAGGAATTATCTATGAAAATTATTTGTTGAGTAGAAAAAGAGCATTATGGTAAGTGCCAAAGGCTGGCTGTGGAAGCTTTCTTTTGTGAATAGTTACTTCATTGTGGGAGTTGGGCTTTAATGAGTAGGTGTTTATTTATTTATTTATTTTTTAAGTGTCAAGCCCTGGTTTTATTTATCCTGAATCTGCTAGACTGATGGAATTTGCATTTAATTTTTTTTTCTTTTTTCTTTTTTTTTTTTTGTGGCAGGTTCAGTGTTTCAAATGATTTGAAGTATGATGCTGAAAGAGATTTGAGGGATATTGGAGCAAAAAACATTTTGGTTCATTCATTAAATAAGGTATGAAAGTTTTCTATTCAGTTAGTCATTCAGTAAATATAGATTCAACTATGAGATGGGAATAACAGTTTCTACTTTACAGAGTTGTTGTGAGGATTAAATGAATTATTTTATAGAAAGTATTAGTGAGTGCTAGCTACTCTTGTTGGTTTGTGGGTTACTATGCATTAAGTACTATGCCGGGTATGGTTGTGTAGTGGCAAACAAAATAGCCTTGTCTCTGGTTATGGAGTTTATTCTAGTCTTCAGTGTTCTTTTTGTCTTTGTTTTTGGGGTAACTTTATATAGCTAATTCCTAACTGAGCATAATAAGGCATTGTAGTAAAGCTGTGTGGATTGGTAGTCCCAGCACATAAATAATTGTTGAGGCTTGGATACCGATTTGGATATTTTGTCTATCCACTGAGTTTGTAAATCTGTATCTGTGTTTATGTTAAAACAGTCCTGTCAAATGGAAGAAAATGTGTCTCGATATCTAAAGCACAGTTTAATGTGATAAGAATCTTAATGTTTATTTGGCAAATCTTTACTGACTTCCTATGCACCAAGAGCTGGAGTTACAAGGGTTGAATAGGCAGACTGAGTTCCTTCAGATACCTCCCTGTTAGCCATTTGAAAATAAGTAAATCTACTTTCCATGTGAGCCCTAGGTTGGTTTAATGTTGCCCTGCTCCTCACTGGCATTTTTGGGTGGGTATGACTGAGTAGATTGGTAGGTAAAGTACTTTGTCTTGAATGACCCCTTACAGCTCAAAACTAAAAACACATAACTGGCATCTAGAAATATTTTTGATTTCTTAGTCCGTGTAATTGAAAAGGATATATTAACTATTAATCATAATTCTTTATATATGCCTTAGAACTTAAGTATAGTGACTTGGCATATAGTAAGCGCACAATAAATATTTGTAGAGTGAATATCATGACTTTTTTTCTTGGAGGGGTGTTTGTAATCTTTTTATTGATAGAAGTTTTTTGAGACTTTGAAAGCTAGATCCTTGTATCATGAAGTTGTATGCAAACGTGAGTGTATGCATGTGTGTCTGTGTATACATATGTAGAAGAAATTTTGTGTGTGGTCTTAGGGGGTCCTTTGACTTCCCTAAAACCTGTGATGGACCCACCAGGTTCCTGCTGTAGAAGTTTGGATAGGATAAATTTTTCAGAGAAAAGTGTATTTATTCTTCTTTTTTCTTTTTTAGTTTAAATATGGAAAAATTTCTTCCAAACATAATGGGAGCGTGAAAAAGGGTGTTATTTTTGCTACCTATTCTTCCCTTATTGGTGAAAGTCAGTCTGGTGGTAAATATAAAACTAGATTAAAACAACTTCTGCATTGGTGCGGTGATGACTTCGATGGAGTGGTATCCTTTACAACAAATATTTTTGTTTTTAATGACACAAAAGTGTAAGAATAATCCTGAGATTAACTGAAATTGCTGGGATGAGAGCTTTAATGGCTGATCTGTGTCCAAGGGAGATTCTTTTTTGTACCTGTCATATAAGAGGCCAATATTTAAGCTCCTGGTTTAGTAAAATGTTAATAGGTGTGGGAAGTAATGAATACTATATTACTTTTTCAGTAATTCACACTACATACTCACATAGAAAGGTGCCTGAGAAGACTAAGGGGAAAAACTGAATTTAGTGATTTCCAAACCTATTTGCTCATAGCAGCGTTCATTGTCATGCATGAGGAATGTTTTTGAAATGATAATTAAATTAGTCACCAATTGTACTTTGAGAATTGGCCAAAATTATCCATGTGGTTGACATTCCTTGCCACAATGATCCTTTCTCCATTCTAATTAAGAATTAGATATCTGGTCAATATAAATATCAAAATCAGTGATTGCCTCTGAGATTTGAGAGGGAGGGGTGATCTCAAGGAGAGGCACATAGTGGGCTTCATTTACATTTGTAATCTTTATTTATTTTTTTTTTTTACATTTGTAATCTTTAAAAGAAAATCTGAGGCAAATACGATAAAATGTTAAGGTTTCACAAAGCCTGATGATGGGTTTGATGGGTATGTTGGTGTTACTTCACAAGGTTAATGGTCAGGGGTTTTATTATCAGCACCATCTCTTTCTTCCCAATTGTCTTGAATTTGGCCCACTCTACCACCCCAGAAATATGGGATAGTTTCCCAGGGCTTTGAAATAAACATTAAATCTTCCTTAAGGATTAGAGATACTTGCTATTATGATATGTTCCTTAATTCATTCTGTACAGATAGTGTTTGATGAATGTCATAAAGCAAAAAACCTATGTCCTGTTGGTTCTTCAAAGCCAACCAAGACAGGCTTAGCAGTTTTAGAGCTTCAGAACAAATTGCCAAAGGCCAGAGTTGTTTATGCTAGTGCCACTGGTAAGTTGTTATTTTATTTGAAAGATATGTAGGTTACTTTTTCAGCTATAAAATGTTTCGTTTTGGGATTTTTCAGGTGCTTCTGAACCACGAAACATGGCTTATATGAACCGTCTTGGAATATGGGGAGAAGGAACTCCATTTAGAGAATTTAGTGATTTTATCCAAGCAGTAGAACGGAGGTAAAGCAGTTTACAGTATACACTATTTGTTCTTGGTTGCAGTCTAAAAGAGGTGTTATTGCTAAAACCTTTTCCACTTATATTAAAGCCCTACTATATTTAATGATAGTTACTGTGTGTTTTAATTTTATTCAGAGGTGTTGGTGCCATGGAAATAGTTGCTATGGATATGAAGCTTAGAGGAATGTACATTGCTCGACAGCTGAGTTTTACTGGAGTGACCTTCAAAATTGAGGAAGTTCTTCTTTCTCAGAGCTATGTGAAAATGTATAACAAAGCAGTCAAGCTGGTAAGAAGTTTTTTCTTAATTCCTAGTATTTTTAATGTCTTTCAGCCCACAAGAATATATTTTGCTATAAAACAACACATAAATCACCAGATCCTTACTTTCCTAATTTTCTAAGCTTTCTTTTTGTTAATTTATTTTTAAAAAGCCATTTCTTGGGCAGCCCCGGTGGCGAAGCAGTTTAGCACCGCCTGCAGCCCAGGGCATGATCCTGGAGTCCCGGGATCGAGTCCCACGTCAGGCTCTCTGCATGGAGCCTGCTTCTCCCTCTGCCTATGTCTCTGCCTCTCTCTCTCTCTCTCTCTCTCTGCATCTCTGTGAATAAATAAATAAATAAAATCTTTTAAAAAATAAAAAGCCATTTCTTTTTTTGTTTATTTTTTTTAAGATTTCATTTTATTTATTCATAAGAGAGAGGCAGAGACAGGGTCAGAGAGAGAAGCAGGCTCCCTGCAAGGAGCCCGATGCAGGACTCGATCCTGGGACCCCAGGACCATGCCCTGAGCAGATACTCAGCCACTGAGCCACCCAGTCATCCCTAAAAAAGCCATTTGTAATGAGGAACTTGGCTGGCTGTGTGAGGAGGGCATGTGACTCTTAGACTCTTGATTCTTGGGGTCATGAATTTGAGCCCCATG
Organism: Canis lupus familiaris; assembly: GCF_011100685.1. Taxonomy (NCBI): domain Eukaryota; kingdom Metazoa; phylum Chordata; class Mammalia; order Carnivora; family Canidae; genus Canis; species Canis lupus. The sequence continues at coordinate 6,464,842 of NC_049247.1, forward strand.
CTGCGTGTAAAGATAACTGAAACTTTTTAAAAAGCCATTTATTGGGCAGCCCAGGTGGCTCAGCGGTTTAGCGCCGCCTTCAGCACAGGGCCTGATCCTGGATACCCGGGATCGAGTCCCATGTCAGGCTCCCTGCATGGAGCCTGCTTCTCCCTCTGCCTGTGTCTCTGCACCCCCCCCCACCCCCCCGTATGTGTCTCTCATGAATAAATAAAATCTTAAAAAAAAATAAAATAAAAGCCATTTAAGTTGCATGATTTTTTTTTTTAAGTTGCATGATTTTAAAAAATTACAATGTAACTCTTCCCTGAAATGACTCTAGTATGTAATAAGAATTTAGGGGCTACTCTGTGTGAGCATCCTAAAAAACATTTGTTTAGAGATTCCCAAGTTACTGCAAATGTTTTTTTAATTGATGTTGAGTAAGTAATCTTGCACCTATTTTTCAATCAGTCATTTTTAAATAATTCACGCTCATAGATAAAATCTCTAAAATGTTGATTGTGTGTCTTCAGTGGGTCATTGCCAGAGAGCGATTTCAGCAAGCTGCAGATCTGATTGATGCTGAGCAACGCATGAAGAAATCCATGTGGGGTCAGTTCTGGTCTGCGCACCAGAGGTTTTTCAAATACTTGTGCATAGCGTCCAAAGTTAAAAGGGTTGTGCAACTAGCTCGAGAAGAAATCAAGAATGGAAAAGTAAGTTGAACACATGAGATTTATTCTTTGGTCATGTTTCTTAGTCTTTTGGGTGTTTAGGCTTTCTGCTTGCAAAGCCTGATTTTTCTGAGAGAGAGTTGTTAAGGTATTACATAATAATAAGATTTTAAAATCTATGTTTTTAAAAAATGTTAAAAGAAGTGCCTGTTTAAAATGAAGAATTTAGATAGCTCAAAAATATATAAAGCAATAAGCCATTATCATTTGGTCATCCATAGATAGAACTACTGCTGATGTGTGGGATATAGGTTGCCATACATGTTTTTTCATTTTAGCAATACATATATATCTACTTAAATCACAAAGAATTGAGGCAGGGGCTGCAGTTGATGTTCACTGCTGTGATCCTGTTTCCTAGCTAAGTTTTTTACACATAGCATGCATAATTTTATTTACAATTTTATTTTTCTCTCCAGTGTGTTGTAATTGGTCTACAGTCAACAGGAGAAGCTAGAACGTTAGAAGCCTTGGAAGAGGGTGGAGGAGAATTGAATGATTTTGTTTCAACTGCCAAGTAATGTTTTTGGTTTTGAGTTTTTATTTAGATCAGTTTAAATGTCCTGTAGGCAAAAGTTTTGATTCATGTATATAATCATTAAAGTTTTTCTGATCTTAGTTTTTGTTCTGTGCATGTCCATCACAATATATCTCTTGGAAAACAGTAACATAGAAGTGCTTGAATGTTAAGCATCTTGACAATATTGTGCCCAGTAGTTTGGACCAATGGAAGGGTGTGATTTTTGTCTTGGAGATCTGTGACATCTTGGATTAGTTTCAGTTTTATGTGTTTGAAATTGCCATTATGCAGAGGAGCATTACATGTAGTTTCCCCAAGTTTAGTAATATGTAGTATAAAAATTGCACAGAGTCATGAGATATTCAAAAAGAGTTTTAGAAAGATTTAGATGTTTTTCAGTTTGTCTGCCTTGCCAATTTTAACTCTAATAGTAAAATTAACAAAAAAAATTAACCTTTGCCCTGCTATACTATCTCGTGTTAAGAGATATATTCAGGTCGCTCTTTTTAAAACGGATATAATTCAAAACTGCTTCTAAAAGCAAAACATGAACTTCCTAATCTGTCTTTTCCTATACTTGTGTGACTATTACTGCATTGTTTAAAATGATAGGAACTGTCATGTGTGCCTGTCAGTGGCTAGTCCAAATTGAGATGTGTTATGAATATAAAATACAAGGTTTTAAAGACTTAATGTTTTACAGCTCACTGATTGTGTGTGATACGTTGATATATGATACTAGCCTATATCCTGAAATATATCATTAAAAATGTTTCTCCAGTTTCACTTTTTATTTTTTAATTTACTATTATTATTTTTAAAGATTTTATTTATTTGAGAGAGACCACAAGCAGGGGAAGGGGCTGAGGGAGAGGGAGAAGCCATCTCCCCACCAAGCAGGAAGTCTAATGCAGAGCTCAATCCCAGGACCTTGGGATCACAGCATGAGCAGATGCTTAACTGAGCCATCCAGGCGCCCCTTTCTTTCACTTTTTAACCTAGCTACTAGAAAGTTGCACATTGGGCAGCCCGGGGTGGCTCAGCGGTTTAGCACCACCTTCGGCCCAGGGCATGATCCTGGAGAACTGGGATCTAGTCCCACGTCGGGCTCCCTACATGGAGCCTGCTTCTCCCTCTGCCTGTGTCTCTGCCTCTCTCTCTCTGTCTTTCTCTGTGTCTCTCATGAATAAATAAAATCTTTAAAAAAAAAAAAAGTTGCCTATTTGGCTGGGCTTGTTGAACTATATTTCAATTCAGCTGTCTTAGCCTAGAATGTTAAATTTATTTCACCTGGATTATCAATATTCTATCATATTAAATAATTTATTTACTTTTAAGAGGTATATTTTAAGAATATATATATATTCTTAATGTTTTAAGATTTGTGTTACTTATTTAAGATAGCATGTGAGCATGCATGGGGAGAGGGGTAGTGGGAGAGAATCTGAAGTAGACTCCCTACTGAGCATGGAGCCTGAGAGGGGACTGGATCCCAAAACTCATGAGATCATGTCCTGAGTTGAAACCAAGAGTTGGATACTCAACCGACTGAGCCACTCTGGCACCCCTTCACCCCTTAAGAATATATTTAATAAGATTTCATATATAAGTTATTTTGCAAACTCAACCACTAATTGTCACTTTTCCTCTCATGTAAATAGAGGAGTGTTGCAGTCACTTATTGAAAAACACTTCCCTGCTCCAGACCGGAAAAAACTTTATAGTTTGCTAGGAATCGATTTGACAGCTCCAAGTAACAACAGTTCACCACGAGATAGTCCTTGTAAAGAAAGTAAAGTAAAGAAGCGGAAAGGTGAGTTCTTTAAATGATGTTGAAAAGAGTATAAATTTGAGCATTTTGAAACAACTATATTTTGGGATTGAGCTGCCTTTTTTTTTTTTTTTTTTTTTAAGATTTTATTTATTCATGAGAGAGAGAGAGAGGCAGAGACACAGGCAGAGGGAGAAGCAAGCTCCATGCAAGGAGCCTGACATGGGACTTGATCCTGGGTCTCCAGGATCAGGCCCTGTGCTGAAGGCAGCGCTAAACCGCTAAGCCACCCGGGCTGCCCAGGATTGAGCTGCTTTTTAAATTGGCATGTGTTTGCTTATTTTTGCTGCTGCTTTTGTAGTTTTGAATGCACAAGTGATTCCCTATTTTAAATTAGGGCTTGAATAATTTGACTAATGCTAGGTATGAATGTTAAGCATTGGCCTTACATCATTTAACCCATAAGGGATCCATATGAAAATATATATTTTGTTTTTTTGTGTGTGTCTGTGTTTTGTCTTTTTTTTACTTTTTGTTTTCTAGAGATGGAGGACACTAAGGCACAGAAAGATTAAGAAGTTAAGGATTCTCCCTAGGTTCACAAAGCTAGTGGGTGATATATAGAAAGCAAAATCTGGGCCTTCCTGTTGTCAAAGCTGCATATGCATGTAGACATATACGGTGTTTTTATAGTCTTTAAAAAGGCATTTGTTATTTTATTATTAGGAATACACTCAGTTCCTCTTAGACATTTTATAATATGCAAACTTTGGTTTGTGTTTAGAGGCTTAGTAACCTGTTTGGCTTTCAGAAGTTAACTTCTCAGGCTCTCTTTAAGATAGCGATAACTTCTGTGGGAACGACTGATGCTGTGTCTTCTAAACACAGTGGCTGACACTTTAACCTTGTTTAATCTGTTCTAGAAGCACACTTTTTTTTACATTTTTAATATGCTTGAAAGTGGATTGGTTGTTTTAATTGACAATATTTTTTATTGTAGTGGCACAAAAAATGGCACAAAAAGTAATACTGTAGAATCAATGGTATCTTAAATGGTCACATGGTCCTGTTTCCCTTTCCTGAATTATGTTGTTCTTACCATCTATCTCATAAGTGAACTATTAATGGTTTGTTCCAGGTGACTTTGTCTTTTTCTTTTTTTTTTCCTTTGAGAAAGAAAGAAAGAGTATGTGCTCATGAGTGATAGGGAGGGGCAGGAGTAGAGGGAGAGAGAGAATCTTTTTTCTTTTTTTTTTTTGGGAGAGAGAGAATCTTAAGCAGGATCCACACCCAGCATGGAGCCCCATTCAGGGCACCACCCTGAGATCATGACCTGAGCCCAAACCAAGAGTCAGGCACTTAACTGACTGAGCCAGGCACCGGCTCCTCCACCACCACCACCAACCCCCATCGCCCATGTGTTTTTTGAATGCTCACTAAAATAATTTAAATTAGCACCTTGTTTGACTTTTACAAATGAAGTTTTTGTTTTAAGATTTTATTTATTCATGAGAAATACATAGAGAGAGAGAGAGGCAGAGACACAAGCAGAGGGAGAAGCAGGCTCCATGTACGGAGCCCGATGCAGGACTTGATCCCGGGACTCTAGGATCATGCCCTGGGCCAAAGACAGGCACTAAACCGCTGAGCAACCCAGGCATCCCTAAAGTATTTTAATTTTTACATATTCTATAAACCTGTAATTATTAGGTCCCTGCTCTCAGCCTCATTCATAAAGTGTGAAAATGCTGGAGGTTCTGTGTTATCCTGAATGTATTATAAAACGTGCACTTAAAGACAATCTTGAATTTGTATTTATATGTCTGATTTCTTCTTAGTAATTGAGTATAGCCTGATTTCTTATGGGAATCTAAAAGGTTAACGTTTGCTTGGAAATTTATATACTTAAAAAAATGTTTTTTCTGTATACATCTCATTTAAAGAATGCATGAACTACATTCTTCTAGATCTTTAGAACAGTGTGGACTAACTGTCTCGTTTGGGGTTCGAGGGTAGGTGAAGAAATAACTCGAGAAGCCAAAAAAGCACGAAAAGTAGGTGCTCTTACTGGTAGCAGTTCTGATGATAGTGGAAGTGAATCTGATGCATCTGATCATGAAGAAAGTGACTATGAGAGCTCTAAAAACATGAGTTCCGGAGATGATGATGATTTCAACCCATTCAGAGATGAGTCTAGTGAGGATGATGAAGATGGTAAGTACCTCATTATATTAACAATACTGAAAGGATAGATAGTTCTGTGTTAGAAATGGGATATTTTAATAAAACCTGTTTTTTCCTGGTGCAGTACAAATCATTGCACAGAATCTAGTCCGCTTGGTGGAGAAATCCCCAAGCTGCTCTGTCTTTTGGTGTTTTAGCTCATTTATGTGAGATAGTGGTCTCAATTTTGTGCAGTGATTTTATTATTATTATTTAGATTTATTTATTTATTTGGGAGAGGAGAGTAGGGGGAGGAGCAGAGGGAGGGGGGCAAGCAGACTCTGTGCTGGGCATGGAGCCCACGTGGGGCTCAACCTCACAACTTTGAGATCACTACCTAAGCCAAAACCAGGAGTCAAACACTCAACTGACTGACCCATCCAAGCATCCCTTGTGTGGTAACTTTAAACCTTATACTATGGAATTGAACCTTTTAGTGTGTTGAATGTACGGGACCCCTGATTTTGGGGACCCTTGATTTATAAGTTACCAATTAAAAAAAATTCAGGGGTGGTTTCCTTTGAATATTTGCTTCTTTTACAAATGATTTGACCACATCTTTCCTTAACTTTCAGATCCCTGGTTGATCAGAAAAGATCATAAGAAAAACAAATATAAAAAAAAAAAGAAAAGTATAGATCCAGATTCTATTCAAAGTGCCTTATTAGCATCAGGTCTTGGATCAAAACGACCTAGTTTTTCATCTACACCAGTAATTTTGCCTGCTCCTAACAGTGCACCAGGTATCTATGGGGAAGCTTGCTTGTCTGGTGAAATGTACTTTGAAGTAAAATGTATTTAAATTATGTACTGAATTTTAACAAATGTATTTTATCTAGCTAACAGTAACACCAACAGTAACAATAGCCTTATAACAAGTCAGGATGCTGTGGAAAGGGCCCAGCAGATGAAGAAAGACCTCCTTGATAAACTAGAGAAATTAGCTGAAGACCTCCCTCCTAATACCCTGGATGAACTTATTGATGAACTTGGTGGCCCTGAGAATGTTGCTGAGGTAAATATGACTTGATCAGGGCTGTGTCTTTGTCCTTTTTTTGGCCACTTAAAACTCTGCAGAATGCGTGATATTTTGGATATCATCACATAATAATGTGTTTAATTTTCTCTTACATCTTAGAACCTTTGTTCTCTGTCATCCTAGTGTCAGTAAATTCTTGTCCTTAGTATCTCAGTGTTTACTCAACACACTGATCTGTTACTATACCTGTCATGCGGCCTCTGATCATTGCCACACATCTGCTTTCTCTGCTGGAGTTTGAACTTGTCAAAACCAGAGAGTGTGTTGCAGTGTTCTCTCCCTTACACTGCCTGGTGTAGCTTAGGCTGCGCCCGTATGTGTCGGCTTCATCATCTGCTTTGCTCTCCCACCAAGTTTCTTTAATGCAGAGGTCGTATGCTTCCTGCTCCTTAATCAGGGACTTAACTATAAGTGACACTGTTTGGCTTTGCAGATGACTGGTCGCAAAGGGAGGGTTGTAAGCAACGATGATGGAAGCATATCTTATGAATCAAGATCTGAACTTGATGTCCCTGTAGAAATACTAAATATCACAGAAAAACAAAGATTTATGGATGGAGATAAGGTATGTTTTTCTGAAATGCTTTTCAATAAAAAGTATAATTACATATTTAAGTTGATGTTTAGAGGTTTTTTTTTTTTCTTTAGAGAAATGAAGTGTGTTGAATGTTATTTAATTTTTAGTGACTGTACATAATCATTGAACACTTTACACATTTTCATTATTTGCTCACAAATTGAATGTAGTAAGATATTGTGCACAGAATCAGATGTGGTTCTTAAAAATTGAGGCTTTTTAAAAATTTTTTTTTAAGATTTTATTTATTCACAAGAGATATAGAGGCAGAGACAAAGGCAGAGGGAGAAGCAGGCTCCATGCAAGGAGCCCGATGCAGAACTCGAACCTGGGAATTCGGGATCACACCCTGAGCCACAGGCAGGCAGACAGGCACTCAGCCACTGAGCCACTCAGGCATCCTGGCTTTTTAAAATTTTAATCAGCGTATTAAAATATTGTGTTCTCTCAGGTCATCTTAGTGGCTTCACATGTAATGCTACTCTGCGGTGTCTAATTTTGCCTCCAGAAATATTTAAGCATACCCAGATTACTAGTGTCCTTTCATTTTGCTGAATTTCTTATTGCCATGCTGTGTTGTATTAGGATGATCGCTGAAAGACCTGCAAATTGGCTTACGTACCTCACCACTGTAGAGGCCTCAGTTGCCTCCAGAGGCTCTTCGTGTAGCCTCTTACTGTTGAGTAGTCAGTCAATTTTGAGATTCTCAGACTACTTGGAACTCAGATTCCCCATCTACTTGGAATTGCTTTAAGCATTTGCTGATGAAATTGCTTTAAAAAAGGAATGCCACTTAAATGTAATTCCTTAATTTATTCTTATTTTTTTATATTTTGTTTATTTGACAGAAGTAACAAGATCTAGCATGAGCGGGGAGGAGAAGGAAAAAGCAGGCTCCCCGCCGAGCAGGAGCCCGACTCAGGGCTCGATCCCAGGACCCTGGGATCACAACCTGAGCCAAAGGCAGATGGTTACCTGACTGAGCCACCCAGGCACCCTTTAATTACTTACTTTAAATAGAATAAAATCTTCTCTTTGGGTGCCTGGGTGGCTCAGTCAGTTAAGCATCTGCCTTCAGTTCAGATCATGATCCTAGTATCCTGGGATCAAGCCCTGCATTGGGCTCTTGGGCTCTTTGCTTGATGGGGAGCCTGCTTCTCCTGCTCCTTCTGTGGTTCCTCTTTCTTGTGCTCTCTGGCTCTCTCTCTCCCTCTGAGTCAAATAAATAAAATCTTTAAAAAAATAATCTCTGTTTACCCATATTTTTCTTTATATTTCAGTGAGTTTTAATGCAGCTATAAAAATAGAGGATAGTTACCCCCATCAAAGTTGTGGGGTTTTTTTTTTTTAAGATTTTTATTTTATTGTTTTATTTTATATTTTTGGGGTTTTTTTTTTGTTTTGTTTTGTTTAGATTTTTATTTATTTTCGAGACATAGCATGAGAGAGGGGGAGAGGGCCAGAGGGAAAAGGACAAGCAGACTTCCCACTGAGCAGGGAGTCAGATGTGGATATGGGGCTCAATCCCAGGACCCTGAGATCATGATCTGAGCTATATTGAGATGGTTAACCAACTGAGCCATTCAGGCACCCCCACAGTTGTCTCTTATAAACATATTTCATAGTTCGTGTTATGTATTTTTTTTTAAGATTTATTTATTTTAGAGAAAGTGTGCGCATGAGAACATAGGAAGAGGAAAAGGGAGAGGGAGAGAGACTTTCCAGCAAACTCCTTGCTGAGCATAAAGCCCAACATGGAGCTCGATCTCATGATGCTAAGAATATGACCTGAGTTGAAACCAGGAATTTGGACGCTTAACGGACTAAGCCAACCCAGGCACCTCCCCTCATGTTACGTATTTTAAAAATTGTAGGTAGAAGTATTTTCAGTTGTGTTACATAGTTTGTTTCATGAATTTATGCCGATATGCATTAGGAATTGTATTCATTGAGGAACGTCTGAGTGGTTCAGTGGTTTAGCGCCTGCCTGTGGCTCAGGGCGTGATCCCGGGATCCGGCATCAAGTCCCACATTGGGCTCCCTACAAGGAGCCTGCTTTTCTCTCTGCCTAAGTCTCTGCCCCCGCCCCGTCCTCCCCCATGTCTCTCTCTCTCTCTCTAATGAATAAATAAATAAGTCTTAAAAAAAATGAAAAGAATTGTTTTCATTGGAATTAACTTTAGCTGTTAAGTGACAGAAAATCCAAAATTGTGTTGACTTAAACAAGGTAGAAGGTAATTTCTCCCACATACAAGCTCGAGTAGGTAGACCAGAGCTGTTATGGCTCCTTGAAGACTATGTCTCTTCTGTCTTATTCCTTTAACGTGTGAGGCTTCATTTTCATATTACCTATTTCACATTCAGTCATTATACCTCTGTATTTCATCTAGCAGAAAGAAGGAAAGAAGAGAAGAGCATATTCTTGACTTTTTTTTTTTTAAGATTTTATTTATTCATGACAGACACAGAAAGAGAAGCAGAGGGAGGAGAAGCAGGCTCCATGCAAGGAGCCCGATGTGGGACTCAACCCTGGGGAATCTGGGATTATGTGCTGAACCACCCAGGTGTCCCATATTCTTGACTTTTAAGGACATCTCTTAAATGTACATATCACCTATACCCTACTGGAGTGTGCTCATAATTAGCTATGAAGGAAAGTGAGAAATGTAGTCTTGATTCTTGGCAGGCATGCACCTATCTAAACCTGGGGGTTCTATAATTTAGGAAGAAGAGGAGAGTAGGTATTGGTGGGCCGGCCACTAGTACTCTAATTAAAAACTTTATTTTAGGGTACTTGCCTACTTGTCTTTTTGCAAAGGTGATCTTTACCTCTCCCCTCCCCCCTTATATTTTGATACAGAATATTGCTATCATCTCAGAAGCTGCCAGCTCAGGTATTTCATTACAAGCAGATCGGAGAGCTAAAAATCAAAGACGAAGAGTTCATATGACTTTGGAATTACCCTGGAGTGCAGATAGAGCAATTCAGCAATTTGGTAAGTTCCTACGTTGAATTTCACTTGATAGCTAGTAATCACTGGGGAAATGTGTACACATCAAAACCTGTATTTAATGTCAGATATCTTAAAACATGACATGTATATTTTGGAGCTGTTTGTGTATTGTATGTAAAAATGTAGACTACATGGAATCCATTTTTTACCTGTTTCAAGAAATATAAAAGATCTGTGTTGGATTTCATTGGAGTTTCTGTCATTATATCTAAAAATGGGTTCCTCGGGAGTATCTTCATCATCGATTTTCAGAATGTATGTGGTCTATGTCAGAGTAGCTGCCACCTCATATCCTTTTCAGCCCTCGGTGGCTTTACTGAGGGCATATTGCTCTTTCCCTAGCTTTACGTGTTCATGGCCCTGTGACCTGATGTTTAAAAAAAAAAAAAAAAGTTTAAGGGCACTGGAGCAGCTCAGTCAGTTAGAGTGTCCAACACTTGATTTCTTCAGCTAAGGTTGTGATCTCCAGGACATGGAATTGAGCCCTGCATTGGGCTCCGTGCTAGCATGGAGTTTGCTTCAGATTCTCTCCCTTCCTCTGCATGTTCCTGTACCCACCCCCTTCCCCAGCATGCATGCACTCCCTCTCTAAAATAAAATCTTTGTAAAAACTTTTGGTTTTGAAGAATCCAGAGCAGCGGGTACTTCAACATATTGTGGTTAACCCAAGTGGGGCAGAAGTAATAATCTGTTTATCATTGATTGTTTTGTGGCAGTTTCTGTTCTTTTATAAGGAGGAGTGTTTTTTTCTTTTTTTTTTTTAAGATTTTATTTATTTGACTGGCACAAGCAGGGGAGTGCGAGAGGTTGAAGCAACCTCCCCACTGGGCAGAGAGGCCAATGTGGGACTCTATCCCACAACCCTGGGATCATGACTTAAACTGAAGACAGGTGCTTAACTGCCTGAGCCGCCCAGGCTTCCCATTGAGTATTGTTCTGAATATGGATGTTGCGATCAGTGTTTTTTTATTTTTTACCTTTAGTGGAATTACAGTAATTGTTACATTCTTTAATTTTTTTCTCTTAAGAGTTTCTGAATACCAGTTTAGTATTAAGATGCTAGGAATAGATCTCAGAATACACTTATCTAGTGAACACCGTATTTTTTAAAATCTTCTTTTTATTTAAATTCAGTTAACATATAATGTATTATTGGTTTCAGAGATAAAGGTCAGTGATTCATCAGTCTTCTATAATACCCGTGCTCATTACATCGTGAGCCTCTTTAATGCCCATTGCCTGGTTACCCCATTACCCTCCCTCCCTCCCCTCCAGCAACCTTCATTTTGTTTCCTGTGATTAAGAATCTTTTATGGTTTGTGTCCCTCTCTGATTTCACCTTGTTTTATTTTTTCCTCTTGCCCCTAAAATCCTGCTTTGTTTCTTAAATTCCACATAGGAGTGAGATCATATGAAAATTGTCTTTTTCTGATTGACTTACTTCACTTACCATAATACTCTCTAGCTCTAGCCAGTCATTGCAAATGGCAAGGTTTTTTGATGGCTGAGTAATATTCCATTATATATAATATATACCATGTTTTCTTTTTTTTTTTTTTTTTAATTTTTATTTATTTATGATAGTCACAGAGAGAGAGAGGCAGAGACACAGGCAGAGGGAGAAGCAGGCTCCATGCACCGGGAGCCTGATGTGGGATTCGATCCCGGGTCTCCAGGATCGCGCCCTGGGCCAAAGGCAGGCGCCAAACCGCTGCGCCACCCAGGGATCCCCCATGTTTTCTTTATTCAGTCATCTGTCAATGGACATCAGGGCTTTTTCCATAATTTGGCTATTGTGGATATGGCTGGTATAAACATTGGGGTGCAGGTGCCCCTACAGATTTCTATATTTGTATTTTTGAGGTAAATCCCTAGTAATCTCTGACCATGCTGCTGCCCAGGCTGAGACTACTCACCTCTGGAGGTTGTGACCAGGCACTTGTGAGAACGTCCCTACCCTTGGGCTGCCTCCAGATGTCACCCAGGAGTCCTCTCCGTATATACACACACACACAACTCAGGGATGGAGGTTTTGGGACTCCCAAGTTCAGTGCTATAGGCTTGGGCCTGGGTTGGGCACTGGAGTCAGACCAGCACTGGCTGGGTGGGGGGGAAGATGCATGTTTTTAGCCCCAGAAATAAAGACCTGTTTGCCTACCACTGGGCTCTGCTTTGCCTTGGTGGAGTGGGCAGTGATCAACAACAACAGCAACAAAATGCTGGGTCATAGGGTAGTTCTATTTTCAAGTTTTTGAGGAACTTCCATACTGTTTTCCAGAGTGGCTGCACCAGCTTGCATTCCCACCAACAGTGTAAGAGGATGCCCTTTTCTCCACATCCTTGCCAACATCTGTCATTTCCTGCACAGTCTGTATTTTTAATGTCGTTACAGGACGAACTCATAGATCAAACCAAGTTACTGCTCCTGAGTATGTGTTTCTGATTTCTGAGTTGGCAGGGGAACAAAGATTTGCTTCTATTGTTGCTAAAAGACTTGAGAGCTTGGTAAGTTCTTGGGCTGTGTAGTTGTGTGTAAAAGATGGTGAATGCAACCTGTCTTCTGTGCCTTGATTGGAAATCTTCTGTCTTGATAGGGAGCACTTACCCATGGTGACAGAAGAGCAACAGAATCTAGAGATCTGAGCAGGTTCAATTTTGATAATAAGGTACATTTCAGCTTTCAGTATCTCTGAGATTTTGTGGTAGTGTGTATCCGTGGTGAACAGAAAGGGAAAGTGGTTACTGTTTAAAACTTAAAACTGCCTCTTATAGTTTCACTGTAAAATGATAGTATGGTATAAGAGACAGATTTTCACATATCAGATCTTTGGTGATAAATTCTGCAGTATAATCTTATTTTCATTCCTTTTAGGAAATAGAAGTGTAATAAATACTGGGAATCAAATGTGAATTTCCAGAAATAAAGGAAATTATTTACCAGACAGCTGTGTTTGTGAATCTTTGGTACCATAATAGTTTTTATAGTGTTCTGTTGGTGGTGTGATTAAAGTGTATCCAAATGCTGAAACTCGTTAAATTTTTTGTTTTTTTTTTATTGCAGTATGGAAGAAATGCTTTAGAAATTGTCATGAAATCCATTGTCAACCTAGATTCTCCTATGGTATCACCACCTCCAGACTACCCTGGAGAATTCTTTAAAGGTAACTTTAAAAAATAATCACAACAAATGAAAATGAGTACAAAGTAGGCACCAAAACCTGTTCTGACATATGCTGTTATTTTTCATTGTCTTTGCACATAAACTATATAAAAATTTAGAAATTAAAAGTTAGTAGACATCTAAGTTGACATCTTATAATCAGACTATTAAATTTCATTCATATAAAGTATTTTGTGCTCTTGACAGTTTATTGCATGTTAATACTAGATTAGTAGAGGAAGTGGTTTTGTTAGGTTAATTTAAAATGACTATGCCAGATAGCTTTTAAAATTTAATTTTAAAGTACAGGTAGGGCAGCCTAGGTGGCTTAGCAGTTTAGCACCGCCTTCAGCCCAGGGCGTGATCCTGGAGTCCCAGCATCAAGTCCCACATCAGGTTCCCTGCATGGAGCCTGCTTCTCACCTCTACCTTTGTCTCTGCCCCTCTGTGTGTGTGTTTGTCATGAATAAATAAAGTACAGGTAAATAATCATTGGAAGTTGACATAGGGTATAGATAAAACAAAATTGGCTCTGTATTCATAGTTATTAAAACTGTGTGATGGGTATATGTATGTGACTTATAGAACGTTCTCTTTACGTTTGTATGATTTTGGAAATTTCCGTATTAACAAAAAAGTCCAGCATAGTGCTATAGAAACTCTGACTTAGGGGATCCCTGGGTGGTGCAGCGGTTTGGCGCCTGCCTTTGGCCCAGGGCGCGATCCTGGAGACCCGGGATCGAATCCCACGTCGGGCTCCCGGTGCATGGAGCCTGCTTCTCCCTCTGCCTGTGTCTCTGCCTCTCTCTCTCTCTCTCTGTGTGTGACTATCATAAATAAATAAAAATTAAAAAAAAAAAAAAAAAAGAAACTCTGACTTAACTCTCAAATCTGTAGATTATATTTTGCCCATAAATGTAAGTAGTCGGGATCCCTGGGTGGCGCAGCGGTTTGGCGCCTGCCTTTGGCCCAGGGCGCGATCCTGGAGACCCGGGATCGAATCCCACGTCGGGCTTCCGATGCATGGAGCCTGCTTCTCCCTCTGCCTGTGTCTCTGCCCCTCTCTCTCTCTGTGACTATCATGAATAAATAAATAAAATCTTTTTTTAAGAAAAAAAATAAATAAATATAAGTAGTCTACATGGTTTTAATTTTTGATAATTTATTATATAATTCAGGAAGCTCTGAAAACATTTTGGAAAATATGTAGATGTAAGATACATGAAACATCATTATAGGGTTAGGATTTTTCACTAGAAAGTCTTTTCTAGTTAGAAACCAGTGTTTAGTATTGGTACAAGCCCTATTGATATACTGTCAAGGGTGCTTATAATCACTGATGGCATTAACAAAGCAACAAAGGAAGATGTTTCTCTCTTCTTCTCCCCCTTTTATTTCTTTCCATTCTCTTTCCCTCCCTCTCTTTTTTCTTTTTTTGTTGTGTTTAAAATGGCTCCCTCATTTACTTCTAAGTTTTTCTAATTACATGCTACTTGCAGTGCCTGGCTGGCTCAGTTGGCACAACATGTGACTTGATCCTCAGGGTTGTGAGTTCAGGCCCCATGTTGGATGTAGAGATTACTTAAAAATAAAATTTTAAAAAAAATTACGTTATTTACTTATTATAAGTAATGGGGAAAATATTTAATAAAGAGTCCATGCTGTTTGTTTATTCATGAGAGACACAGAGAGGCAAAGATCAAGGCAGTGGGAGAAGCAGGCTCCATGCAGGGAGGAGCCCAATGTGGGACTCAATCCTGGGACCGCGGGATCACGACCTGAGCCGAAGGTAGATGCTTGACCGCTGAGCCACCCAGGTGTCCCCCATGCTCTCCCCTTAATCTCCATCTTCCATTCTCACCTGCTGAGGTCACAAATGTTGATAGTCTGAGGGATCCCTGGGTGGTGCAGCGGTTTAGCGCCTGCCTTTGGCTCAGGGCACGATCCTGGAGACCTGGGATCGAATCCCACGTCGGGCTCCTGGTGCATGGAGCCTGCTTCTCCCTCTGCCTGTGTCTCTGCCTCTCTCTTTCTCTCTCTGTGACTATCGTAAATAAATAAAAATTTAAAAAACAAAAAAAAAATGTTGATAGTCTGAACAGGGGCAGCCTGCCACATCTTTTCTCCGTTTTCATCTAAACAAAGAACTTTTCTTTTAAATGTGATTAATATTATTTTAATATTACTTCTGATATCCTGTTCTCATTTAATACCTCCTCCTAGACAGACACTTCCTACAACTTCATAGCTATTGCATTAGCATTTTTTTTTTAACAGTTGCACAGTATTTTGCAGCTGGCTTATACAGCATTTTTTTCCCCATCATTCCTTTATTGGTATTCAAATGGTTTTGATTTGTTTTGGTACCATCTCTAACAATGCTAAAATTTTATGGCTATCCTTTTGTACAGATTTTCCTCCATAAGATTGGTTTCCAAAAGGAGGATTTTTGCCTACACAGTTGTCACCTGCATAATTTACAACAGTTTTGTGCATGTAGCAGAGTACTAGCTAATTTATTAAATGTGTAAATAGGATATAATCATGCTTCCTGTTGGCTCTTTTCTCTTACACCCTTATTCTGTAAGTCTGGGTTAGAGCCTAGACAATAGTATTAAAGAGCTGTATAGGGGCACCTGGATGGCTCAGTTGGTTAAGTATGTGCCTTCAACTCAGGTCATGATCCCAGGCTGCTGGGATTGAGCCCCATATCAGGCTCCCTGCTCAGCAGGGACTCTGCTTCTCTCTCTCCCTTTACTTTTCATCCTGCGCGTGCGGATGCACTCGCTCTTTCTCTATCAAATAAATAAAATCTTTTTATAAAATGCTCTGTAAACTGCCTTCATAGTAACATAATGCAGAACAAGTTAACTGTTTTACGTATTGCTTCTGCAGCACCTTGTCAATATTGGTATTGTTTTGGATGGAAACAAGATTAATAGCTTATTTACACAACTATTTAATCAACTAGTTTATATATTCAAAATTGTTTATATTCTGTAGGTGATAACTGCATAACCAAAGATGTCTACCATCAAAGACTGCTGTTAGAAAAAATACAGTGTGAAGTTTGAGTGCTGTATGATTTCAGAATACCAAAACATCATTTGGGGACTGTGAGTTCCATTTAATTCAGCGAATAGGAACTACAAAAGATACCTTAGACTGTGGGGTTTGTGTGTGTGTGTGTGTGTGTGTGTGTGTGTGTGTGTGTGTGTTTAAAGATTTTATTGATTCATGAAGTACACACAGAGGCAGAGAAATAGGCAGAGGAAGAAGCAGGCTCCTCACAGGAAGCCCGATGCGGGACTTAATCCCCTGACCCCCAGGATCACGCCCTGAGCCGAAGGCAACACTCAACCGCTGAGCCACCCAGGCGTCCCTCTTAGGCGGTGTTTTAATGCTAGAACTTGATCTACTTTGTTTAGTCAGGTAACAGCTCATTGAGTCATTTGGGCTATAAGGTATTTAAATTTCCTGACAGATGTTCGACAAGGACTGATAGGAGTTGGCCTAATAAATGTAGAAGATCGCTCGGGAATTCTTACTCTAGATAAAGGTAAGAATATGAGTTTTGTATATAGATACAACTATTGCTATATCATTACAGCCCAAGACCATTTTGTTTATGCTTTTGTCAACTTGAAGGTGAAGCTTCAAGTTTGTAGCATTCAATCCCTTTTTCCTGAATGCTCATAAATTCACTCAGGGTGGTTTTGTTATTTAAAAGAGATTAATGTTTCTTTTTAAAAAAAATAAATAAATAAAAGAGATTAATGCTGAGTGAAGTCAGTCAGTCGGAGAAGGACAAACATTATATGGTCTCATTCATTTGGGGAATATAAAAAAGTGAAAGGGAATAAAGGGGAAAGGAGAGAAAATGAGTGGGAAATAACACTGACGGTGACAGAACATGAGAGACTCCTAACTCTTGGAAATGAACAAAGGGTGGTGGAAGGGGAGATGGGCGGGGCGTTGGGGTGACTGGGTGACGCACTGAGGGGGTCACTTGATGGGATGAGCACTGGGTGTTATGCTATATGTTGGCAAATTGAACTCCAATAAAAAAAATATACCAAAAAAAATGAAGAACATATGACTCTTGATCTCGGGGTTGTGAGTTTGAGCCCCATGATGTTGGGGAAGAGATTACTTAAATAAGTAAATATTTCAAAAAACAAATAAAGAAATGATATATGAAAAAATAAAAGAGATTAAACCTTTATTCTGTCCCGGTAGCATCAATTCTCAACCCAGGTTGCATAAATGATCAGCTGTGAAGCTTTTAAAAAGTACTGAAACTACAGGTGAGGTTTCAACTTTGGTGATTTCCCATGGTTCCAAAGTTTCTAATTTTGCCGCCAAAGTTGAGTTTCACAGACTTAGAGCATTTAGAACTTTTTATGAGTTAAGATTTCATGTTGGAGGGCATTTTTATGTACTAAATGGTTTTCATACTTTCAGTAAGTGAATTTGAAGTTGCAAAAATTGAATAAAACAACCATCTTTAGCACATGTATGTGGTCATGCTAATTGCTAGAGATAGAAATGGTCAAATTAAAGCTCTGTTCTGGGAGCAGTACAAGATTGTGGTTGTGAGGGAAGACCATGGAGGAGGAAGTGAGACTTGGTTTAATTCCAGGGGTGAGTGGATTTTATTTGCCATTTGAATGCATTAAATCTGTCTTATAATCTTGTCCTTGCAGATTATAACAACATAGGAAAATTCTTAAATAGAATTTTGGGCATGGAAGTGCATCAGCAGAATGCGTTATTTCAGTATTTTGCAGACACACTTACAGCAGTTGTTCAAAATGCCAAAAAAAATGGAAGATATGATATGGGAATTTTAGGTAAGTAGAGAAATTTTGAAAATGTCCTGTTTATTCATAATAAAATATTCTTTTTCCATTCATATGTTGCTTTTTCTTGTTCAAGATCTTGGTTCTGGAGATGAAAAAGTGAGGAAAAGTGATGTTAAGAAGTTTTTGACTCCAGGATATTCCACCTCAGGTCATGTAGAGTTATACACTGTAAGTTCAGGAAATGTGCATGTGTGTGTGACCTCCTGTGATTGGCACTCACAGAAATGAGTATAATTTAAGTTGTATTCTTTCTTTTACAGATTAGTGTAGAGAGGGGAATGTCTTGGGAGGAAGCTACCAAGATTTGGGCTGAGCTGACAGGACCAGATGATGGCTTTTACTTGTCTTTGCAAGTAAGACTTGTCTCCTTGGGATGTTAATTGTTCATATATATAATGCATCATCACTGCCAGCAGTGCAATTGTCTATCCGCTTTGTGCCAGTTTTCCAATTGTGTTTAGCTTTTCTCTGTTTTGATAATTTATCATCAAATTAATAGACATTTTCATTTAATGTATTTTGAGGGGTGTTTATTAGCTGCGAGTTATGGATTATTACATACTCTTAGTTAATTGGACCCCTTTGTTTCATGGTGCGGTGACCTTCTCTAGGCCTATATCAAGAACTACGTTCATTGTTTAGTTCTGTAGGCCTCTAGTACGCTTCATATCTGAAAGATTCATTTTTTAGTTATTGTAAATAATTCTTTAGTATTTGTGGTAAAGCTAAGGAGGAGATGGAAGTATACATACAAATACATTTACACAGAGACATTGGCACATCCACAAATCAATGTATGTGTATATATATAATCATCCATGACCATGGTGCAATATCTTGAATTTTCTTGTTAAAGACTACAGAATTTTTATATCCCCTATTCTGTGATATTTATCTGTGTGTTCTTTCTTCTACAGAAATAATCTTTATTCTCTAATGGCACACAGAATGATGAAATACTACTGATACTATTACCCCAGTGTTCCTGAAAATAATTTTGGGAAAAAAGCATAAACTTTTTTTGCTTTTCCTTCCTCCCTTTCTCCCATTTTGTTGAAACATAGGTGTTTCAACTAATTCTGCATTGTCAGCATATGGTACTTCTGTAGTATGCTTTTCTTTCAATGCTTAATCTTAGCTCTGTAGGTAATTAATTTACATTTAGTTCATTTAGTTCACCTCTCACTAGTCCTTTGGTTACATCACTAATCGTTTTGGGTTTTTTGTTGTTTTGTTTTTTTAAGATTTTATTTACTTATTCATGAGAAAGAGAGAGGCAGAGGGGGAGAAGCAGGCTCCATGCAGGGAGCCCGATGCAGGACTCGATCCCGAGACTCCAGGATCATACCCTGGGCCGAAGGCAGGCACTAAACCGCTGAGCCACCCAGGGATCCTCTGTTGTTTTTTTAAAGATTTTATTTATTCATGAAAAACAGAGACAGAGGCAGAGACACAGGGAGAGGGAGAAGCAGGCTTCCCCCAAGGAACCCAATATGGAACTTGATCCCGGGATCATGCCCTGAGCCAAAGGCAAACGCTCAACCACTGAGCCACCCAGGCATCGCCATCTCTAATCATTTTGTTTGAAGTCTGTTCTGAATCCTCAAGAAGAGTGTGTTGGGAGCATTACTTCCTGAGGTTGGTTGTTTTTAAATTTATTTTTGAGAGAGAGTAAAAGCATATGTGCCCACCTGCACCCTGAGCAGGAGAGGGAGAGAGGATCTCAGACTCCCCGCTGAGCACGGAACCCAATGCGTGGCTCAATCCCCGGACCCTGAAATTATGGCTTGAAATGAAGTCAGACACTTAACTGACTGAGGTACCCTGGTGCCCCAGTGCTTCATTTTTGTGACTGAATAGTGTTCCATTGTGTGTGTGTGTGTATCCACCCCATTTTTTTTATTTGCCATATTTGTGAAGAGAACAACTGTATATAAAGACCAGGTTCAAGATGTAACTGCATAAAAGATGCCAGAGGCAGGGTGAGACCATAAATAAGCTATCTAGAGCAAGTGTCCCCAAATTTTTTCTATAAAGGGTCAGATAGTAAATACTCTAGGTTTTGTAGTCCATGTCTAGTTTCTGCTGACTATTCTTTTTTATTTTTATTTTTTTCCTTCCTTTTCCCTTCCTTCACCCCTCTCCCTCCCTCCCACTTTTCTTAAGCTTAGGAGCCTCTGCCCAATTTGGTCACAGTCATGATTTTACAGGTCCCTGATCCAAGAGCAAAGCTCTCAAACTAAATGTCTCCTAATTAAGTTATTTTTTTAAAAAATCTTATTGAGGGGTACCTGAGTGATTCAGTAGGTTGTGTGTCTGACTCTTGGTTTCAGCTCAGGTCATGATCTCAGGGTCATGAGATCGAGCCCCATCTTGCTTTGCACTCAGTACAGTCTGCTTAAGATTTTCTCCCTCTCGAGATTCCTGGGTGGCTCAGGAGTTGAACATCTGCCTTTGGCTCAGATAGTGATCCCAGGGTCCTGGGATCGAGTTCAGCATTGGGCTCCCTGCAGAGAGCGTCGTTCTCCCTCTGCCTACGTCTCTGCTTTTGTGTCTCTCTCATGAATAAATAAATGAAATCTTTAAAAAAAAAAAAAAAAGATTCTCTCCCTTTGCCCCTCTCCCAGCTTGCTTGCACACATGCTCCCTCTCTGTCTCCAAAATAAGTAAAATCTTAAAAAAAAAATCTTGAGATTTTTATATTTGTAGATTCACATGAAGTTATGAGAGGTGATTACAGAGTAAGTCCTGTACACCTATATCACCAGTGGTAACATTTTAGAAAACTATAGTATCATATCAAAACCAGCATTATAGGGATCCCTGGGTGGCGCAGCGGTTTGGCGCCTGCCTTTGGCCCAGGGCGCGATCCTGGAGACCCGGGATCGAGTCCCACGTCGGGCTCCCGGTGCATGGAGCCTGCTTCTCCCTCTGCCTATGTCTCTGCCTCTCTCTCTCTCTCTCTCTCTCTCTCTCTCTCTGTGTGACTATCATAAATAAATGAAAAAAAAAATTAAAAAAAAATAAAAAATAAAAAAACCAGCATTATATCACTGTTACATAATTCACCAGATTTTATTCAGATTTCTCCCTTACATGGGATTGTGATTGGTGCAGATTAAGGTCTTGTTTATTGGTTTCTTTTACTCCAAATTATTGCCAGAATTTACAACTGGTAGATTTTGTGGAAAGTGCTGATCCTCACCTTCCTTTGAGTGAAAGGATGTGATAATATTGGCCCTGTTTTCCTTTATGTATGGCAGAGGTGGTTGGATATGAGGAGAGGCAGCCTTGGAGGGGGCGTTCTTCCAGAAAGGTGCGGGTATTTTTTTTTTTTTTCTTTTTTTAAGGTGCGGGTATTTATCTTTGAAACTCCACAAAAATAAGTGGACATGCTTGATAATGTTTATCATGTGTTAACATTAGGAAGACCGTGTTGGAATTACTTTTATTTCTACTGTCATGTGATTTATTTTGTAATTATAATGAATTACCTTGACACTGTGTATCCACCCCATTTTTTTTTATTAAAAAAAAAAGAGCTCACTGTTACATGCTTTTTAAAACACCGTCCTCTATAATAATTTTACTGAATGTTTCACATCAAGTGATAAAACACGTAAAATGTAATTTTTACCTTATGGTTTCATTGACTTTGTAGTAATTACCTAAATTATGTTTCAAATCACTTGAAACTAGTAAAAGAAAGAATCTTTAATATCCGTGAAAAGTAAAATACTAAGTTGTTTTTTTTTATTATCAGTGTAAGAATTACCTTAATATAAAAAGTTGGTAGCTCAGCGATCAATTTGTTTTGTAGAGGAAGTGGCAAAGTATCTTTACTTTGAAACTTTTCATTTTCCTTCAGTTTTGCTCCAGACATGATTGCTTAGAAATTGTTCACCATTCTTTAAAGGAGATACTAGGGGATCCCTAGGTGGCTCAGTGGTTTAACACCTGCCTTTGGCCTAGGCATGATCCTGGAGTTCTAGGATCGAGTCCCACATTGGGCTCCCTGCATGGAGCCTGCTTCTCCTTCTACCTGCATCTCTGCCTCTCTCTCTCTCTCTCTCTCTCTCTTCACTCTCTCTCTCTCTCTGTCTCTCATGAATAAATAAATAAAATCTTTAAAAATAAATAAATAAATATAAAGGAGATATTAATTTTCCTTGAGCTTAACGGGCCTTTTAATAACTTCCTCCTCTTAGTATTTCTGCCATAAGTCCAACTTTAAAAAAATATATATGTAAGTTCCATTATTTGTCTGATGCATCCATTTCTTCCACTTCTACATACATATTTATGTATTATTTGCCCAGCATTTTGGCTTTTTCCTGTCATAGCTTTACTGTTTACAGATCATGTGACATCTCACCTCACTTTTAATGGCAACCATAAGGAGACAGCCCTGATGGATTACATGAGTGCAGGGACCTGCTGGTTATCAAAATCATTATCTTGTTTCATTGTAGCTCAATGTTTCATTGTAACTTCAAGAAGAGGAACATTTTTTTTTTTTTTTTTTTACAATTTATTAGGAAAAATTTTACATAGAGAGGTAAAAGGATTTTCCTTGGGACTCCTGGATGGCTCCAGCGGTTGAGTGTCTTCCTTTGGCTCAGGGTGTGATCTTGGGGTCGTTTTTTTTTTTTTTTTTTTTTTTTTTGATCTTGGGGTCTTCTAAGTATTTTGGCCCGCAACATATGTATTCATTGTACCTCAGAATTAGGATCCAAGAGCCTTTGTTTGGGTGAGGCCTTGTAAAACTCAAGGAGATGAGCAACTGCCATACTTCTTAGCTGCCATACTTCTTAGTTACGGATTCATGTGCTGACTGGGCATTACAAGTCTTTCAAAGAATTGTGTTTGCTAATGTGATGCTACAAACATGAAGTTTATCGTAAAGTGTGCAGCTCAAATCTTTATACTTTCTCACTTTTTTTTTTTTTTACTAGATAAGGAACAACAAGAAAACTGCCATCTTAGTTAAAGAAGTGAACCCTAAAAAGAAGCTTTTCTTAGTTTATAGACCAAATACTGGGAAACAGCTCAAATTAGAAATTTATGCTGATCTAAAAAAGAAATATAAGAAGGTATTTTTTCATTTGTACTTTATACTATCTATGAATACTTGTTTTATAATATATTGAAACTATATTTAGGAGAGCTATGTGTGCATATACAAAATTATTTGGTCGATTTTTCCTATTTGGTTACTGGAAAATTGTTTTTTGAAAACATGTTGTCAGTTTTTTTTACATTAACATCCCAGTCGTAATGTATCAACCATTAAGAAGCTTGTAAGATGACTATTTCAAACAGCTTGTGTTGTCAGTAAATGAAACTTGCAGTACTAACTACACAAATTAGACCTGCCGTATTTATATTTTGCAATGATTTATAGAAAAACAGTGAGTGACTGCATTTTTTAACATTACTATTAAATTTTAGTATTACCCTATATTACTATTCTTCCTACCCAGTTTCACTTGTAAACAATTATAATTAAACTAGCTATTTGAAACATTGTGTGGGAGGAACCTAACCACAGAATTTTTTATGAATGGTATTTAAATACAGCCAATAGCAAGGGCAAGATTTTCTGTATCGAGATGATTATAAGTTGGTTTTAGAGACCATAAGAAGGCAACCAGTTTGTTTAAAACAATACTATTTCAATGGAATTTTTGTCTTATTTTCACAGGTAGTCTCAGATGATGCCCTGATCCACTGGTTAGATCAGTATAATTCATCTGCAGATACTTGTACTCATGCTTATTGGTTAGTATTTTTATGTTTCTCACCATATTTTCCAAAATGTAATCAAGATTTAATTTAAATACACCTTCTCCCTTTAGCTGTCTGTCTAAGTCTGTGAATAGTTTATCTACTGTTAGGTGTCATTCCTTTAGTCAGAAACACTTGTATGTTTGTGGACCATACACTCTAGGTGTTCTTCACTAATGTTTTGTTACTTTCAACCAACTGTTGTCTGCCAATGTGGACTTGATTGTCATTCTTCTTAAGACTTTTTCTCCTCTTCTTCCTTCCCTTCCTTTATTTTTTTCCCCTTCTTTTTTTATTTATTTTGTTCCCCTTCTTTAAAGAAAAACTTTACTAGTGTCCCAAATCAGCTTCATTTTTAAGGGTTAGGGAACTTGTAGGAAACTAAGAAAAAAAATTAAAAATTAAAAAATAATAATAAACTAAGGGTTGCTTACAGCACCAGAAAACGGTGTTGTTGAGCCTGGGAACTGATCCTGCTATGCTACTAGGTTGGCTGGAGGGGTGTTCTTTCAAGTCACTACGTAATAAATACCTCTTATAATGTTCTTTTCAGGGCCTTATATGGGTCTCACTGTTTTCTTATCCATTAGACAGTCAATAGGGTATTCAGCCCATCTTATGAAAAGGAATATAGAATATAGATGAGTTTTTAGCTAGGTTTTATTTAGACACAGGTAGATAAGTTTGATATGAGCAATGATTTGTTTTCATTTTGAGAGGAAATTCGTGCTTTTGGAAATTAAGAAAAGCTTTCAAGATAAAATATTTTTAAAGTTAAAAGGGCCTCTCTAAAACATTTGCTTTGAGTATTAGCAAGAAGGGTGCTCAATACTGTGTGTTCTCCTAAATTACTATTCGAAAGATAATTTTATTGAAGAATTGTGTAAATTTTAACCGTAAACCATGTTTTCCTTTTTACAGTTTTTTAAAAATTTACTGGTTTTATTATTTTGGTTTGCCAAGGCCTTTCCCAGTTACCTGACTTAGAATATGTTGTTTAATACTTTAGAGGGAACTGGCAGAATTATTTTATAAACTGGCATGAATATAGTAAACTATTGGATGTTAAAATGACAGACCCTTTAACTGGATATCAGAACCAGTAAGTCATCCCTTTTGCATAAGGGAGTTGAGCCCCAGAAATTGTATTTTCTAAAATCTTAGAAATTTTTAAAAATCGGCAATGATACCTTAAATTGGAAAGTATAATCCAATATGTCAAAAGATTGTAATCTAAGAAATTGTCAGTAAAGAAAGGAAAATAATGCTAGGACATTTTCCACTGAAATGTAGGTAGACTTTGTGAGCTTTTAAAGTGTGTGTGTGTGTGTGTGTATGTATACATATATATTTTCCCCCTTATCTATCCTAGGCGTGGCAACTGCAAAAAGGCCAGCTTGGGATTAGTTTGTGAAATAGGTCTTCGTTGCCGCACATACTATGTATTATGTGGCTCCGTGCTGAGTGTCTGGACAAAAGTTGAGGGTGTTCTAGCATCTGTCAGTGGCACAAATGTGAAGATGCAGATAGTTCGGCTAAGGACAGAGGATGGACAGCGGATTGTAGGTAAGTCTAAGTTTTGAGGGTTTGAGCAGAAAAAAAAACAGATTTTTTTTTTTTATCCTTCTTAGAATCTGGATACCTATTCCAGTAGTGGAATAGAGCTTGCTTTATATCTTCTTAAAGGATTAAATGGAAGTTAAGCCTTTGAATGGACATTCTTTATTCTGGCTGAAGTTATGATGTCATTTTATGCTGCTCTTAAGTTGTTCTTGCTCCCCTTCCTCACTGTTGCTGTCTGTGCAGCCTCCCTGGTGTAGACACTAAGCCCAGTCTCTTGCCCAGGATTCCCTGAATATTGCCATTTTTATACGCTTTGAGACAACTCAAGACTGGAACTAACGTTACTGGGCACAGAGGCTAGCCTGGAGTTTTGCAGAGCATAGGCAGACCAGGCTAGCTGCACCCACCATTCACTCACAAGGCTTTACAGGGAGCCATTCAGTCATTGCACTTTCCCTGCTGCTTCATGTTTGCTTCATTTGCCACAATCTTTTTTATCATGGTTTGCAGATTGGCAGCCTGTGGGCCCAAGTCAGTCCATGAACATTTTTTCGACCCTCAAATACTTTTGGTCATTACAAGTTGGCATTTGAATTAGTTGCCAAGGGACGCCTCGGTGGCTCAGTGGTTGAGTGTCTGCCTTTGGCTGGGGTCATTGATCCTGAGGTCCTGGGATCAAGTCCCATATAAGGCTTTCTGCGAGGAGTCTGCTTCTCCCTCTGCCTATATCTCTGCCTCTCTCCGTGTTTCTCATGAATAAATAAATAAAATCTTTTTTAAAAAATCAGTTAGGGATCCCTGGATGGCGCAGTGGTTTGGCGCCTGCCTTTGGCCCAGGGCGCGATCCTGGAGACCCAGGATCGAATCCCACGTCGGGCTCCCGGTACATGGAGCCTGCTTCTCCCTCTGCCTATGTCTCTGCCTCTCTCTCTCACTATCATAAATAAATGAAAATTTAAAAAAAAAAAAAAAAAAAAAGAGTTGCCAACATTTAAAAATCAAAAGCATGGTTTTTTGTTTTCTCAAAAAAGTGCATGCACATACAAACACCAGCTTATGTGAAACATTGAGCCCCTCTTCCCAGATAGGAGGGGTTAAAGTTCATTTACATAGGACATTACTTTCCACAGTTTGATAACATCTGCACTGTGCCCACTTGGAAGTTACCTGCTTCAGTCAGCATTGGAATTTGCAACCACTATTTCGTAGTCCTTTTGGTACATTAGTACTTACATAGAAGGTTGTTTTCATGTGCATTTGTGGAGGTGCGAAGATAGTAAGTAGATACCATACTTGACCCTCTATTCTACAACCAAGAAGATGGTGTTGCAGTAGACATGCCAGAGGCTTAGGTTTTTGTGGGTAACACTGCCGAGGAATTGGGTTACTTCTAAAGGGGCCAAGCCATTTCAATTATTAGGTATTCATTTAGTTTTGTGTGGCTTCTTCATTACGTTTAATAGTATGCTTCATTTGGAATGTGCTATGAAAATGTAAAATACAAAAAAAAGTAAATAAAATACAGTATGATCTCTCCTGGAAGCAGCCTTCATAAATTCTTGTTTCTAATTGCAGGTTTGATCATTCCTGCAAATTGTGTGTCTCCTCTTGTAAATCTCCTGTCAACTTCAGACCAGTCTCAACAGCTTGCAGTCCAACAGAAACAGCTCTGGCAGCAGCGTCACCCGCAGAGCATCGCCAACTTGAGCAACGCATAAGAACAGACAGGTTTCGACATGGATGTATCTGAAATGCTGTTGAAGCATATCATTTGCATAAAAATCAGGGACAGTTTCCAAAGAATTATAATTTTTTTCAGTTGTTGCTCTCTCTAGTTAATTTTTTTTGGGAATAAGGACAAACCTGGAATAGATAGCAAAACTGAAAATCAGCAGTGCCGATGGTGGTACATATGTCTTTCCTTTGCTTTTCCCATGGTACTTCCCATATGCTTTTACTTTGGGTGAGCAGAGGGATATGTGCGCGTGCGTGTCTGTTTGTTTGTGAGTTTATTAAAGGCTACAAACCACAATTGGTTTAACAATGCTTGGAACTTCCCAAACTGGCTTTACTTTTATGTTACACAGTGCTCAGGGTTAATGCAGTACATCCATGCAATTGCTGTGGGAGTTATCCCCAGATGCATGTGTTTTGAGTCTATAAATATAGAAAATATATATTGGTTTCTTTTTCCAACTTATTAAACAATAGGTTTATTAAAGCATGAAATGAAAGGTTGCATATCATGCATTCAGGTTCTTTTCTAGTTTTGTTCTGACAGTGCATGTCTTTGAAAGCATGCGTAAACAAGATTCAAACAAGTCAAGTAATGGAGAGAAACATTTGTAGATGTACAGCATTGGTTATTGCATTTTTATAGTGTTTATACCTGGGTATTGCTTCTCACCCTGCAAATCCCCAGCCCCCCCCACCCCACCCCTGCCACCCCATTATTCCTGCCCCAGGTTTCTTGTCAAGGTAATGAGTACATACATTTTTTTGTGGTAAAACTCTTAAAAAGTTAATTTTAATGTATTAATAGTATTCCTAATGTGTGCTGCAAAAATGGCTACAAGCCTGCTTTTCTTAAAATTACATTTTCCTTAACTTAAAGATAGTTTTAGAAAGAAGTACAAATTGGCTTCCATCTTGCAAACAATCTTTTTTTTTTTTTACTTCATTATCTTAATTTGTCACTCATAAAAAAGGAAACCATACTTGAGCTGTAAACTAGACAATGAGGAGACACTTGAGGCTTCTGCTGTATGTTTATTTCTTGTTGTTATTGTTGTTACCCAGTAACTTGAATATTGTTTAATGTGTTGTAAGACATTGTAGAGTTTATCTCAAGCTGTTAAAAATGGTAATGTACAAATGTGAATAGACACTTATCTATAATATGGGTAAGTTTTGTTTCGCCTATAATAGATGTTTATAAAAACAAGTGAGGGGACAATTGGGGTTTTTTTGTTTCCTTTTGTTTTCCTTCCACCCCCCCTCCCTTTTTTTTGCTTGCACAGGTTGCACTATTGAAAAATTGAGATTGTATAAACCTGGTCAAAAGCTACAAGATACCACAATCTTGTAGATGTCAAATAAAAAGTTATTCTACTAACCAGAAGTGGACTCGTGTTTAGGCCCTTAACACCTTCAGAAGCAGTCTGTGATGGGGATTCTGCAGAACTTGTGTGTTGCTCAGCATTCCAGGTAGCCTTATATTTGGGCTTAAAACTTGCCCCTCAAAATTGAGATGTGTCGAGAAAGGGGTGAAATGATAGTACTTTTGAATGTTGCTCAAGTTGAATTGTTCTTGCTTGTTACTCTTTAAACTTCTCACAGAATCAGGTGGGATATGTGTTCAGTGATGGAAAGCTAGGGTTTTCATCTTCCTGTGTTTCTTTAAGCCTGAGTTTGCTTATGTCAAGTTTACCGTAAGTTTCCTTTGAATTTATTTATTCTTGATACCTAGAAGAACACATTGAGAATAATTTTTGTTTGTTGGCATGTTTTGCCAAGTGGATGCAACTTTTATCCTCAAGTCTAGGCTTTCTTCTCAGGCAGTGATCCATCTGTATATCAACCAGTGTTCCTTGTTAGGGCCACCAGACCCAACTGGCAGCCAAGAGCAGATTGTTCCACCTGCAGCAAAACTTCTCAGTTACTTCCTTTATTTTTAAACCAGTATCCTGCTCAGCATCCTATCAACACACTAAGGTGAAGATTGGAGAAGGGAACCCCAGCAGACCTGCTCCCCTCAGTAAGGCAAAATGGCAGGGTTAGGGGCTGTGGGCCCAACTTCCCTCTTTTGGGCATTAGGGGTATCTTTTTGTAGGGTACGGTTATTTCCAAATAGCATTGGTATGAGGTTTCTGTAGCATGCAGTTAGTTGACCCCCACAATTCCTTATGTAATGTTTGCATTTTGAACTGCTATTCTGATGTAAAAGGGCATATGTATGTTTTGTTCTTTGAGGAATAGCTTTGTTTTGGTTTTATAAAGAAGGTCCAGAAATAAGGCCTCTGAAAATTCTTCAAGGAGACCTCAGAAAGGCAACCGGGGTGAATGGAGAGGACCTGAGGTGCCACATGCCCCTGCCCATCATGGAGGATGTGTGTGAGCATCAAGAGCCCGCTGTTCATCCCCTTCTCTGCAGGTTGAACGTAGGACCTTTACACTGTGCCCTTATCTAAGTCAGCAAGTTCAGGTTGGCCAGCTTGGGAAAATCCAGCATTCAGGGTCCTCCTCTCTCAAAAAATCAAGTTTAACAACAGCTAACTTGTGTACAGCAGATCCATGTATGTCAGGATCTGATGCCACGTCTGACCCCAGGGCCTTGTTGAACCAGATGGGAGTCCATTTGGCCGTTGCAATGCCTTGTCTCCCCTTTTTTAGCAATATGGCTCTGAGCACAAAGATTTGATTGTAAATTGTGCTCGTGTTTTCAAAGTTTACAATGTCAGTTGTGCTGAAAACCACTCTCTGAGTCCAGAGCTGCTCAGATGGTATCTTGGGGGGGATCTGTGTTCCCCTCATTTAGTCCACACCACAAGTCTCTGTCTGCAGTTTAGTGGGATTATCCAGATAGGCATCAGTGATTCCTCAGTGTATTAACTGAGTATTTCTTTAAACGCAACTTGATCAAAAAGTAAATTATCTTAAGCAATTTTCCCTTTTTGCTGCTATATTGCAGATAGACTTTTCAATATCTTTTCTTTACATCTGTATATAAGTTAGCAAGAACTTGCATCCAAAGCAATGTACTAGTGTGTGTTTGTGTACATATATTTATTCCAGTCCAATTAATTAGCACTTGAGAAAATTTTTTGAACTGCAACAATAACCCTTTTCATTTTAGTGTGCTTCACCTATAAAGATAAAAGTTCAGATTACCAGGCTCCAGGGGACTATAACACCTTAGAGGTACAATTTTGTGTCTGCAGTCCCTGGGACATTGATTTGCTAGCCTCCATGTGATGCTAGTAGAACTCCTCTAGCAGGCATGACCAGAAAGGGCACCAGGACAGCATTTATGATTATGTGTAATGGGAACCTTTTACCCTACGCTCTTTACTTCCCAGTTTAGCATGGGGGCCAGAGCAGTAGATTACAAGTGATTGATGCATCTCAGTTGATGAAAATAGCAGGGGAAAAGTATTTTCCCCTTCAGTCCTCTCCCTGATAAGATATTAAGAGCAAGGTCCTGGTCTAAAAATTCTTATTTTAAAAACATACCTGAGTGGTATTTGGTAGTTTCTAAGAGTGGTGCTACATAAGGGTCGCTGTTAGGCTGGAATCTAGTTAGCCAGATGTTGGGTGGGTTCAAGCATCCCAATGGCAAAGGCAACCACTGTGATGATAGGCATTTGTTGACTACCCCTCCTGTATCTAGGGTCTCCCTCGCTAACCACATTCCCACACACAGGGCTGTGCATGCTTTGCTGCTATAATGCAGCAAGTAGTCCACACCATGGCTATAGCTAGCTGCGAGCATAAACCCTTTGTGAAAATTCCTCATGGGATGCCAATTATCCAATATAGATGCAATATCTTTTAAGGGCATATAAGTGAAGGAAACACATCTAGATACCTGCAACTCAAGCTAGCTAGTAATTTTTTTTTTCTGATTACTTGAGGTGAAATCCAAAACCCACCTTCTGATTTTATGCTGTACTTATATATATGTACATAAAGTGTATATATAGAAATGTTGAGTTCTTTTGAATTCTGAATGTAAATATTTCTTGTAAATTGGGACCCCACCTATTTGTTTTTCCTTTCCCTCCTCCCTTCAATCCTATTTATTCTTTCCTTGACTTCCCATATGGGGCATCTTACAATTTTTTTTTATATATATATATATATTAAAAAAGTATGAAAAACTTCTTAGTTGAATTTGTTCATATATTTTAGAATTCAGTTTTGCATCTTTACTATAGAATTCCTATGTCTATTTTGTGTTAATATTTTTCAACATGCCTGATTGTGTTTGCATTTTTTATTACAGATTTTTACTGTGTGCAATGCATTGTAATTGGGGGGGAATGTATTTGAGTGCAATTTCTGATACTGTCATTATATGACTAGTTACGCTCATTTATGTTGCTCTTTGGAAGCTATAGTGAGCCTGATGTTTTCACATAAAAAAACTTTTACCCAAGACTTTGTTTAAGCTCCTCTAACTTCTTCAGTGCATTTGGGATCAGATGTAGCTCTTCAGTAACCCGACTTGCTCCTACCCTTGTAATTTTTCAGGGCTGTACCAAATCCTCCATCTGTGTGGCTCTCCAGCTGAGAAGAAAATCTTGCAGATCTGAATGGTGATTGATAGCCTGCTGCTACTGCAAAGTTTGTGTTTTTTTTAAAGAAATCAAGCCTATACTTTTAACCTACAAATAATCAGAAATTTACTTTGCAGTGAGCACAGGTAATCTGCTTCTGCTCTCACCTGTTAAGGATAGTAATAGCAGATGGGGAGACTGGCCTGGTATGTGTGGGTCTCCATAAAGAGTGTATTTTAAGGAACAATCGTCCTCCCAGAGAGAGAAGACAACTGCTGTGGAGGCTTCCACGAGCCTTCATCTCATGGGCTGATTCTGTGCTGAGGGTAAAACAGGCAGTTAGCTGTGGGTGGACTGGCCAGCAGGATCCCCTGAGCCGCTCTCACCACTAGTGTGCTACTGGTGAGTTGACCTTGACTGGACAGATAGCCACAAGCCTCATTGCTGAGCTGGATTAAGGCATTCTTGATGATTAGTGTTGCCAGTAGGGAAGACACAGGGGTGGCTCATGAAAATGGCAGTAATAATCAGCTGGGAGGCAAACATTGCGTTTTTTACTTAAAGACTTAGAACATTGAAGAAAATGTTCCTCCATGACTTTTAGGAAGGATTGCTGTGAGCATTTCTTGGGCCTTTCACTCACATACATATTTCATTTACCTATTGAACTTGTTAGACTTGTTGAAAATTTATGAATTGTCCGCATATAGATTAGCCTTGGGAACTTAACATATCTTAAGTTAGGGCCTGTCAGAGATGCGCCATAGTGGGAATCCAGGCTTAGACCCACTCTGCCCACTCCCTCCCTCTGGTATCCAAAGAGTGGAGAGCACCCTCGTCAGGCAGGCCCAACAAGGGATGCATGCAGCCTGGCAAAATCGGTTTTTCTTGCTGCTTGCAGCTCAGGCCTCCTCCAGTCTCAAGGTCAATCGACAGGTCCCTGAGAACACCCCATTCTTCCTCCTCCCCACCCTGAGAGCCTTTCTTGCTCTGAGAGTATCTGGCACTGAAGAGGGTAAAGAAGCTTGAGCCTTCTTTCTGACTTACACATTAGGGACAGAGAGCTTGTTTCCACGTAGCATATTGTAGTCTCACCGCCATTAGAGAAAAACCATCCTTTTCATGGTTTATACTGAATTTGCAAACTACTGATATTATTTTTCAATAACCACTTGTATCTATCATCAACCTTGAGAGGTGGGAAGAGGTACGCTGTATCTCTGCAATAAAACTTCTGCCAGGTTCTACCTCTGCTGAGCAAAGGATACTTTTATATGTAGGCGTAGATCTTCCTCCTTTACTGATCTGACTTGGTGCATCTTGAGACAACGTGTGATGGAATCCAAAGACAATTTGAAACAAAGGTGGATATAAACTCTTGGTTGTTTTTATTTGGTTCTCTTTTTTTAAATCTCCCTTTTTATATTGCTCCTCTGTCTTGAATGTCCGTTAGTGTATGAAGGGTACGCACTGTTCTGATGATACTGCACTGCTTCATTCAGCCTTCCACGGTTAATTCAGTACCAAGTGTCCAGAAGCGATTGTTCCAACCATTTTGATATGTAACTTTAAAAATTGGGTTTCATGCAATAAAAATGTGTTGGCTGCGTTTAGCGAGGTTTACCCTTGCAAGTAAAAAACGATCAACCATGAAGCATAACAAACTCTGTATTTAGTTTTTTGTTGTCGTGTTTTTTGTTTTGTTTTCTTTTTTTGTAAGATTCTTAAATAAATTAAACTGGCTAATATGTTTTTTCTCTGTGTTTTCTTTGGGTTCTGTGCACCCACTTGAGCTGTATCCATGCCACCATCCTCACCTAGAGAGCTTTTCTTTGGGGGCTTGGACTTTTTTTAATGTTGGCATTTTATTTGGTGTGAATTATAGAAGACTTCTCATGATGTCGGTAGGATGGAACCCAGCACTCTTGAGATTAGAAACGTACACACTACCACACATATGAACAGTTCTGTAGGTCTGGGCAGAGATCCTGGCACCTGCCACAGCTCTTGAGACTCCCCTCCTAGAGTGTCTTCCCCACAAGATGCCACAAAAGGCTGGCCATGAGTGTTAGAGAACTTGGGGCCACAAGGCTCCTTTGTAAAAATCATTCCTGGTGTTGAGCAACCGCCCAGGCTGGGAATCCAAGATTTGAGCTTTGTTTCGGAAAAAATAAACTAGAAAACTGTCAGGGAGTATTGTGTGTGTGTTGTTTGCCAGTCGCTGTGAGCGCTCTCCATGGCCCTCTCCATGGCCTTCAAGTTTTCAGATGAAGTCACTTTGTTCATAAGGTTTGAAAGGTGTTTCGTTTCAAAAAAAAAAAAAAAAAAAAAAACGTTTCGTTTCTTATTTTTGCAGGATTGGTGCCTGCATTTATTAAGGGTTTGATAAGTAACTGCTAGGTGTCTAGCATTGGGTCACATGCTGGGTACTTAGGCTATTGCAAGGACTGTAAACCAGTAAGCAGATAGGATTCTTCCAGTCCTGGTGTTAAAACCTCAGGAATGCTATGTGTGCCTGAGCCTAAGAGGTGACCAACTGTTGCCATAAGGAAGCTGGAGTAAATGGAGAAGGAAGTGGACAATCTCATGCTACTGTTGAGCTCTGGGGCTCATTGATTGTGAAATAAGGATTGGCCAGAAAGTCCAGTCAGCTCCTTGCCCTGGCCTTCGGAAGCCAGAGAACGGAATAAACGTGAGGGGAGACACCACAAAAAGCTGAGTTACCTCCCCTGTAAGGTTTGAGTACCCTCACACTTTACAGATGTGGAGACCAGCACAGATCTGGGAGCCATCACGGGTGGGGTTCTGTCCAGGCTAGGTGGCCTGGGCCAGGAGTTGGCACTGCTGTCCTGGAGAAAGGCAGAGGGAGGGAGAGGAGGATGGGAACGCATGGACGGATTTTTTTTTTTTTTTTTTTAATGTTTGGAATATGGCTTGTGAGTCTTTGTGGGATTTGAAATGCTTAAGAGAATCGTAATTTGTAGCTTAAAATTCTTAAAGGACTTTAATCAAATTTGTAAATGGTGTTAATGTTTCGGGGAATTTAATCTGTCAAATACATGAGATAATTGCATATTAATTGAACAAGCAAAAGGATGTTTCACATTTAACTAAAATTTTCAGGGATCCCTGGGTGGCTCAGCGTTTGGGTGGCTCAGCAGTTGAGCATCTGCCTTCAGCCCAGGGCGTGATCCTGGGGTCCCGGAATCAAGTTCTGCATCGGGCTCCCTGCATGGAACCTGCTTCTCCCTCTGCCTGTGTCTCTGCCTTTCTGTGTGTCTCTCATGAATAAATAAATGATTTTTTTTTTAATGAAGCACGAGTTTAAAAACTTTTTTTTTTAATATTTGTAAGTTGGGGATCCCTGAGTGGCTCAGCGGTTTGGTGCCGCCTTCAGCCCAGGGCGTGTTCCTGGCTCTCCAGGATCGAGTCCCACGTTGGGCTCCCTGCATGGAGCCTGCTTCTCCCTCTGCCTGTCTCTGCCTCTCTGTGTGTGTGTCTCATGAATGAATAAATAAAAACCTTTTTAAAAAATATTTTAAAAAATAAAAATAAATAAAATATTTGTAAGTTGAGGGACATCTGGCTGGCTCAGCTGGTAGTGTGTGACTCTTGATCTTGAGGTGGTAGGTTCGAGCCCCATGTTGAGTAGAGAGGTTACTTTAAAAAAATTTATAAAGACTTTGAGAGGGATTCCTAGGTGGCGCAGCGGTTTAGTGCCTGCCTTTGGCCCAGGGCGCGATCCTGGAGACCGGGATCGAATGTCGGGCTCCCGGTGCATGGAGCCTGCTTCTCCCTCTGCCTGTGTCTCTGCCTCTCTCTCTGTGTGACTATCATAAATAAAATAAAATTAAAAAAAAAAAAAGACTTTGAGAGACAGAATGAGCAGAGAAAGGGTCAGAGGGAGAGGGAGAAGCAGGCTCCCCACTGAGCAGGGAGCCCAATATGGGACTCCATCCCAGGACCCCAGGATCATGACCTGAGTTGACGGCAGACACTTTACTGACCAAGCCACCCAGATGTCCCCAAAAAATCTTTTTTAAAAATTTGTAAGTTGAGCTTAAATACTGAAAGGAAATTTAGAGTTTTAAATGTATAACCTGAATAACTAGAGTATTAATCTGAATAAGAAATCAAGAGACCTCGGGTCACCTGGGTGGCTCAGCGGTTGAGTGTCTGCCTTTGGCCCAGGTCGTGATCCTGCAGTTCTTGGATCGAGTCCCACATCGGGCTCCCTGCATGGAGCCTGCTTCTCTCTTTGTCTATGTCTCTGCCTCTCTTTCTCTGTGTCTCATGAATAAATAAAATCTTATAAAAAGAAAAAAAAAAGAAATCAAGAGATCTGACCTTCATTTAGCACCTTCATCATCCCCAAATTGTGAGTTCCAGTTTGCTTTGACCTTGTTCTCCTTCAGCATTGTATCTGCACTCATGTCTCCTTTCAGCCTCACCATGTATCTCCAGTAGTGTGGACTTCCACACTATTGACATTTGCGCCAGGCCATTCCTTTCGGGGTGTTGTCCTGTTTATGATAGGATGCATAGCAGCATCCCTGGTCTCTACCCACTAGATGCCAGTAGTACACACCGCTCCTCTCACACCCAACCATGCTGCACCCCCGCCCTGCCAAGGTTTTGACAACCCAAAATGTTACTGGACATTGCCAAATGTCCTGTGACTGGCAAAATCACCCAATCCTTTTTTTTTTTTTTTTAACATATTTATTCACAAGAGACACAGAGAGAGGCAGAGACATAGGCAGAAGGAGAAGCAGGCTCCATGCAGGAGCCCTATGCGGGACTTGATCCCAGAATTCCAGAGGCAAAGGCAGACACTGAACTGCTGAACCACCCAGGTGTCCCAAAATCATCCAATCCTTGGTTAAGAACTACTGTCCTAGGCAAATTAGTCATAAAGAGGCACAAAGTTAGTATCTATGATGGAGATGTGTGTGTGTGTGTGTGTGTGTGTGCGCGTGAGTTTGTTTTACAGAGGACAAGGTCCATGAACAAGGGCTCTGAGCTATGGAAAATACAAATGTTAACTGGCTGGGGGTTTGGAGTATGTACAGTACAATTTCCATAAGTATGAATATTTAACAGCTAGTCATTTGAGAGCATGATGTAAAGAAGCCATCTGTGGAGGCCTTTATGGAGAGAAAGGAGGCTAAAAGAAATGTGCAGAATGCTTATTTTTAGAGTCCAATTCTTGGCATGTTGGCTTCATCCTCTGAAAGCTGCCCACTCTGGGCACCAAGTGCATTATTGGGTTAGGAGAGGCAAGTGCCTTGCTGTGGGCTCCAAATCACCAAATCATAATTTAAGAATCACCCCAAAGTACTGTGCAAAGGTAGGATGACTAGGTGGATGTTAGTCTGGAACACATCTAATGTTTTTGATTAGTTCTTTTCTTGAATCACACCACCTGACTGAAGTCAATAAGCAGATGAGAACATACAGCAAACACTGTTTCCACTTCTACTACTTGGGTCCCCCGTTCCTCTTCCACCATTTCAAAGTGGTCAGCCTTCCCAAGTTTCTTCAGTATTCCTTCTTGGGGAACAAGGAAAATTTTTTTGGTAACAGCAACATGCTCAAGCTTCTGTTGTTTACCTTTGGTTCCAGGCAAGATTAGCTTTCAACAAAGATTGATGTGCGAGCCCTTAATTACTAGAGAAATCCAAACTGGAATAAATTATAATTGTAGGAAATTAGGAAATTTAACAGTAGGAACGAACCCTTAGAAAGCTGAATGTTTTGTGAAGGTGCCCACTGGTTAGCGCAGTAAGACTCTCCTAGAATTCCCATTTTCTTCTAATCCAAGATCAAGATAAATTATACATTTCTCACAATTCCTACATTAATACTGGGGTTTTGTTTAGCTTTGTGTTCCTACAGCTTTTTTTCTTGCATGTGTTTCTTGTTTAGAGGTATTAACGTGAAAATAAGCTCATTATATCCTTGAATGTTTGCATGTCCCATTTTTTTAGTGTTCTACCTATAGGAAATCAAGCATTAAGAAACAAACTTTTGTGGTCCACGGTTCAAAACCAACGCATCACCTGCTTTTGAAGGACCCTGCAAGCTAGGAATGGTTTTTACATTCTTAAATGGTTGGGGGGAAAAGATTATTTTGTAACATGGGAAAATTACATGAAATTCAAATTTCAGTGTTCATAAATACAATTTTATTGGCACTCAGTCATGCCATTCCTTTTATGTATTTTGTAAGGCTGCTTTAGCACTACAGTGGCAGAGTTGCATCCTTAAAGAGATTATGTGGCCAAACTATGGCAAAGCCTAAAAAGTTTGTTATCTGACCCTTTACAGGAGCACCCTGCTGGTTTCTGGCCTACAATCAGAAGTAATAGCAGAAACATAATTGCAAATTAATAAATTTGGAAACAGACCTGATCAAAATCCAACTTGACTTAAAATCAAGTATGGTTTTGCTGCTCTGAGGACATAAACCACGTTAGAGTACTAACTGTGATGAGCTAATCATGAAACTGCAACCCACAGCTTTGGTGCTCAAACTGTTGGGTTTGTCTACTCAACTAGTTTCTTAAATCAGTGGTCTCCAAACTTTTTAGTCACATAATTAGTTTTTTTTTTTTCTGGAGTGCCTGGGTGGCTCAGTTGTCTAAGCATCCAACTCTTGATTTCGGCTCAGGTCATGATCTCAGAGTTGTTAGATCAAGTCCCACATCAGGCTCCAAGCTGGGCGTGGACCCTGCTTAAGATTCTATCCATCTGGGAAGCCCCGGTGGCTCAGTGGTTTAGCGCCGCCATCAGCCCGGGGTGTGATTCTGGAGACCTGGGATGGAGTCCCACATCGGGCTCCCTGCATGGAGCCTGCTTCTCCCTCTGTGTCTCTGCCTCTCTCTCTCTCTCTCTCTCTCTCTCTCTCTCTCTTTCTCATGAATAAATAAATAAAATCTTAAAAAAAAATCCTCTCCCTGCCTTTCTCTCTTTTCAAAAGATTTTTTTTTTTCTTCTGAGCATACCTCTACTGTTTATTAGGTTATTTGTAAGTTCTGTGTGTACTGCTGTGGGTTTTTTTAAGATTATATTTATTTGAGAGACAGCACAAGCAGGGGGTGGGGGCAAAAGGGGAGGCAGACTTCTTGCTGAGAGGAGATCCTTTTTTTAAAAAAAAAAAAAAGATTTTTATTTATTCATCAGAGAGAGAGAGAAGCAGAGACACAGGCAGAGGGAGAAGCAGAC
The DNA here is from genome assembly GCF_011100685.1 of Canis lupus familiaris. Taxonomy (NCBI): domain Eukaryota; kingdom Metazoa; phylum Chordata; class Mammalia; order Carnivora; family Canidae; genus Canis; species Canis lupus. The sequence continues at coordinate 6,503,582 of NC_049247.1, forward strand.
TCCACTCAAGGAGCCCCATCTGGGACTCGATCCTGGGACCACAGGATCATGCCCTGAGCCGAAGGCATATGCTCAATCGCTGAGCTACCCAGGTGTCCCTGAGCAGAGATCCTGATGTGGGGCTCGATCCCAGGACTCCAGGATCATGACCTGAGCCAAAGGCAGACGCTCAAAAGACTGAGCCACCCAGGCTCACCGGCGCTGTTTTTATAATATGTACACAGTAAATCCCACATAAATAGAATTTCTAATATTCCCCCAGTCCTATGAGTACCCCTACTTTCACCTGGGTCAGGTACACCCCACTTTGAGCAGACAATGGAAATGGCTCCAAAACAGTGCAAAGGCCTTTCTGGGCTGATGAAAATTAGAGAAGATTGCCTGTGTGTTGTCTCTCTGCCTTCTTACGATGTTAGTTTCCAGAATTTTTAGAGCCCTGTCCCATCAAACATCCCTAATCTTGCAGATGAGACCAAGGCCCACGGAGGTTAAACAAGCTGTCTGAAGCTTACGGAGAAGTATATGGTGGATCCAGAGCCAAAACTTTGTCTCCTGATCTAATGCTAACCTGATCTAATGCTAACCTTTTCTATCAGGCTCTCTGGTCTCCTTGGTTCATCTGTCCTCCCTGGCAAGCCAATCTGTGAAATACCCAATAAACTAATAAGGAACGATTCTAGATCATTCTTTTTCTTTTTTTTAAGATTTTATTTATTTATTCATGAGAAACAGAGAGGCAGAGACATAGGCAGAGGGAGAAGCAGGCTCCATGCATGGGGGAGCCCGATGTGGGACTCGATCCCTGGATACCGGAATCATGCCCTGAGCTGAAGGCAGACGCTCAATCACTGAACCATCCAGGCATCCCTCATTCTAGATCATTCTAAAACCACTTATTAAAAAGTGCTTATTTGGGGTGCATGGGTGGCTCATTCGGTTGAGAGTATGACTTTTGGTTTAGGCTCTAGTCACAATTTCACGGTCCTGGGATACGGCCCCGTGTCAGGCTATGCACTCAGTACAGTCTGCTTGGGGATTCTCTCTCTCTCTCCCTTTTCCTTTGCCCCTCTCCTGCTCGCTGTCTCTTTTTCAAATAAGTAAATCTTTTTTTTTTTTTTTTCTTAAAGATGCTTATTTGAGTTGCATCACAGACATTTTCTTAGTGGAGTCACTAGGAATGTTTGTTTCCCTTCCAGGGGTTTTAACTCAGTCCCAGAAGGAAGAGAGTAGGGCAGCCCGGGTGGCTCAGTGGTTTAGCACCACCTTCAGCCCAGGGCCGGATCCTGGAGTCCTGGGATCAAGTCCCACATCAGGCTCCATTCAGGGAGCCTCTGCCTGTGTCTCTGCCTCTCTCTGTCCCTCTGTCTTTCATGAATAAATAAATAAAATCTTTAAAAAAGGGCAGCCCCCGTGGCACAGTAGTTTAGAGCCTCCTGCAGCCTGGGGTGTGATCCTGGAGACCAGGGATCGAGTCCCACGTCGGGCTCCCTGCATGGAACCTGCTTCTCCCTCTGCCTGTGTCTCTGCCTCTCTCTCTGTGTCTCTATGAATGAATGAATGAATGAATAAATAAATAAATAAATAAATAAATATCTTTTAAAAAAGAGCGGAAAAAGGGAAAAATCTAGATCCTTGTAGAAGCCTGTTGTGGTGTGTTGAATGGTGACCTAAAAGATAAATCTACCTGGAATCATTAAATGTGACCTTCTAGAGGGGGAAAGTCTTTGCAGAGGTAATTAAGGATCTCAAGATGAGAGCATCCTACAATGCCAAGTGTTACTAGAAGAGAAGGCAAGTAGGAAGGCCGTATGAAGACAGATATCAGAGTGATGCAGCCACAAGCCAAGAGACACTTGGAGCTGCCAGCAGCTGGGAGACCAGAGGATTCTTCCCTAGAGCCTTGGAGGAAGCATGGGCCTGCCAACACCTTCATTTCAGGTTTCTGGCCTCCAGAACTGTAAGACAATAAATTTCTGTTGTTTTAAGCCAACAAATTCCTGGTAGTTTATGGGATCCTGAGGACACTAACACCTCTGTTATAGGAAGTGAGCTGTGAGCAAAAAGAAAGATAAGAAAAAGAAAAAAAAGAAAGATAAGAGCTGGAGCCCTTCCTGCAGAGGGGAACTGATCGCACTTTGTCTCATTTCTAGGACCACGTTGAAGCCATTTATTAAATGTTCAGTGTGCCCAACTAGAACATTCAAGGATGCAGTTCTTTTCTTCGGGAAGCTCAGACTTATGATGGAGACAGACCTGATTAAATGCAATCATAGTACGCATTAATAGAGGGCACCCTTCCAGGGAAGACTTCTCTGAGGTGGGGATAGCTGAACTTGGTTTTGATGGATGAGCAGGAGTTTGCCAACTGGAGTATAAAGGCAAGTTTAGTGTAATGAAGTCTTAGGTGTGGGGATGAACAAGAACCAGGCTCACAATCCAGTCTGGCCTGAAGAATAAGAAATAATAGGAGGGCAGCCCTGGTGGCTCAGCGGTGCCACTTTCAGCTTGGGGTATGATCCTGGGGACCTGGGATCAGGTCCTGAGTTGGGCTCCCTGCATGGAGCCTGCTTCTCCCTCTGCCTGTGTCTCTGCCTCTCTCTGTCATGAATAAATAAATAAAATTAAAAAAAATAGTAGGAGGTGAGGAGTGAGGTAATGACTCCGATGTAGTGGAGTAAAGGGCGATAGATAGCTAAATGTGGTTCCCATATCTAAAACAGTAATTTTCATGAGAGCAAGGGGATTGTCTTCCTTTGCTGACCCTAGAATACTGTCTGACACTTAGAAGACTCTAAACAAATATTTGTTAAACAGAAGGGGGGAGGGAGCCCTGGGTGGTTCAGCGGTTGAGCATCTGCCTTTGGCTCAGGGGTTGATCCTGAGTCCAGGGATCGAGTCCCGCATCCGGCTTTCGCAAGGAGCTTGCTTCCCTCTGCCTATGTCTCTGCCTCTCTCTGTGTGTCTCTCATGAATAAATAAATAAAATATTTTTTAAAAACGAATGGAAGGAGGGAAAATCCCACATGATCTTCTCACTAGATGCAAAAAACATTTGATAAAATCCAAACTCTCATGATAAAAACACTCCAGAACAAACTAGTAGTAGATGGGAAAGTCCTCCTCTTGATAAAGGGCATCTGTGAAAAGCCCATAGTGAACATCATGCTTAATGGTGAAACACTGAAATCTTTACCCCTCAATCATGAACAAGACAAGGATGTCCGCTCTCACCACCTCTACCCAAACTGTCCTTGAGGTTCTAGTCACGGCAATTAGGCAAGAAACAGAAATAAAAGACATCCTATTTGGAAAGGAAGAAGTAAAACTCTTTACAGATGACATGATCTTATATAACAAAGTCTTTTTTTTTTTTTTTAAAGATTTTATTTAGGAGTGCCTGGGTGGCTCAGTTGGTTAGGTATCTGCCTTTGTCTAGATACGTGGTCTCCAGGGTCCTGGGATAGAGCCCTGCATTGGGCTCTCTGCTCAATGAGGAGCCTGCTTCTCCCTCTCCCTCTCCCTGCTGCTCTGCCTGCTTGTGCTCACTCTCTGTCAAATAAATAAATAAGTAAATAAATAAATAAGCTTTAAAAATGAAGATTTTACTTATTTTTTTTAAAAGATTTTATTTACTTATTCATGAGAGATGCACAGAGAGAGGCAGAGACATAGGCAGAGGGAGAAGCAGGTTCCCTGCAGGGAGCCTGATGTGGGACTCGATCACAGAATCCAGGATCACGCCCTGAGCCCAAGGCAGACGCTCAACCACTGAGCCACCCAGGTATCCCTGATTTTACTTATTTTAGAGAGTGAGCAAGTGAGTGAGCACAGTCGGGGAGTGGAGGTGGGAGGGGCAGAGAGAGAATCACAAGCCGACTCTGCGCTAAGCAGAGTCTGACATGAGGCTCAATCTCACAATCTTGAGATCATGACCTGAGTGAGACCGAGAGTCAGATGCTCAACCAACTGTGCCACCCAGGCACCCCATTTTTTAAAGTAGGTTCCAGGCCCAACATGGGGCTTGAAATCAGGACCTGAGATTGCTCTACTGACTGAGCCACCCAGGGACCACTATATACAGAAAATCCTAAAGATCCCTGGGTGGCGCAGCGGTTTGGCGCCTGCCTTTGGCCCAGGGCGCGATCCTGGAGACCCGGGATCGAATCCCACGTCGGGCTCCCTGTGCATGGAGCCTGCTTCTCCCTCTGCCTCTCTCTCTCTCTCTCTGTATGACTATCATAAATAAATAAATAAATAATTTAAAAAAAAAGAAAAAAGAAAGAAACCACATACAGGGACTCCTGGGTGGCTCAGTGGTTGAGCATCTGCCTTTGGCTCAGGGTGTGATCCCAGAGTCCCGAGATCGAGTCCCACATCGGGCTCCCTGCATGGAGCCTGCTTCTCCCTCTGCCTGTGTCTCTGCCTCTCTCTCTCTCTGTGTGTGCATGTGTGTCTCTCATTAATAAATAAAGTCTTAAAAAAAAAAAAAAAGAAACCACATACAGTGATGCCTGGGCGGCTCAGCTTCTACTTTTGGCTCAGGGTGTGATCCTGGGGTCCTCGGATGGAGTCCCACATAGGGCTCCCTGCCGGGAGCTTACTTCTTCCTCTGCCTCTGGCTTCTTTCTGTATGTCTCTCATGAATAAATAAATAAAACCTTAAAAAAAATTCTTATAACTTAAGAAAAAGAAATCTCAATTGAAATACAGACTAGGGTACTTGGCTGTCTCAGATTGTGGAGCATGTGGCTCTTGATCTTGGGGTTGTAAGTTTGAGCCCCAGGTTGGGGTATAAAGATTACCTAAATATAAAATCTTAAAAAAAAAAGAACAGGGGATCCTGAGTGGCTCAGCAGTTTAGCGCCTGTCTTCGGCCCAGGGCATGATTCTGGAGTCCTGGGATCGAGTCCCACGTCGGGCTCCCTGCATGGAGCCTGCTTCTCCCTCTGCCTCTCTCTCTCTCTTTCTCTCTCTGTATCGCATGAATAGATAAATAAAGTCTTTTAAAAAATAAAAATAAAAAAAGAACATAAAAAATGGCCAAAGAATCAGAATAGATATACCTCCAAAGATCTGCAAATGACTAGGAAACACATGGGAAGGTGCTGAACATCACTATTTATTAGGGAAATGCAATTCAAAACCATGAGATATCAATTCACATCCACTAGGATGCCAATTCCCCAAACAGACAAACAACAAAAAAAAAATATAATAAAAATGTTGGCGACCATGTGGAGAAATTGGAACATTTTTACATCACCAGTAGGAATGTAAAATGGTACAGCCACAAAGGAAAGCAGTTTGTTTCGCAAAAAGTGAAACAGAGTTACTATATGCCCTAGCAATTCAATTCCTGGGTATAGATCCCAAAGGATTAAAAATATGTTCACATTAAAAACCTGCACACCCATGTTCATAGCAGTACTATTCACAATAGCCAAAAAGTGGAAATAACCCAGGTGCCCCTCAAAGGGTGGATGGATAAATAAAATGCAGTCTATCCATACAATGGAATATTATTCAGCCATAAAAAGGAACAAAGTACCGATACGTATTATGGCATGGATGAGCCCCGAAAACATGCTAAGTGAAAGAAGCCAGGCACAAAAGTTCACATATTGTTTAATTCTATTATATGAGGGACGCCTCGGTGGCCCAGCAGTTGAGCCTCTGCCTTCATGCCCAGGGTGTGATCCTGGAGTCCCGGGATCGAGCTAGATATGTATATATATCGACTTGATCCAATCCTGGAACTCCAGGATCACACTTTGGGCATGAAGGCAGGCGCTCAACCCCTGGGCCACCCAGGCATCCCAGAATAGGTAAATTCATAGACAGAATGTAGAGTAGCAGTTGCCTAAAGCTAGGAGTAACTGCATATTTTAAAAGTGCACATTTTAGGGCAGCCCCGGTGGCCCAGCGGTTTAGCGCTGCCTGCAGCCCAGGGCGTTATCCTGGAGACCCTGGATCGAGTCCCACGTCGGGCTCCCTGCATGGAGCCTGCTTCTCCCTCTGCCTGTGTCTCTGCCTCTCTCTGTGTGTGTCTCTCATGAATAAATAAATAATCTTAAAAGAAATCAGTATCCAAAGACAACAGCCCAGACCATTTGTAGGAGGTATGGGGCAGGTCGCTGAGATTCTGATGGTTGCATCAAGGAAACCCAGGTCCAGGCAAATAGCTAATGGGTGGAGCCACAGTTAGGTGTGTCGGCCTTATGAGCTCTCTGCTTGCAGCTTCTAGTCCTACGCTGTCCAATAGGAAAACCACTAGCTCTTGGGGCTATTGCACACTTGGTAAGTGGCTAGTCTGAATTAAGATGTGCTGTGAGTGAGTGTGCAATGCACACTTGGCTTTGAAGACTGTAGGACGAAAAGAATATAAAGTATCTCAATTTCTTTCTGTTCATTATATATTGAGATCATACTGTTGATATATTGTATTAAATAGATCGATTTTGCCAGTTTTTTTTTACTTTCTAAACTACTAAAAAATTTAAAATTACGTATAGGGCTCACTTTTATATTTCTATTGGACAATGCTACTCTAGAGTATTTGAGCCCCTGGGGCATTGTAGGAGAGCTTGGTATTAATTCATTCACAAAATAAAATTTGACTGGCATCCTTGGCTGAGCAAGCCTAAAGCTGATCACTGGTAGTTCTGCTTAAGCTGGGAAGGGGTTTATCACCTGTACTTCCTTTATTCTATTTTATTTATTCATGAGAGACAGAGAGAATGAGAGGCAGAGACACAGGCAGAGGGAGAATCGGGGTCCACGCAGGGAGCCCAATGTGGGACTTGATCCCCGCACCCCGGGATCACACCCTGGGCCGAAGGCAGGTGCCAAACTGCTGAGCCACCCAGGGATCCCCCATATCTTTTGTATTTTGACAAGCTTTACTATTTAAGTGGAACTCCAAGAAAAGTTACCTTCAAAAGCTTAGTCATCTAATCAAAGTCATATATTTGCTGATATGTCTCAGTCAGACCTGAGGATGGGCGGGAGGGGTGGGGGTGGAAGGAGCATAGAAAATTGTAATGCTAGGCTCTGGGATGGCTCAGCCAGTTGAGTGGCCAACTCTTGGTTTCCACTCAGGCCATGATTTCAGGGTTGTGAGACGGAGCTGCACATTGAGCTCCGCACTCAGCAGTCTGCCTGTCACTCTCCCTCTGCTCCTCCCCCCCCCCCACTTGTGCTCTCTCTCAAATAAATAAAATCTTTAAAAAAGGCAGGGGGCGGGGGTAGCACCTGGGTGGCTCAGTGGTTGAGCATCTGCCTTCTGCTCAGGTGGTGATCCCAGAGTCCTGGGATGGAGTCCCGCATCCCGCGCGGGCAGCTGGGAGCCTGCTTCTCCCTCTGCCTATGTCTCTGCCTCTCCGAGACTCTCATGAATACATAAAATCTTTTTTTTAAAAAAATTGTAATGCAAACATCAGGAGAGTAGAAACTTGGTCAAGTTCATTCTCCTATCCTTGGCGCCTGGACGGGTGCCAGGCACGAAGTAGTAGCTTCTTACATATCTGAAGGAGTTAAGAGGTAGAGTTCCGTGGATACAAGAGTGAATTAATTTTCCAGGGAAGAGGCCTTTGGCTTTTGTAAATCTCTAAGGAGCCTCGTAGGCCCCCGAGGGGTTAAAAAAAAGAAACAAACACAACAACAACAACAACAACAACCGCCACCACCACCACCACCACCAAAACCCGCTTAATCCAGACAGGGACACGAAATTTATTTGAAATCCATGCCGAGCATTGGTTGTTCTTATTCTGGGGACTGGCCAGACCTCGGCATCTGGAATGATCTACGTGCTCAAAAATACCAGTCGCCACCATTTTCTCCAGGTACTTTTCCATCCCTGCCCCCACAGTCCAGGGGGAAAAAAAGTGATTCTGAAACCCCACCTGGCCATTCAGAAGAGAGAGGGGGCAAGGGACGAAGCGGTGAGACGGCGAGTCCGCGGGCGCAGAGCCCCGAGGAAGGGCCCACGAGGGCCGCGGGCGCCGCCGGACCCAGCCCCCCAAACTTTGCCAAGTTGCGGGCGCCGAGCGCGGCCCGAGGCGCGGGGCGCGGCCGCGGGCGGAGCCGCCCCCTGACGCCGGGCCGCCCCCTCCCGGCCCGGGCCGGCCCCGCTGGCTCCGCTCAAAGTTTGCGGCCGCCCCTGCGCCCGCCCGCCCGATGTATGGGTGATATACTGCAGCGGTGTCAGGGTGAGGGACGGCCATATTTGCCGGTGCGGCCCGAGCCGTCAACAACAAAAAGTGCGCGGGAGCGCGGCGGGAGCACGGACGGGCGCCCGGACGCGGGGGCCGCCTCGCCGCCGCCCGGCCTCGCCGCCGCCTCGCCGCCGCCCCCGCGGGCCTGGCCCCGGCGCCCCTGCGCGCCCCGCCGCTCGCGGGGATGTCTTACAAACCGAACTTGGCCGCGCACATGCCCGCCGCCTCCCTCAGCGCCGGTGAGTGAGTGCGCCCCGCGGCCCGCGCGCCGCGCCCCGAGTGCCGCCAAGTTGGGGGCCGGCGCGCCCGGCCCGGCCCGGCGCTCGGGGGCCCGCGGCGGCCGGGGGCGCCGGGCGGCGGGTCCCGGCCCGGGGCAGCGCGGCCGCCGCCGCCATGATCCCGGCGCCCGCGCCGCCAAAGTTCGCGGGGGCGCCCGGGGCCGCGGCGGGGCTCGGCGGGGGCCGGGGGCGCGGGCGGGCGCCGGGGGCCCCCCACGCCGGCGGCCGAGGGCTCGCGGGGAGCGCGGCGGGCGAGGGCGGGGGAGGCTTTTCTCTGCTTGTTCCTCCGGCTCTGGGCGGCTCGGCGAGGGCCCCTGCCGGCGGGAGTCGGGAGCAGCCGGGCCACGCCGCGAGCGGGGCGCGGGGCGCCCTTGGGGAGCGGGGCGCGGGGCGCGGGCCCGGGCGGGGGGCGGCCGCCGGGGGCGTGCGAGCGGGGCCCGGCCGGGCGGGGGCCGGGCGGGGGCGGGGCGGGGGCGGCGAGCGGGCGGGCTGCGGGCCGCGGGCGCCCTGAGGGCGCGGGGCCGCCGGGGTCAGCGCCTGCGGGGGACCCGGTCGCCGGCGGGGGCTCGGGCGCCGCAGCCTCAGCCTCAGCCTCAGCCTCAGCCTCAGCCTCAGCCGCAGCCTCAGCCGCCGCCGCCGCCGCCGCCGTGCCCAGAGCGCCGCCCGCCCGAGGTCCTCAGCGCGCGCCGACTGACAGAAGTTGAGGGCACCGGGGCTCGGGCGCCGCGGGCAGTGGCGGGCGCGTTCCAGCCCAGACCCCGCGCCCCGGAGCCCCCGCCTCTGGGCTTGGAAGCCCCTCCGCGGGAGCCGGGCTGCAGGGGCGTCCTCTCCCTTCCCGGGGGCTGGAGCCCGGCGAGCCCAGGAAACTCCTCCCGAAGTTGTCAGCCAGCTTCAATCCGTGCCCAGGGGCCTGCCCCAGGGATCAGGGAGGCCTGCGTCGGGGGGACGCGAGACGGCGACGTTAGGCGGGACCGGCGTCGCCCCTAGCCCGGCTCTCCCTGCCTCAGACGCTGCGCTGGAAATAGACTTCCAGGGAGCCAGCGCGCCGGAGGGGGAGGGGAGAGGCCTTGTGGGGGAGGGGATTGGCCTTGCTGGTCAGAAATGCCACGTTGGCAGTTGGCCGCAAGTTTTGGGCCTTGTCTCCAAACGGTAACTCCATAATCCCAAAAATCTGAAGAGGGACCCAGAAAAAAAAAAAAAAGTATATATATATATATATATATATATATAATGTATGTATTTTAACTTACTGGGACACAGATTTGGGGGTTGGAAAGAGTTAAGATTCAGGGTGCCGGTGAGGGTATAGTTGAATTCGTTAAATTTGGGATCAGCGTGCCAAGAACACACAGCCACTATTTTCTCACATGTTCTCACCACCTCCTTTGGGGTCTGCAGACCTTACAGAGAGGCAGACTTTGTGGCCCAGGTAGGATTTCTCCTTGCCTGCTTCATCTGTCTCTGAGGTGGGCAGAGTGGAAGGTCTTCCTGCCAGCCTGGACACGCTGGAGATCTCAGGCCTGGCCTGGTATAGTGGAGGCAGGTGCCCTACGCTGGGACCTTTGGGGATTGGGGTCAAGTGACAGGGGCACCCACTCAGGACCCCTGAAGCCCTGTTCTGGCTGGCTGGCACCTGCGCATGGGTTTTCTTCTATGGTGATTTCCAGGAGTACTGCTGAGGTCCCCAGAAGCTGGTGGGTTTTTTGGAGGGGGGCTGTGCCCCTCCCCACGGACCCTTTACAAAGCCCCAATCTCCCCCTGCCATTTGCATCCAAGATGGACTCTGCGCTGCCGCTCCTCAGGCTTCCTTGTCATCATCCCTCACGCCCTCCAGCCCTGCCTCCTGCTCGCGGGTTGCCAAGCCGCGGCCTGGCCGGCGGTGGCAGTGGCGGAGTTAGACAAAGCCCCCGCCTCCCCGCCGGAGAGCACACCCCCCCCCAGGCGCCCCAAGTGGCGGGAAGGCCGCCAGCTCCCCAGGCCCAGGCCGCTCTTTGTCTGGCGTGGGGGCGGGGAGCTGCGCCTGGCCCCAGGAGCTGCTGGCCTCTGCCAATCCCTCCCTCGGCTCGGGCCCTCCCTGGTCCCTGCACACTGCGTGCATTGTCTGTGATGCTCAGAGACTGTCGTGCTCACGCCCAGTCTGGTTTTCTCCCTGGCCTCCTGCAGCCTCATGCTCTGGCCCTCCCTGTGTCTGCCGAAGTGCGTGGGCATGAGTAGAACTCAGGGCCCTTCTGCCATCTCTCTCCAGGGCCACATCTCCCCCCCGCCTTTTCAACAAAGAGTAAGGGACTGGCACTGACACGGAATTGGGGTCACCTACCACATCACATGGTGATGGGAAAGGCAAGCCCCGAGCTATTACCCGACCCAAACCAGGAGATTTCTCCTCCCTCTCCCTTGGCCTCGCAAGACCTAACCCTTGCCCCATGGAAGAGTGGGATGTAGGCCTTTAGACATTGTGTTGGGAATCATTGCCCCAAACAGATAGAGAAACTGAGGCCCAGAGAGGGAAGGGCCTCATCCAAGGTCACACAGCCAGGAGTGGCACAGCCAGACCGCCTTCTGGTCCACGCCCTTGTCTGTAGGAGCTCAGATGGATGGGACTGGGAGGCAGGGAGGCAAGAAACCATGACAAGCAACAAGAGGTGAGGGCTAAGGATGGTGCAGGGAATGCACTCCTGAGTCCTGCTCCCCTCCTGCCTAGGAACTGGAATCTCCTAGACACTTTGGTGCTGTGCAGGGCTGCATACTCCTCCCCTGGTCTTGCATTCAGCAGCCTGGCCTTCCAGAGAGGTGTGATATCTTGGAGTGGTCAGGACTGGAACCCAGGTCTGGGGCTGCAAAGACCACATTCACTGCCCTCATCACAAGGTGCAGGGAGTTGGGGTCTGGCCGCTGTGGTGAGGGGTGCTTGGGGGGGCACCCACCCTGCTCCGTTCCTGTGCTCTGGCCACTGCACATCTGAGGTTGTTTTGGAGGGAGGTCACAGATGTGTTCCCAGTTCCTCCCCATGCTGACCAGTCTGCCCCTGCAGCACAGGTATATTCCCGTCCCCACTTCAAGGCCTGCTGTCTGTGCCTCAGAGTGCCCCAGGGGTGTGCCCACCTCCCAACTGGCAAAATCCAGTTGCCTCCCAGCTGGCAAAATCCCTGTTCCTGGCTGGGCACTCCCTATTTGATCCTAAACCTGGGCTCTGGGTTGGAGTGGGGGGAGGTGAGATCCATGACAGGCCCCGAAAGAAAGCAAGGAAGACATCTTGGGTACGAGCTGTCCCCAGCTCCTGGACAGAGGGATGGCTGTCGGGGTGCTAGCCTCTTCTGTGCCATGTGGCTCAGGGGAACACCCACCCTCGCCAGACTGTGTCTTTACAGTGAGGGGCTCCAGGGCTCCCCTAGGGCCCTTCCACTCCACCAGCCTGAGCTCCCGAGCCTCCTCCCTCCTTTTCCCCTCCCCTGCTCACACCAGATGAGCAGCTGGTCGGTTTGGCCAGCCTGGCACCAGCTGTCCATCCCCAGGGCCAAGTCTGCGTAGTCTGCCGTGTGCATGAGAGACCGTTTGGCTCTGGGGGCGGCAGGCAGAGGGGGAGCTGCTCCTCGACTGGGCGTGGAGGCAGGCGGGCGGCTGCTGAGGAGGGCTAGGTAAATTCTCCATGGTTACCGCTGTTTGTAATTCTGCAGGACATCCTCTACCCGCTAATGGCCACTTGGACGCCATTATGGGTCTGCAGGCTTCCAGCTACTGAGCTGGAGCCGGGAAATGCCCTGCTGGTGACTCCCCACCCCCATCCAAGAGACTCCATTCTTAGCCGGGCCCTGTCCCCATATGGTCCCTCACAGCTGAGGGACGGTGTGTCTGAGTGCAGTCCCTAAGCGGGGCCTTAGCCCTCCCCTCTTTGGATGTGATCCATCCAGGCGTAGAATCCGACAGTCGCCTCTTTGGAGGGCTGTAGAATCCCGTCGCCTCTTTGGAGGGGCTCAGGGAGATTGAGAGGCTCCTGAGGACCCCCCAGAGAGACTGATATATTTCAGATTCCTGACTTCGTGTCCAGTGAACCAATCTCTGGCCAGGGTTAGGTCTCAGATGCTCTGAACGCCCTGTCTTCTTACCGTATGCCTGGCAGAGATTTGGGCGGAGAGGATATGGAGCAGCCTCAGTAGCAGGTGGGCTCTTGTGGCAGTGATTTGGGTCCAGGTCATCCATCTCTGGGGAACGGGACCCCGAGAGAAGGGACTAGCAAGGATTAGGCCAAGAACAGCAGTAGACTTCATCGTTGCTACCAGTCCAGACTGCGCAGATGGGGAGGAGTTCTGTGATTGATGAGCGATGTCTGCCGTGATGGTGGATATGAAGAGCAGTGACCTGTTAGCTCCCTTTTACTATTGTCTGGGCTGAGCATCGGCCATCACCAAACAGAGGACAGGAGAGGGTCTCCGTCCTATGAAGACGAAAGGCTGCTGTTTGTTGTGGGTCCCAGGCAGGGGGTCTCTGCTCTGTGTACAACTATATGATCCCTGATGCTTTGGTTCTCCTCCACAGCTGGGAGTGTCCACCCGCCCTCCACCAGTATGGCCACATCCTCCCAGTACCGCCAGCTGCTGAGTGACTACGGGCCACCATCTCTAGGTTATACCCAGGTACAGCCTTGGGCGGGGATTGGGGGGCTCTGGGGCTGGTCTGGGCATGGAGGGGACATGCTTCTCACCCTCCAGGGAGGGGAGAGAGCTGGTGAGAACAACCAAGGAGTAGAGGTGATGGGATGAAACAGTGTCTGAACTTCCTGAAGCTCCGGCCCTGGGTGGTACATATTCAAGCCTTGAGGCATCAGAACAGAGGAGTGGCAGGGTGTTTCATGGGGACACCAAGAGATGGGGGACAGGGAGACCTGAGTGCCACAGGTCCTGTTGGGGCCACCACCCACATGTGTCCCTATGGTGGGGGGTGACGGGAGTCTCTGTACCGCATTCCTGAGGAAGTAAGGCCTGACCTGGGCCCTGGATCTGAGCCGGGGCAGAGGAGAGGGGAGCCCCGTTCCCACTCACTCCCCACAAGGTCACCACCCCAGCATAGAGGGGGACAGGACCCATCTCTTCCGGAGCCCAGATGGGCTTTGTCAGGAACTGGTGGCCCTGGAGCCAAGCTGCAGGGGGACTCTATACGGTTCTGCTACCTACAAGACTGACCCCTGCTTGGCAGCCTTGCAGAGATCTGTTCCTCACTGGCAAGTGGGGTCGGCACTGGCCCTGGCCTTACTGCCTGTCACGGGTGGAGGGACCCGGCCAGGCCCCCGCCTCAGTGCCTGCCAGCCTGTCCTGGGGTTCTCTGCCACAATTGGAACGTGGCCACCTTCTGAGGTTGCCATGGAGGCTGTCTCTGGGAGTGGGGGATGGCTGGCCATGCCCCACCAGGCCCTGCTGTCCCAGGAGCGGGAGCGCCAGAAGAAGCAGCGGTGGCGGGAAGACCACCAGGCCAAGAGGCGGCACTGGGAGGGCACTGAGGAGCTGGGCAAGGACAGGAGAAAGGCCCTGGAGGCCAGGAGACAGCGGCAACAGAGGAGGAAGGAGCAGGCGAGGGCCTTGTGGGGGGGCTGCGGGGACCCAGCCTCACTCATTGGGTGCATACTTGGGCCGTGGAGGGGGAGGGCTTATAGAAAAACAGGTTTTTTGGGGTGGGCCCTGCTGGCAGGGGGAGGATGGGTAAGTGGAAACACATTCTGTCCAGATGGTCTTTGGCAATTATTTATAGTTCTCCAGACCCCACGGTATGGCCCACAGCTTGTCCACTGTCATTCCCCTGGGATGGTGCATCCACCTGGATCCTAGGAAGCACCCAGTACTTGCTGAGACAAACCAGTCCTTTTACTCATTTAAGATGATTAAAACCTTCTGGAGGCTGCTAGTGGTTTCCTTGAGTGTAGGAGGACAGTAGAAAGGCCCAGGTTTCTGGTCAGTGGTTATTTCTCAGCGTGTGGCCGGTTCCAGCAGAGGCAGAAGCTCTGGGAACCTAGGCCAGGCTGCCCTGCCTCCAGCCACTGCCTCTCGGTGGGCTTCTCCCTGTGCCCTGCCCTCGCTGTGGCTGGCATGTGGTAGGGTCCTGACCGTGGCCTTAGGATCAGGATAGGGTTCAATCCATTTAAACTTCTTCTGATTTTAGGGAACTGGGAACAGCCAGGTACCCCAAAGCAAATATGCTGAGCTGCTGGCCATCATTGAAGAGTTGGGGAAAGAGATTAGACCCACCTATGCAGGGAGCAAGAGCGCCATGGAGAGACTAAAACGAGGTAAGTAGCGGGATCCAGACACCCCCTGCTGGGTGCTGCCTCCCTGCTGGGTGCTAACTGTTGTGAGAGGTTTCCAGAGGGGGGCGTGAATGCTCTATGCCCCGTGGGGCTCCTGTTTGGTTAATCTGTGGAAGCATCAGCAGGGGCAGGAATGGGCCGGTCATGGGGTGTAGACTGTCCTTGGGATCTGACGGGAAGGCTTTGCGTGCTCCTTGGGAAGGTCCATGGGCTTTAAGAACAGAATCTTTACAGGCCAGATCCTGTAGCTTTCTCTGTTGCTTGCTCTGCTCCTGTTGGCTGGTACTGGTCCCAGGGAGCCGCAGGAGGACAAATGCACCAGGCTTCCTTCTCTGAGTGGGTCAGGGACAAGAAGTAGCCAGGTCCTGGGTCCTGTGTTGCCCTCTGTTGTCAGCTCTTTGGAGCGGAGCCCAAGAGGCCAATGGGTCTATCTTAGTCTGGGAAGGGAGAGCAGGAACACTGAAATTCCTTCATGATTGAGGATGGAAGGGGGGGTAGGAATATGGTGTCACAGAAAACCAGTGACTCATGTGAAGATGTGACTGACCAGCTGATTCCAGGGGGAGGTGAAATCGGCTGCTACCTCAGGAAGTAAATGGGGTGGAGGGAAGAAGATGATTTCTGTTTTAGAAGGTGGCAATTCGGAGCAGCAGTGGCCTAGGTACGAATTTAATTTCAGAAAGGATCTGGCGTTTATTCAGAAGTTTGGAGAGGCAAGTCTGAAGTTAACCTGGGATGTAAAGAGGGGCTGCTGCGGAGGCTGTGACCCTACCGTGGTAGGCAAGGCTCCTGCCCATAGCAGTGGGCTTTGCTGCTGTTTACCAAGCTTTCATGGACAGATTGGCTGGCTGGCCGGGTGCTTTTACTCCTTTTACTGAGGAAGTAAGGCCTGACCTGGGGGAGGGGAGCTGACAGAGGCTGGACCCCGAGAGGGCTTGATAGAGGTGGGGTTAACCCCGACCCACCCCTGGGGGGCCGGTGGGCGTCACTCTGCATCTGGGCTGCTGTTTGGAGTCAGGGGAAGCAAGACAGTCCTGGCACCTGGAGTCATGGTTACCTGAGTGAGAACCCCTGGAAAGATGCTGGACCTTAGGACACCTGGGTGGCTCAGCAGTTGAGCGTCTGCCTTCGGCTCAGGGCGTGATCCTGGAGTCCCAGGATTGAGTCCCATATTGGACTCCTTGCATGGAGTCTGCTTCTGCTGTTTCTGCCTCTCTCTCTGTGTCTCTCATGAATAAGTAAATAAAATCTTTAAAAAAAATTTTAAAAAAAGGTACTGGACCTTGAAGTCGAACAGGCGATTTGCAGTCACCAAAAAGAACCAGTGGTTCAGGTTAGCCTATGGATATGTCTAATGACCACTCTGGGACATGTGTCCCATGAACAGCTGGTCACCCAGTCACACTAACTAGTAGCCAAGTACAAGTTAGCTAAGTTTATGTCCTAACAAGGTGAAGAAGAGTTGTAAAAGGTATGATGGACTCAGGTGCATTGTTGATAGGTCAGCAAACAGTAACTGGTAGGCCAAGAATGATTTTTAGTTTGTCGTTTTCTTTTTTAAAGATTTTATTTTTTCATGAGAGACACACAGAGAGAGGCAGAGACATAGGGAGAAGGAGAAGCAGGTTCTGCACTGGGAGCCCGATACAGGACTTGATCCCTGGACTCCAGGGTGATCACGCCTTTGGCTGAAGGCAGACGCTCAACCGCTGAGCCCACCAGGCGTCCTTGGTTTTTAGTTGTTAATGGTGGAAAATGATTTTGTGACAGGTGGAAATTATCTGAAATTCAAACTTAAGTGTTCATAAATAAAGGTTTATTGGAATATGGCCACACCCATTGCTTATATAATGGCTGCCTGAGTAGTTGTGACCGAGACCATGTGACCTGCAAAGCCTGAGATTTACTGTTTGGCCCTTTCCAGAAAAAAGTCTTCTGAAGCTCAGAGATAAGATTTGTGAGATGTGGATGCTTGCGTGACTTTGGGGATGTCATTCACAGTGCCCTCCGGCAGTCATCTCTTAGAGGGAATAGATTTTTGATATCTATTATTTATTTATTTTTAAAGATTTTATTTATTTATTCATGAGAGACACAGAGAGAGGCAGAGACACAGGCAGAGAGAGAAGCAGGTTCCATGCAGGGAGCCCGATGTGGGACTCGATCCGGGGACTCCAGGATCATGCCCTGGGCTGAAGGCAGGTGCTCAACCGCTGAGCCACCCAGGCGTCCCTGATGTCTATTAAAATGAGATAAGTATCTCATGGCGTTCACTAAAGGCCATGACAAAAAACAAAAAGAAAAAAACACAGCAAACAAACCCAACAACCAAACCAGAGATAAAATATGGGTAGGGGAGTAATAGAGCAGAAGATGCTCTATGCACCTGGAGGGCAACGTCCTAACGGATACGGTTGAACATAAATGAGCAGTCCTTTTTTTTTTTTTAAGATTTTATTTATTTGACAGGAAGTGAGAGCACAAGCAGGGGGAGCAGCAAAGGGAGAGGGAGAAGCAGGCTCCCAACCCAGCAGGGAGTCCAATGTGGGGCTCAATCCCAGGACCCCAGGGTTATAACCTGAGCTAAAGGCAGACACTTAACTGAGCCATGCAGGCACTCCTAGGTGAGCAGTCTTGCATCCTAACTGTGCAGCCTGGACATTGGACAAGCCCTTTCTAGAACTTAGAATATGAAGAAACCAGAGAAAAATATGATTTGAAGTCATGGACTCTGCAGAGTGGGTCCGGCCTAACGAAAGCGGATGGAGACACATCTTCCGTACTCTGACAGCATGACATGCAGAGAGAGCTTGCTGGTTGTCCCTTTGTGTGCAGGAAGGGATTGTTAGGGAGCCATGAAGAGGAGTTTTGGCTAGGAGGCAAGGGCCTTTCAGGAGGGACGAGATGCTGGTGTGTTTCCAAACCGCTGGAATCCCGGGGTGGTTTGGATGCAGGTCCTGAGTTCTTTCCAGGGCCAGGGTTTTTCAGCTGGGTTGTGAAGGGGGGCCCTCTTCCTCTTCTGGAATGGGTTCTGCTGGATGATTCTCAGCCTCTTCTCTTCCAGGCATCATTCACGCCAGAGGACTGGTTCGAGAGTGCTTGGCTGAGACGGAACGGAATGCCAGGTCCTAGCTGCCTATCAGCGTGGAAGGTTTTCCATCTTCTTCCAAGACCAGAAGTTACAGCTCATCTCCCATGTTCAGATGAAACTCTTGTTTTCAAAATGGTAACAGTTTGGTTTCTCCTTCCCGTGTCCCTCCCATGGTTCATGAGGCTCTGAGATTGAGAAATACTTTGCAGTTGACTAGGATTTACATTTATATAGGAATTACCCAGGGTTTTTTGTTTTTATTTTTATTTTTATTTTTTAAGCATTTTTATTTTTTTGTTTTCTTTTTTTTAAGCATTGAAAGATGCACGTAAAAGATCCCTATCTCACAGCAGATATCCCAGCTCCTTTCATCCTCTTTTTGGAGTACACTTAAGTTACTCAGATTGTTTTACATTATCTTTCATAAGCTAATACAACTCTGAGGGTTTTGTTTTGAGTGCATACGTTTGCCACATGGTGTGGATTCTGCTTAATGTAACTTCTTTTGAGCTTAATGAAGCATTTGCTTGCATGACTATTAGTGCTTTGAGGTCAATTTAAAAAATGCACAAGTTATAAATACAGAAGAAAGAGCAACCTACCAAACCTAACCTAACAAGAACTCCCCCTCCCCCAGCAAAATTTTCCTACTAAGACTGTGTGGATTTCAGTTCTGCTTTTCCTGTACGTTGATCCAAACATCTGGAAGAAAATGACTAAAACTGTTTGCATCTTTGTATGTATTTATTACTTGATGTAATAAAGCTTATTTTCATTAACAATTTGTATAATGTGTGGGTTCCTTAAATCCTTAAGTGGTATTATTTTTCAAGTGGTATTTTACTTATTTTATTTTACTAATTTATTTATTTGAGAGAGAGAGCATGCAAGAGAGAGAGCACAAGCAGGGGCGCACAAGAGGGAGAGGGAGAAACAGACTCCCCTCTGAGCAGAGAGCCTGATGCAGGACTCTGGCCCGGGACCCTGAGATCACAACCTGAGCTGCAGGCAGACACTTAACTGACTGAGCCACCCAGGTGCCCCTTAAGTGATAGTTTAAAAGACAGTTTCTCAGGGCACCTGGCTGGTTCAGTAGGTAGAGGGGCAACTTTTGATCTCGGGCTTGTAAGTTCAAGCCCCACCTTGGGTGCAGAGATTACTTAAAAATAAAATCTTTAAAAAATAAAAATAAAATCTTTAAAACAAAACAAACAAAAAACAGCTCCGATGAGATGGGAGCTCCCGGTCACAGAATGTTTGCCCACCTAGCTCCAGAAACCTGTTGTATGCAATGCTGTAACCACTGTGGGCTGAGGAAGGAACGGGTTTGCTTAAGTCAGAAGGCGGGGGTCACATGAGGCTGCATTCTGGTGCATTTTACTTGCAGCAGACTTAGTGTCACCAGGGGAGAAAACAAGAATGTCAGTGGTTTTGTCCACTGCCTGCCCACAACAAGGCCATTCTGAGCTTTCATGTGCTTATCTACCCTGGGAGCATTTCTGGGTGCAGGAGGCATGTGTTTCTCATGTGCAGCCACTAAAGTCCAGCTGGCTACATCTTGTGCTCACTGGAAGGATCCCCTGCTCTGGTTCTGGGGAAGAGCTGCTTGCGCTGATGTGTGGAGAACTCAAGTGCTGGTCCCCAGCAGCGCCTTCCAAAGGGATCTTGTGGTGGTTTTTACCACATTCCTTAGACACTAATCCCCAGGTGGTGAGGATTCACTGTGGTGAGTGGGCGACAGAAACAAATGAGGGAAGTGGTCAGTTTTGCAGGCAGGAGGTGAGGGCCCAGCCATAATAAGTCTAAGGGCTGCTAAGAGTCGGCTCTGAGGAGCAGGCTTGTCTGCATCTCTTTCACGCACCTCACAGCAAATCCCAAAAGGTACAAGAGAGGAGACAGATTGAAGCCTCTGTCCCTCCTGTCCATAGCTCCCAGAGTTCTCTTCCCACCCTTACCCACTTGTCATGGACCCTTCCAGGTGCTTGGCTACCTTCTAAGTGGAGGTCCACAGAGGGAAGGGTCCTGGATGCTGCGACCAGGTCTCCAGAGCCTTGCATGCAATGCTGGAACTTCTAATCCAGCTCACTCCAAGGTGAGAAGAGCCTTTGCTGGCTGCCTTAAAGGTAAATTTATTGGGACACATGCCCTGGGCATGTGGTCTGTGGCTGCAGAATGGGCTAGCTTTGCCTGCAGACCCTGTCTGACAGGGGCTGTCTCCCCTCAGAGTTTTTTTCCCCTACCTGTTTTATGGGTGAACACCTGATGTGTTCTGACAAGCCAAGCTATTACCCTGTGCCTAAAAACCCCAAACAATTGTCACAAATCAGGTTTCTGGAAACTCATAAATTGTAAATCAACATATAGGGAATGTCGTGGGTATTTTTTTAAAGTAGGTTCTACACCCAACATGGGACTCACGCTTATGACCCCAAGATCAAGAGTGGCCTGCTCTCCCTACTGAGCCAGTCAGGCGCCCATCTTCTGTCTTCACATCACAGAGGATACTTGGCAAAGCACAGTCTATTAAGTTAATGGGATAAACAGGCAGGTTACCATACTCACGTGTCTACTTTTCTCTGCCTTGTTTTTCTTTTATTCTTAGTCTGACATTAAGCTAAGGGATGTCTAAATATTGCTGAGCAATAACCTCCCAGCAGATGAATGGTGGCACTAAATGCCATAATGTGTATGTGGTTTTTTTCTTAAACATTTTATTTCTGAGGTGTCTGGGTGGCTCGGTTGGTTAAGCATCTGCCTTCGACTCACCTCATGATCCCAGGGTCCCAAGATTGAGCCCCACATTGGGCTCTTTGCTCTATGGGGAGTCTGCTTCTCCCTCTCTCTGCCCCTCTCCCTGCTTGTGCTCTCTCTCAAATAAATAAAATGATTGAAAAACAAAGATTTTAAGTAATTTACACCCAATGTGGGGCTTGAACTCACAACCCTGAGATCAAGAGTTCCACACTCCACTGATTGAGCCAGCTAAGCATTCCAAAAATGCCACTAATGTTTGACTCCATTCCAGTTTTCTTTTTTTTTTTTTTAATTTTTATTTATTTATGATAGTCACACAGAGAGAGAGAGAGGCAGAGACACAGGCAGAGGGAGAAGCAGGCTCCATGCACCGGGAGCCCGACGTGGGACTCGATCCCGGGTCTCCAGGATCGCGCCCTGGGCCAAAGGCAGGCGCCAAACTGCTGCGCCACCCAGGGATCCCTCCATTCCAGTTTTCAAAAAAAAGAAAAAAGAAAAAGAAAAAAAGACCTTCCTTAGTAATGCTTTTTTCAAAAAAGTTTTTTTTTTTTTTTAAAGTTTTATTTTTAACCTTTGGTAATAAAGCAAGATACAATCATACAAATAGGTAGTTTAACAAAGTACGGTGACATCCTTCTAATTACTGCCCAGGTCCAGAAAGAACTTTGTCAGCCATCCATGGCTCCTCCAAGTGTCCTATCATGACGACCCCTTTTTATTTTTATTTTTTTAGACAGTACATGAGCATGAGCAGGACAGGTTGGGGGCGGGAGGGAGGCAGAGAGAGAGAGAATCAAGCAGACTCCACGCCCAGCATGGAGTCCAACTTGGGGGCTCCATCTCATGATCCTGAGATCATGAACTGAGCCAAAATCAAGAATGGGACGCTTCAACAACTGAGCCACCCAGGCACCCTGCCTCTGGCAAGTTCTTTAGTTAGAATCTGCAGTTTTGGGATGCCTGGGTGGCTCAGTGGTTAAGCATCTGCCTTTAGCCCAGGACGTGATCCTGGAGTCCCAGGATCGAGTCCCACATCGGGCTCCCTGCGAGGAGCCTGCTTTTCCTTCTGCCTGTGTCTCTGCTTCCCTCTTTCTCTTTCTGTGTCTCTCATGAATAAATAAATAAAATCTTAAAGGAAAAAAAAAAGAATCTGCAGTTTTTTCAGGGGTGCCTGGCCGGCTTAGTTGGAAGAGCAGGAGACTCTTGATCTCGGGGTTGGGGTTGTGAATTCAAGCCCCACGTTGGGTGCAGAGATCTTAAAAACAAAGCAACAACAAAAAAAGCATCTTCATTTCTTTCTCAGTGGACGTTTTTACTTAATTCCCGGAGTTCTTTCAGGAGCTTCTTTTTTTCTAGGGTTTCCTTTGCTCTTCGTTTCCGCTCTTGCTTTTTCTTCTCTGCCTCTTGTTTTTCTTTGTAAACAATACTGTTTTCACCATTGTAGAAAATATCCACTTTCTCTTGTAGGATTTGCCGAGCCAGCTTTCTGTTCTGATCAACTGATCTTGTCTGATGGCACTGCAAGACAGTATTTCATAATGAGAAAGTTTGTTCTGGGCAGGACCTCAGGAATTGCGGATTCAACCTAGTAACTCTCCAGATGGGGATGGGCCACTCGCCAAGAGTCCCAGTGAGTCTGTGACAGAGCGGAGACCATCCGCCCTCCTGTCTTTTTCAGGCTTCATTCTGCCCCCCACCCCGCTGTATTATGTGGCTTTCTCCACGATCGTTTTATAATTAAGAGTGTGGCTTTGTTTGGAAACAATGATAGCCTTCTGATAATTTAAAGTTCTCAAATAATTTTGAAAATATCAGGGATCCCTGGGTGGCGAAATATCAGCTGATATGTCTAGCTTGTGGCCAGGGAATAAGCCCTCTGTCTGCACCATTTATAAATGTAAAATTCTTTTTTTAAAAATAAACGTAAAATTCTGTCTCAAGGAGGAAGATAACATCTTTATTATTAGTCAGCCATAACCTTGATTAATACCTAAATTATTAAGGGCAAGTGCCTTGCAAAGCTATTTGATAAAAAATTCTGTGAGGGGCTCTCTGGGTGGCTCAGCGGTTTAGCGCCGCCTTTGGCCCAGGGCGTGATCCTGGAGACCCAGGATCAAGTCCCGCGTCAGGTTCCTTGCGTGGAGCCTGCTTCTCCCTCTGCCTAAGTCTCTGCCTCTCTCTCTCTCTGTGTCTCTCATGAATAAATAAATAAAATCTTAAAAAAAAAAAAGTGTGAAATTAGAATGAAAGAAGAGTACCAAAAGCAAATCTGCAGTAAGTTTATAAAATAGTTAAAAATCGGGTCAGGTTTCAGAATTTTATTTGTTGCTCATGAATGACACTTTTTTCTCAATAAGGAAAACAAAACTGATTGAGGTTTTAACTGATAGGATCTTGGCTCAAATGCTTGGCAGTGAAGAACAGTTAAGAGCACAGACTTTGGGGGCAGCCCGGGTGGCTCAGCTGTTTGGTGTTGCCTTGGGCCCAGGGCCTGATCCTGGAGACCCGGGATCAAGTCCCACGTCGGGCTCCTTGCATGGAGCCTGCTTCTCCCTCTGCCTGTGTCTCTGCCTCTCTCTCTCTCTCTCTCCTGTGTATTCTCATGAATAAATAAAAATCTTAAAAAAAAAAAAGATAATAAATGTTTAAAAAAAAAAAGAGCACAGACTTTGGGCTTGGTCTGGGTTGATACCTGCAGCTGTGGGTTCTCAGGCAAGTTAACTAACCTCTCTGTGCCTGATTCTACACTGGTACCGTGAAGATAAGGTGTAAGGGCTTGTGAGGATAAAGACGGGCTGTGGGCATAGTTGCACAGACCAGTGCTGACCACTTATTTATGGGACACAAGTCTCTGGCATGTGGAGAACCTGCCTTGCCATCTCTTCTCTGCCCTGTGCCATGCAGCACTTAGGGCCCTCTGGCGACACAGAATGGACTGGCGGTTCCACTGGGAGGCAGCAGGGCCACTATCTGTTAGTAGTGGAAATGGGACAGAGCATTTCAGTATTTCCTAAGGGCCCAGGATGTGTTGAGAGCTGGTGACTCTCTGATCAGAAATGTTTTTTTTTTTTCTGTAAAGAAGGAAGACTCCTATAGGCGCCAGTGCCACGTATCGCATTTTTGTTCTGAGGGTTAGAAATGCTTTGCCTGTGTTACCTCCCTCTCAGAAGGACAGGTGTCACTGACATGTACCAAAGAGGGGGCGGAGGGATACAGCAGATCACTGAGGGCTGGGACTGCTGGCAGACACTCCAGGTTGGTGTGATGCTTGGGGACCAGAGCCCAGGCACTGCCGCGGAACTCTCCATGCCCAGAGGCTCTGCTACAAGTGTGCCACTTGCCAGATGCCAGGCCAGCAGGCGGCCCCTGGTTCCCAGGGACCCTGGACAGAGGCTCTGAGGCTTTGCAGGAGGTTCTGCCTCAGGGCCCAGAGTCAGGATCTGTGATGCTTGCCGCTGCCCGGGCCAGAACGAGAACACACTTTAGCCGGTCACCACGGTCACTCATGGTGCCCTGTAAGCTGTCTGAAACCCGCCGACCCCCAGCAGTCTTCCTCCTCTACCTTGACGACGATGCCCGAGGGGATGTGCTTCAGCACCACACAGTTGCTTGTTTTGTTGGTGGCCTGGCCCCCTGGACCATGTCCTTTCACAAACTGCTCTTCCAGTTCACTTTCATCCAGGAGAGGCAGAGCAGGGCGGTCCTTCTTGCCTGCCGCCTGGACCAGAGTGACTGCCACTCTCGGGGCTGACAGCACTGGCTTTGCCTGAGGTCCAAGGCCCCGTGGCATGGTGCATAGTCTTGCCAGTCGTGCAGGCAAGCCAAAGAAACTTGAGGTACTCATGCGGAGGAGCTCTGCTAGCTTGGGACCTGAGTTGGAGGAAAAAAAAAAAAAAGAGCCTTTCAGGAAGATGCATTCACTCTCAAGATTATACTTCAGGTTCTAGGACCACCTTTCATAAACCGGTTCAGGCAATGGCCACCCAGCCGTCAAGTGGGGATATTTGGGAAGTTAGCAGAGACAGCAATGCATAACCCACTGCAGCCTTGGAGCATCTCCTGTGATCTCAGGGCTTGTGCCCTCTCAGCTGAGAAATAGTTTCTTTTTCTTTTCTTTTTAAAGAATTTATTTCTTCATGAGAGACACACACACACAGAAAGAGAGGCAGAGAGAGAAGCAGGCCCATGCAGGGAGCCTGATGCGGGACTCAATCCCAGGTCTCCAGGATCACGCCCTGGGCCAAAGGCAGGGGCTCAATCGCTGAGCCACCCGGGCGTCCCGAGAAATAGTTTCTTACAACAGATTGAAAATATCTTCGAAGCACCCAGAGGTGCTGTTTTCTCAGGAAAGAAAGGTTTTGAATGTGACACACAAAAGAACAGGGCTGTTATTCGATAAACGCTAAACAGTGCATCAGGCAAGACTCAGGATCTGAGTCAAGCGACATTATTTCAACGTTTGAGGATCTTTGAAATCAAAATGTAAAGACGACATTAGGCGAGCCTATTTTATAGCTGAGCTTACACGGTCTGACACAGTAAATATCACTATCAATCAATGTCATGATTGTTGTTTTTTAATGTTTCCAGTTTCATGGATTTGAATAGGAACATCTGTTCCTTCAGTCGCACTGCCAATAACATGATCCAAGTGGTGCTCATCCCTGGAACCATCAAATCAACTGATTTTTATTAAGGTGCCTGTATGGTTCAGGATGCCATATGAGGCGTAGTGAGTGATGCAAGCTGGGAAGGAGTGAGCCTCTGTCTTCATAGAGCTTAGAGTCTAGTTGGGAGAGAAGATGCTAAAAAAGCAGTATTTAACCATTATATTTAAATAGCTACTCCAGACGTAGCAGAAGGCTGAAATGTCTTTGTTTGACAAGTGAATGGTAT
Source organism: Canis lupus familiaris (assembly GCF_011100685.1). Classification (NCBI taxonomy): domain Eukaryota; kingdom Metazoa; phylum Chordata; class Mammalia; order Carnivora; family Canidae; genus Canis; species Canis lupus. The sequence continues at coordinate 6,529,109 of NC_049247.1, forward strand.
CGAGAGTAACAGATACCAGGACGTGGTGAATCCCACAGGCCTTGGCTTTCTTCCAGGGGAGGAAGGCAGAATGAGCTGACAGGTGTTAGCTCTTTTCAAAGATGGGTAACCTTCCCATGCGAATAGGGACACGTCACAATGTAGGCCTGTTTTCTTACCTGGAAAATGGGTGACTAAGCCCTTCTCCACACCTATCCTGCATAGGATTAAAGATCAGAGGGAAAAAAAACTTCTGGAAAGAGTTTTATTGAATACCTTTGAAGGCATGAGACTGATTTTTAGCAAAATTCCTGTTGCTTAGGTGGATTATGGGAACTATGAACGTGCCTCTTGCTTCATGATTCTTGATCCAGGATGATGTAGGTGCTAAAAACAGATGCACTGCCCTTTTTAACAACTGCTTCCTTTGAAGCTCTAAATAGCTGCTTTTACCCTTGAAACCTTGTAAATTCTAGCTGATGGCCACTGGTCTCTAACATAGGTACGAAGCTGTGGATACCTAAGCCAATGCCTTAAGCCAAAAGTAGCTTCACCATGCACCAAATAATTTCAGGAGGTTTGCTCTCAGCTCATTTACCTTTTGCCCCCTGTCAGTTCAGGCTGCTAATTTCTCTGAGCCCACGCTGGTCTCTAACAAGCTTTGAGGACGCTTACTGCAGACGCATGCTACTGGGCACTGCTGCCTCGTAAATATGTATATTTCTGTTATTTTACACGTATCTCTCTGAGTACTGGCCCTGAGAGGATGCTGGTCCTCTTTAAAACGACAATATGGTATTCTTAATCTCTCTATGGAAAATAAATATAATGAAATGTACTTTTCGGGCCTTGTGCCCATGCTAATTTTCAATCCTGTGACTGACAGGATGGTCTACACTCAAAACTTCTTTCTGAAAAGTATGGCATTCAGTTATGTGTGTCAGTCCCAGGGGGTGACAATTAATGTGGTGTTGGTAGGATGCTCTGTGGCTGTGAAGGGCGAGATTTTGAAACAGAGCGTGCCAGGGAAAGCTGCGCTTTAAAAACTGGTTTTATTGTGTGTCACGTCTTTCAGTGTATACTCAGAAGATGAATGATAAACACAGGCACTTTTCTGAAATCACTCTGACAAAGAGCCCACTCCCCTGCAAATGATTGAGTGAATGAGACTAAGCCGATGTCCAAAATTTCCCTTCCCTTATTTCTGCTTTCAATCTGCAGAACAAGATTCCTTTGTGTACCAGACAGCATCTAGTCCCTGGATCAGATTCATTACAGAACATGAGCCCGGGGCCTCCTTTGGGGTTTCTCTTCCGCTAGTTAGTAAATCTGACCAGGCAGGACAGCGTTGGAATAGAGTGCAAGTGACAAAGAAAGGAAGTGAGTCTGAGACAAGGCAAAACTCCCAGACAAAGGGTGGAGAGTGCTTTTATCAGCTGCTTTGTCACTGGCCCGCTGTGTTTCAAATCTACCTTTCTGTCCTAGTTCGGAGCTGACACACACCCTGGAAGGTCTCCCACCCAAATGGAGTTTAAATAGGTCCCCCGTGCTCGGTTACTGGCTGCTTTGTTAAATGGCGAATTCCAACAGCCAATCGGACGATTCTAAATACTTTTAGTATCTCTGGAGCGTTGGCTCTGCTCCAATGACTGCTAAAAATGACAAAACACATCCATGGTTCCACGTCCCCAAAGCCCAGAGAATACGGATTGGATTTCAGTTTTTGTGATACCCACAGAGCAACGCAAAAGTCTTTGGGGAACAATAAAAGCAGCTCAAATTAGAGCTCATCGTGACATGGTGACAAGGAGTGTTGGTAAGGGGAAACTGGGAGTCATGACAGCTTGCCCTAATTCCTTTCTGTGGGTGTGCGCTTTGATTCAGGGCTGGCTCTCCACCCCAGCTTCCCCTCAGCCCTGTTTCTCCTCTGAGGACGGCTTCTGCCGCTCAACAGCTGATTGCAGTTTGGCTTAAAGCCTCTCATTGTCCCAGTCCCTTCCCACTTGGTCAAGTCAGAGATAATAGGTGTCAGGACTTTCCAAAAGGGAATGCTAATTTGTTCAATGAATGTTTTCAACATTTACTATGTACCAGGCATGAGCTTTGGGGAGCCCAAGGAGAGTGGCGCATAAAAGAGAAATTAAGATGCCCCCCACCCCCAATACTATTGATGGCATAGCCCAGGATGGATAATGTGCTACAGAGCAGTGGTTCTCTGATTTGACTGTGTTCCCATGTCACTTGGACTGCTTGCTACTGGGACTTGGGATTTGCATTCTGTTAGGTGCCCCCTTTCCTGACCTGGACCAGTTGCCATGAATTGCCTCCTCAGGCCTCCACAGTCAACCATGCCTAGGAAGATGTCTGGCTGCAGGGATGGTATGTTGAGCTCTGCAACGTGGCCTGGGACTGCAGCAAACAATCAGATGTAAACTAGACACAGCAAGGTGAGGGTCATTTCACTAGTAGCTCTAATGCTCTGGAGATGGGGGAAGGGGATGGTGATGTCTCTGCGAGAGATAAGGATATTTGAGTCTGTTTGCAGGAAGTCATAGGATTTCAATCTCTGGACTCACCTTCTGGATGCCATTTGCCCAAAAGTCACTGCCTCACTATCTTTTTAGAGAGACAGAGTGCTAGTTTCTCTTGGCAACAACTTTCATGGTATCTCAACCTCGTAGAAACTTCATCAAATCCAACTGAAGGAACAGATGTGGTGATGAACTGAAACGGGGGTGCCTTAAGAAAGATGATTGGTAAAGCTCTCACCGTGGCACACTTTCCTGAGCAGACATACCCCATGGAGATTCTGTTAGAGATGATACTATTTCAATAGGTCTCGGGTGGGGCCAGAGACCTGCGTCTCTAACCAGCTCCCAAGTGAGGCTCTGGCCTTCAGAAACCACGGAGTGTCATAGCCAAAAACTTTGAGCAAAAGTGCTTGCCTGTACGGTGGCTCCTAGGACTGCCTGGCTACTGGATGGGAGCTCCCGAACAATGATGGCAAAGATGGAGATAGGGGAAGGACAGTAATGGCAGGAAAGGCAAACATTCAGAGAAAATAATTAAATGAATATCAATTTGGGCAGCCTGGGTGGCTCAGCGGTTTAGTGCCACCTTCAGCCCAGGGCCTGATCCTGGAGACCGGGGATCGAGTCCCATGTCGGGCTCCCTGCATGGAGCCTGCTTCTCCCTCTGCTGCACTCTATCTCTCTTTCATGAATGAATGAATAAATAAAATCTTAAAAAAAAAGAATATTAATTTGAGCTAATAGAGAAGGTGAAATGGAAACAAAGATTGAGAACGGGTCATCTGAAAAAGAACACCAGGGTGGCTCAGTCAGTTAAGTATCTGCCTTTGGCTTAGGTCATGATCTCAGGGTCCTGGGATCAAGCCTTGCATTGGGCTCCTTGCTCAGTGGTGAGTCTGCTTCTCCCCCTGCTCACTTTCTCATAAGTAATAAAATCTTTTTTGAAATAAAGAACACCAATAATGTTTTTATTACATTAGTGTTCTAGAACGGTGTCTGATATGAACATAATGTGGGCCACATTGAAATTCTAAATTTTCTAGTAGTCACCTTAAAAACAGTCAAATGAGGGGCGCCTGGCTGGCTCAGTTGGTGGGGCATGCGTTTCATGATCTCATGATTATAAGTTCAAGCCATACGCTGGATGTAGAGATGACTTAAAATTGTTAGGGGTGCCTGGATAGCTTAGTCGGTTAAGTGTCCGACTCTTGATCTCCGCTCAGATCTTGATCTTAGGGTTGTGAGTTCAAGCCCCAAGCTGGGCTCCAAGCTGGGTATGGAATCTACTTAAAATAATTAAAATAAAATCTTTATTTTTTATTTTTGTTATTTTTAAAAGATTTTTATTCATGAGAGACACATAGAAAGAGGCAGAGACACAGGCTCAACCACTGAACCACCCAGGCGCCCCTAAAATAAAATCTTTAAAAAATAAAATAAAAATGAAGTAAAAAGAACCTTCAGATAAAATTAATGTTAATATATTTTAAAGATATATATTTAATGCATTTTAGTTAATAAAAGGGCTCCTGGGTGGCTCACTCAGTTAAGTGTCCAACTCATAATTTTGGCTCAGGTCATGATCTCAGGGTCGTGAGATCAAGCCCTGAGTTGGGCTCTGCATTCAGCACTGAGTCTGTTTGAGGTTTTCTCTCCCTCTCCTCCTCCCCCAGCTCATGCATGCACTCTTTCTCTCTCAAATGAATAAATCTTTAAAAAATATTTTATTTATTTTTAAAAAAGATTTTATTTATTCATTCATGAGAGACACAGAGAGAGGCAGAGACACAGGCAGAGGGAGAAACAGGCTCCATGTAAGGAGCCTGATGCAGAACTCGATCCCAGGTCTCCAGAATCACGCCCTGGGCTGAAGGTGGCGCTAAACTGCTGAGCCACCTGGGCTAATATAAATATAATATAAATATTAACCCAGTGTATCCAAAATATTATTTTGATATGTAATCAATATAAAATGATGATATCTTATATTTTATATGATGTCTTCAAAACCTGGGGTGTGTTCAATGCTAATATCAGACCATGTAGCTCCGGAATCTTGCTCCTCATTAGGGTCTAGAAGCAGCAACAGCACCATTTGGGAACTTGTTAGGAATGTGGACTCTCAGGCCCTACCTCAGACTTCCTAAATGAGAACCTGCATTTTATTAAGATCTGCAGGTAAGGGGCATCTGGGTGGCTCAGTTAGTTAAACGTCTGCCTTTGGCTCAGGTCATGATGCTGGGGTCCTAGGATCAGGCCTCCGTTGGGCTCCCTGCTCAGTGGAGCCTGTTTCTCCCTCTCCCTCTCCCTCTGCCTGCTGCTCCCCTTGCTTGTGCTCTCTCTCTCTCTCCCTCTCAAACAAACAAACAAACAAATAAATAAATAAATAAAATCTTAAAAAAAAAAATTGCAGGTGACTCAGAGGCGCAGACTCCCAAGACATTTTATTTATTTAATTTTTTTTTTCCCCAAAACATTTTACTAGAACACAGGAACCAGCAAGTTCTTCCAGCTGCTAGGACACTTTTAAAAGCTGTTGTTTCTTATGTTTATGTTTAAGAAGTTGAGGCCAGAATTCTGGAGTGCAGATTACCTGCTTGGTCATGGTCCTGTTTTCCCTTCCACAATAGGAAATAAAGTGATAGGTCTCAAAACAGTGATCTAATCAATGGTGAAGGACCAAACAGTGAACTTGACCAGGCCGATGTGCAATGGTGCAGCTTTATTTTTTTTTTTTTTATTTTTTTATTTTTTTTAATTTTTTTTTTTTTTTTCGTTTATTTATGATAGTCACACACAGAGAGAGAGAGAGGCAGAGACATAGGCAGAGGGAGAAGCAGGCTCCATGCACCGGGAGCCTGATGTGGGATTCGATCCCGGGTCTCCAGGATCGCGCCCTGGGCCAAAGGCAGGCGCTAAACCGCTGCGCCACCCAGGGATCCCTGGTGCAGCTTTAAAGAGACAAATGGCCAGCTGATGGGATCAAAAGCCAAGTGAGAGGATGATTTTCTGAGAAAGGCTTAAGCATCATTCATGTTTCATAATATGTTTTGGTGCTTGTTCCCTGCAAAATGGGAGTTAAAACAAAGCAGCTACTTTCCCACCTACTCCATCTAGCTCATCCTCCTGGGCTGGTTGTCTGGAGTCCTTTCCAGGGCTGGAGCATCTCCCAGAATGGAACATCTGGGGGCTATGGCTGAGGCCTGAAACAGACCATGTCCTTTCCTGGGCTTGGGGGTTCCCTTTGAAGATAAAGCACCTTTCACTCACAGGAAGTGTTGGCAGGGAATTATTTCTCAAATAAGACAAACATAACAGATTGAGCAGGAAATGCCATGTTGAAGAATGGTCTGGTTCTGGTCTCAATTTAATAGGCTCCCTGCAGCAGAGTTCAAGAGACAACTAACGAAGTAGATGAAGAGAAAAACTTTCAATTCATACAACACTAACATCTCATTCAGTGTTTTTTTTTTTCCTTAAACAGAAAACTCTGAATCCACAGAGAATTACACCTGTCCTATTTGTGTGCATCGCTGTGATTTTCTTCTATTTATGGCATCTAACAGGAACTTTATAATTTTATCAACTACACAGTTAAATTAAGACAGAAACACAAGAAAAAACAACAGTAATAACACTCTATGTGTCCTTAAATTTTCAGACAATGCATTATTTTGGATGATAATGATGAATGAATCTATTATCATGAATGATACCTTATACATATAATTTTTAAATTTTATATATATATTTTATATATTTTAAAGATTTTATTTATTTATGAGAAACAGAGAGAGAGAGAGGGCAGAGACACAGGAAGAGGAGAAGCAGGGTCCCCGCAAGGAGCCCAATGGGAGACTCAATCCTGGACCTCCGGGATCACACCCTGAGCCAAAGGCAGACACTCAATCAGTGAGCCACCTGGGCGTTACGATATTTGTTTAGGACTTTTTTTTTTTTTTTTGTATTAAAGATTTTATTTATTTATTCATGAGACACACACAGAGAGAGAGGCACAGACACAGGCAGAAGCAGGCTCCATGCAGGGAGCCTGACGCGGGATTCAATCCCAGGTCTCCAGGATCACACCCTGGGCCAATGGCAGCGCTAAACTGCTGAGCCACCCAGGTTGCCCTGTTTAGGACCTAAATGCTATCAAAGCACATTCAAATACATTATCGTATTTGACACAGATAAAGAAAAGTGATTATCTCAGGTAGATTTGGAAGAACCTTAGGTATTCCATTTTTAAAAAAGATTTTATTTGAGAGAGAGAGAGAGAGAGAGTAGGAGCACACAAGCAGGAGGAGTGGCAGAGGGAGAGGGGGAGAAGCAGGCTCCCAGCTGAGTGCAACTCAATCCCAGGAGCTGAGATCCTGACCTGAGCAGAAGGCAGATGCTTAACCAACTGAGCCACCCAGGTGCTGCTTCCATCAGGTATTCCATTTTTTAAACTAAACTTATCCTTTTTACAGCTTTTTTATCCTTTCTACTTTTAGCTTTCACGGTATCTCTAGATCTGTCGTTTCCCAGCTCCTTAAGTATTAGCTCATTTTCCTCAATTTTTTCTGGACTGTTCCTCTCATTTTTTTGTCCCTAAAAGGCCACACTGCTCTGTAGTCACTCTTGGCTTCATGATTTACTCATTGTGCAGCTTTGGCCACATTTCCTCATCTGTAAAGTACCACCTAGGGTGAGAAGAAAAAGTAATGTCTCTACTACATAGAACCCTTAGGAGTACTTTGGATCCCTAAACTAAAAGCTGAAGAGCCTTTGACTAACACATCACATAAATTGTGGTCTTATCTCATAAACTTAATCTGAAACAGATTATTTCATAGGCTTTTTACAAAAAAATTTATTTAAGTAATCCCTACACCCAACGTGGGGCTCAAACTCATGACCAGGAGATCAAGAGTCCCATGTTCTTCCAACTGAGCCAGCCAGGCACCCCTTTGTAGACTTCTTATTTATTTATTCATGAGAGACAGAGAGAAAGAGAGAGAGAGAGAGAGAGAGAGAGAGAGGCGCAGAGACACAGGCAGAGGGAAAAGCAGGCTCCATGCAGGGAGCCTGATATGGGATTCAATCCGGGGTCTCTAGGATCAGGCCCTGGGCTGAAGGCGGCGCTAAACTGCTGAGCCACCAGGCTGCCCTGTAGACTTGTTTTAGGGCACAGAGTGAAAGGCATCTAGAATGGTGACCTGAAAATTATTTCATCTGGTATGGTTCAATTTAAGATTAGTACTTGAAAACCATGAAATGACCAAAGATGTGCTATTTGGTGAGGTCATAATTGTGGTCTATGAAATCAGGTGCCAAGGAGATAATTATAATGCCAAGAATACAGTTTGACTTCCTTAGCAGGCTCACATGGAAAGATAAATCACCACCTTCATCCAAGCAAGTCCTGGCTTAAACATGGAGATCTTTAGGAATTATCTGATAGAGTAAGAAAAATCGTGAAAGACAAAAAGGTGACAAAGTTTATATTTTAATATACGTCTGATGATTTCATGTTTAACTAGATTTAAAGTTTTAAGTTCCTCTTTTTTTTTTTTTTTCCTGCTGTGAAGAACTGTACCCCCCTCTCCCGCCCCCTATGACAGTTTGGACATAACCACCAAAGAGTAGCAATGCTGGGGTTAAGAGACACTAAATCCACAAGCCACACAGCATGGTCTTATCCCCATCAAGTCAAAGATCTCCACTCAAAAGTCAGTTTGAAGCCTTCAAGGTCAAAGAGATACTCCAGTAATTTGATGTTAAAAATAAAATTATATAGTGACCATATCACCATAAAGGCCATAAAATAGTGGTGTCAGTTACATACAAGTAGTGCAAAGTCTCTAGGATGGGATTAAAGTCTTAGGGTGGTTTAGATTAGATGAATAGCTATTACACTTAATGCATTTACTGGAATTTTTCAAGCCTCCTACTTCTGTTTCCTATATTCAGAAATAATGTCTCTGGACTTTAACACAGAGAGAGGCAGAGACACAGGCAGAGAAGCAGGCTCCATGCAGGGAACCCGACGATCCCAGTCTCCAGGATCACACCCCGGGCTGAAGGCGGCGCTAAACCGCTAAGCCACCGGAGCTGCCCTGTCTCTGGACTTTAAAAACTACCTTTTTAGCTGTTTATAAAGCTTTGAGAGAGGTATTTTTTTCTCTTTAGTCCAAAGAGTCAAAGGCAATTTCCAATGACTTTTTTTAAGACCCATCCAAAGAGCTTAGCGTAAAATATGGTATGAGCAACCTTATCAAAATATTTCACCACATTAGCAAGATAATTTGGTTAGCCAGAATATTGCTCTTCTTATACTGTCTTATTAAGACATTAATAGATAAAAAGTTATCTAAAACCACACAGCCAAAACCAAAAAACCAAAAGCCCACATGCTTAAACTGAACAGAACCCATCTGACTTTGTGGCCAAAAGTGAACATTTCTGCCTCTTGCATGGTTAGGAAATAATGGCTAGTACTCAATTTAGGGGTTAATATTTTTCTTGTAAGGAAATACAACTCTGTCTGCTTGGGGATGTCTCAGTAATTCACAATTTTCAGTTCTTCAGTTCTTCTGAGTGTAAAAGATTCTATGATGTCTCAAGTAATAGGTTTTGTGACTAACTGAAATCAGTGTTGACTTTTTTTTTTTTTTTTTGGTGGGCTTGAAACATGGTCAGTGAAATCAGCAGCAGAGCCATGTGCTTAAAATCAGTTTGATTTCAGTTAGGTATTATATGAGCCTAGTATTGACGGATGGGACTCACAGTGGGGCGGGGTGGGGCTTAAATTTATTTAAGCTTGAAATCTTTCATACACAGATGGGGCTTTGGATACAGACTGAATTTTTTGTTTGAGACCTAATTACGAGGAGGCTCAGGGGACACGGAATGCCCTGCAGATCTGTCATTCTTGCCAACAGATCGCGTGTGTCCTGGCTTCTCAGCCACTTCTACACGAGGGGGCCAGCCAAGGTCCTTTACTTCGGACCCTTGGAGGGGGCAATACAAGAGCTGGCCTTAAAGCTTAACTAGTCTTGAGAATGTGAACTGAACAGAGAGGATGAAATGGCCTGGGTCCACACAGAAGCACATGGATTCTCTGGGGCTGACACCTACCATACGCCAGTCTGAAACAGCACCTGCTGCGTGCAAAAAGCTCCATAAAACTCTGCTGAACAAAGGCAATGAAGGTGGTTCCGTTTCTTCTTGGGCCTCAGTGCAACTGCTTTCTCCAGGCCAGCGGGCTGCCCTCCCCTCCTCACCCAGGCCCTGGAAGAACCCCAGGGCCGACCCCTAGCAGTCTAGGGTAAACCAAGTGCAGAGAAAACTTAGCTTAGCGTCTGGGCCAGCTGCACCTCACCGCCAGCGGGGCTTCAGGTCAACTGGTTGTGCGACTCGGGTCGCGTGCTGGGTCGTCCCAACATCCGGTCCTTTCTCCAGAGCCCTTGACATTCGTGGGCAACCGTAGGGGTTGGCTGGCTTCTCTACCGACGCTTACCTGGCCTCAGGGCTGGCCTCCCACCCGCAACGGCTGGGGCAAAGCGAACCACGACCTGTGGCTCGCAGGCGCGGGCCTGCGTCCGCGCACGCGCAGTCCTTCCGCCGTGGCTGCCCCCGCTCGCGCCAGGCTCATTCTTGCCAACTGCGCATGCGGGAGGCGGGCACTTCTTTTCGCGTGGCGTCCGTAGCATTGCAGAGAACCAAACAGATCAGAGGACTTTGGCAGAAGCCCCGCCTCCTTTCATTTCCCGGGCGTCGGACCTCCCTGGACGTGAGGGGCGGGGAGGGGGGAAGGGGAGGTCGCCGCGCGCGTCGCGGCGCGGCCGTCTCCGCCTCCTTTGCAGCAGCCAATCCCGCAGGCAGGGCGCCGGGCGCGCGCACGCTCTCTGGAGTTGAACGGCCGCGAGAGGCCGCTGCCCGACCCTGACATCGGCTGTGGGAGCAGCGGCCAGGTAAGCGGTCGCCGGACGAGGCTTGGAAGACACGGCCTCGGGAGAACCCCAAGTGTCCTGAGGACTCTAGGGCGGGGGAGGACGACGGCCACGCCACGCAGCCCCCACCTCACCCCTGCGGCGTGTGGGGGCTTCGCCCGCGGCCGTGGCCTTTTCTAGACTCCGTGCCCTTGAGTGACACCCGCGCGGCCCAATCGCAGAGCGCTTCTTCCCGAGGGGCGGAGGCCTGTGGGATTTTTCTTCTTTTTTTTTTTTTTGGACGGTCTTCCTTAGTTTACTTTGGGAATCATGATAGAAGTTATTGGAGCCGTGGCTTTTCCTCCCGCCTCCCCGCAGCCTCCGGGGTAGGCGGCTGCGTTCGGTGGCTCTCCCTCGCCATCCCCCTTTGACCCGAGAGCCGCCAGGCGCGTTGAGGTCTGCCTGCGAGGGCGAGGAGGTCGGGATCTGGCCTCAAAACCTCTGGAATTTTCTCTTCCTTACCATCCCCGCCCCCCCCGCCCCCGGCTTCCAGCAAAGCGCAGCGCCGGTTTCACTTCCTTAGGGTCCGCAGACCCCGATTTGGTCTTTTGTTTTCTTTACCCCCCTGGGGTCATGGGGACCAAGAGCACAACATTTCGTTACCGGGACATACAAAAATGTCTCCTGTGTTTGTATCAATTGTCCATCGAGTTTTGTTTTATATTGTCTTTTTAAAAGAAATTTCGCATTTATGTCGTGGTCCCCCCCCACCTTCTTCCTTCCCGCCCCCATCCCCACCCCCTCCACCGCTGGAGAAGCATCTTTGCATCTCAAGTGGTTTTCCTTCTGCATCTTCCGCATCCGGATTATCTTGGCGGTGCTGGAGGTGGTGGAGGATAATAGATGGGGTTGCAGATCCAGGTCCCTGGAGAGCTTGTGTTTTCCCAGTAGAAGAGCAGGGTGATTTGAATCCAGGTATTTTCGTTGCCAGTTGGAAGATGCAGCTCCGGACTTTTTCAATACCCCACTTGTGGTTGGCGATGGGCTGAGCCCCCGGGGAGAAATCCATTTAGGTAGGTCTGGTTACCCTTGGCTTTCACAAACCTTTATCTCCCTGAAGGAAATGGTTCTTTTATGAAGTGATTTTTTTTTTTTTTTTAAGGTTGTGCTTTATAAAACTAGTCCCTAGGAAGTGGAATCAGAATACTAGGTGGTTTTCCTCTCTTGCACTCTCTAAACTTTATATCTTGTAAGAGGCATAGATTTTTGTTTTTCTCTTGCTCCTTCACTTTCTTTTTTTTTTTTTAAGAATTTATTTATTCATGAGAGACACAGAGAGAGAGAGGCAGAGACATAGGCAGCGGGGAGCCTACTGTGGGACTCTATCCCAGGACCCCAGGATCAAGACCTGAGCCAAAGGCAGACAGACTCTCAACCACTGAGCCACCCAGGCACTTGTTCCTTCACTTTTTAAAAAAATACATGAATTCCCTAAGAAGGAAGCATGGTGTTTGATTTGTTATAGCCAGTTTGCCTCCATACACCTAGCATCAGTTAACCTGCATCAATTAATCAGGTTTTTTTAGTTGACCAGGCAAATTGTTTTTAAAAAAGTAATACATGCATAGAGTGCAAAATGCATTTCTTCCACCCCTACCTTCCAGCCAATGGAGAAACAACCATTTGATTGGCTGTGTTGAATACCAAATTAAATACTAAGACGTTCTGATTTATCTATTTGAGGTATAGATCAACAAGCATGGATCCTTGGTAGAACTTAATAAACAAATGAACAAAGCATATAAGTATTCCAATTGTTAGAGTAGAATTGTGTCTAGAAACTTAATAATTAAACACATAAAATTCTGAAATACTACAGGGAAAAGATGATGCTACTTTTTTTGCAAATGATCCTTATTGTAGATTTTTGAGATATAATTCACCTCATAAAATGCATCCCTTTGGGCAGCCCGAGTGGCTCCAGTGGCTCCAGTGGCTACCATCTTTGGCCCAGAGGCATGATTCTGAAGACCAGGATCAAGTCCCACATCTGGCTCCCTGCGAGGAGCCTACTTCTCCCTCTGCCTGTGTCTCTGCCTCTGCCTCTCTGTCTCTCTCTCTCTGTCTCTCATGAATAATAAATAAAATCTTAAAAAAAAAAATAAAATGCATCCCTTTAAAGTGTACAATTCATAGGTTTTTAGTGTATTCACAGATGGGTTATGTAGCCATCACCACTATATAATTCCAATACTTTTCATCACCCCCAAAATAGACTCCATACCCATTTTTGGTCACTTCTGTTGTCTCTTTCCCCCAACTTCTGGGAACCATAAATCTACTTTTTGTCTCAAGAGATTTGCTCATTCTAGATTTTTCACATAAATGGAATCCTACACCATGTGATCTTTTACTGAGTTTCTTTTACTTAAACGTAATACTTAAGTGTTTATCCACATTGTAGTATGTATCAATATTTCATTCTTTTTTTTTTTTAAAGATTTTATTTATTCATATGAAACACAGAGAAAAGCAGAGACATACGCAGAAGGAGAAGCAAGCTCCCTGCAGGGAGCCTGATGCGGGACTCCATCCCAGGACCCCAGGATCACAACCTGAGCTGAAAGCAAATACTCAACCACTGAGCCACCCAGGCACCCCTATTTCATTCCTTTTTATGGTTGAGAAATATTCCATTTTATGTATATAATACAGCACATTTGTTTTTCTGTTCATCAATTGATGAACATGTGGGCTGTTTGCATTTTGACTATTAAACTGTTGCTCTTCTTACTGTAGACTTGTATAAAAGGATGAAGATTGCCAAAGTAGTGAAAAGACAGTTGCTAGGTTTAGTGGCTTTTTATAGTATATTTTTCCTCCATTCATTTTCAGACTCTTGGGAGCTTAGAATATTTCACAGTTCTGAATGTTAGCAACTGAAAATGCCTGTAGACGATGAAGCATCTGAAGATGACTCGGATTCAGTTTCTTCAAACATTGAAAGAACCTACATTTTCAAATAAGAGAGTATAACAATTTCTGTACACTATGGAAGATTTTGATTTGGTGAAATCCTTACGAAAAACTTCATGTTCTGTAGAATCTGATATAAAAAATTCTCCCCCTTTTGGACTGAACTTAAATACTAATAGGTAAGAATGGGATAGGTAGATTTTTATTTTATTAATGTAACAACAAATCAAAATAAGTTTATTTGCATAATTTACCCAAATAGTGTCATAGTTTTTTGTTCCCATTTAAATAACAACAACAGCTGGTGACCAGGAACTGTTCAGGGATAAGTTGTTTAAGTTGAGAGTAGTTTCAGTCTTTCTCTGTTTTTCATTTATCCCAGAGGCCATGTCCTTTTGCGTGGGAACATTGTGAAAAAGAAATTTCCCTAATTATAGTTCTCTTTACACTTTTTAAAATTTCTTTTTTTTTTTTAAATATTGTTTTACTTTTAAAAATTTCTGATAGATTATAAGCATTTCTTTAAAATTTAGTTGCCTAAATATTTCTACATTTTAAATGTTTAATATTTCAGAACTACCTCACCTATGTGGGAAAGTAGCAAAGTTGAATATTAGGAAGTAAGCAAAAAAACATACCTTAGTGGACAAAAATAGATGCTGTCGAACAATGCATTTTATGCATTTTCTTTTTTTTTTACAGTTTGTTTGTTTGTTTGTTTGTTTATTTATTTATTTATTTATTTGAGACACAGAGAGGCAGAGGAAGAAGCAGGCTTCCCTGCAGGGAGCCCGATGCAGGACTTGATTCCGGGACTCTAGGATCACGGCACACACTCAACCACTCAGTCACCCAGGTGTCCCTTGCATTTTCGTTTTAAACTATCCCATTTTTTAAAAAAGATTTATTTAGTCATGAGAGATACACAGAGTGAGAGGCAGAGACATAGGCAGAGGGAGAAGCAGCCTCCATGCAGGGAGCCCAATATGGGACTCGATCCTGGGACCCAGGATCATGGCCTGAGCCAAATGCAAATGCTCAACTGCTGAGCCACCCAGGCATCCCTTGTTTGATTTGTTTTTATTTAGAGCCTATTTGCTCTCATTTTGTACATAATCTGAAAAATGTGATTATTTGATTTCTAAATTTCTGGTACTTAAAAACAGTAAAGAGGCAGAGCCCAAGAGAGAGGAGACCAGCTATAACAAGCAGGTACAATGAAGCAACAACACAGCAGTCTGGGGCCTACTGGTAAAGGGTCAAATGTCTTTATGTGTTAGAGCGAGCTTGAGCAGGGAGAGAGGGAAAAAGGAAAAAGTAGACTCTGCTCATCAGGGAGCTCGATGTGGGGCTTGACCACAAACCCTAGGATCACCGCCCGAGCTGAAGGCAGATGCTTAACCAGCTGAGCCATCTAGGTGTCCCTAACCATAATAGATCTTAAAGAAATTGTGTATAGTAAATAAATTCATTAATTTTTTTTAGATTTTTTTTTAAGATTTCATTTATTTATTCATAAGAGACAGAGAGAGAGAGGAGAGAGGCAGAGACACAGACCGAGGGAGAAGCAGGCTCCATGCAGGGAGCCTGATGTGGGACTTGATCCCAGGACTCCAGGATCACACGGGTGTGAAGGCAGATGCTAAACCGCTGAGCCACCCCGGGATCACCAATTTTTAAAAGATTTTTAAAAAGATTTTATTTATTTATTAGAGAGAGCCTGAGCACAGGGAGGGAGAAGCCAGCTTTCCACCGACGAGAGAGCTTGTCTTGGGGCTCAGTCCCGAGACCCTGAGATTGTGACCTGAGCTACCCAGGCACCCCTAAATGCATTAATGGTTTTTAAAAAAATTTTATTTATTCATGAGAGACAGACAGAGAGAGAGAGGGAGAAGCAGGCTCCATGCAGGGAGCCCGATGTGGGACTCCATCCCAGGTCTCCAGGATCATACCCTAGGCTGAAGGCGGCACTAAACCACTGAGCCACCTGGGCTTCCCTAAATGCATTAATTCTCTAAAAAGTTTGTTCATTCTCTTCCCTCCTTTGGAGGAATTTAAAGCAGTTTACAAGAACATATGAAACAAGAATGCAGAGTAAAAGCAGGGGAAATGTGTGTGGGAAATGGTCCAGGAGAGATGTCTGCCTTTGTAATCTATACCCACATAGTGAAAGTCTTTTTCCTGTATCATTTGGTGGCCCCCCCCCCTTAAAAATATTTTATTTAAAAATTTATTTTTATTTTTATTTGTTTAAAGATTTTACTTATTTATTCATTAGAGACAGAGAGAGAAGCAGAGACACAGGCAGAGAGAGGCTTCTCGCAGGGAGCCCGGTACAGGACTCAATACCAGGACCCTGGGATCATGCCCTGAGCCAAAGTCAGATGCTCAACATCTTGATCCACCCAGGCACCCCTAAAATTTTTTTAAAATGTAATCTCTACCTCCAGCATGGGGCTTGAACTTACTACCCCAAAATCAAGAGTCATGTGTTCCACCAACTGAGCCAGCTGGATGCCCCCTAATTGTGCCTTTCTAATGAAATTATGTAACTGAACTTGTCTCTCTTTTCATTGTGACTGGCAGTTAAACCTGTCAAATTTAGACTTGATTATTATTCAACCGTGTTAAACCCATTATGGACAACATGTATGTTATTTCCCTTGAATTTTTATTAATCTTTCTCTGATCTTCCTCATTGCTATTTTTTCTGTTATTTTCTTGAGGGTGTTTTGTTTTTTTAATGAATTCTTTTTTTTTTTTTTTTTTAAGATTTTTATTTATTCATGAGAGAGAGAGAGACAGGCAGAGAGACAGGCAGAGGGAGAAGCAGGCTCCATGCCGGGAGCCCGACTCAGGATTGGATCCTGGGACCCCACGGTCATGCCCTGGGCCAAAGGCAGGCACTAAACTGCTGAGCCACCCAGGGATCCCCTTTTTAATGAATTCTTTATGAAACAATGTAGGGTATCGATAAATAAATGAGAATGACCTCTTAGACTGGATTTTATTTTATTTTTTATTTTTTATTTTTTATTTTTATTTTTTTTTAAAGATTTTATTTATTTACTCATAGAGACAGAGAGAGAGAGGCAGAGACACAGGCAGAGGGAGAAGCAGGCTCCATGCAGAGAGCCTGACGTGGGACTCGATCCAGGGTCTCCAGGATCACGCCCTGGGCTGCAGGCGGCGCTAAACCGCTGCGCCACCGGGGCTACCCCCAGACTGGATTTTATTTATTTATTTATTTTTATTTATTTTTTTTAAGTTTTTATTTATTTGTGATAGTCACAGAGAGAGAGAGAGAGGCAGAGACACAGGCAGAGGGAGAAGCAGGCTCCATGCACCGGGAGCCCGATGTGGGATTCGATCCCGGATCTCCGGGATCGCGCCCTGGGCCAAAGGTAGGCGCCAAACCGCTGCGCCACCCAGGGATCCCCAGACTGGATTTTATTTTATTTTATTTTTTTTTTTTTCAGACTGGATTTTAAACAGAGTTTATTGTCCTTAATTATGCTTTGTGTTTTTATAAAGCAAATCTGAAATAACTTCCTCTCAAGTTTGGGAAAGCAGTCTTCCTGGAAAGAATCAGTGCTATTTTACACAATGAATAGGCTAAGTCCTGAATATTTGCTGCTAATTTGCTTGGCACAGCTTTTATTCAAAGATAGTTCAAAGATAAGCATCGGCTTATCAAGCCCACTTTGGGGGATCCAATTAACAAGACTTGACTACAGTCTGGCCAGTAGAGAAAGAATCTTCACTACAAAAAAAGGGCTGTTCTTACAGTAGAGTGAAATAATCCTCTGGAATGATTGAGATTGGAGAAGCTGGGACCTTTTTCTTATTGTATAGCAGAAACTTCTATTTTCTGCTAGTGCTTTGGAGTGTTCTCTCACTTCTGGAGGTCTTTCTGTGGGGTTCTTTAAAGAAATATGTGCTGTCTTTTTACTGCTGTTTTCCTTTTGTGGACAAATGTGATCAGATTTTAAACAAATGAGATGCCCTTAAGAAGGATTAAATATCAGTGGTTTTGTACTACTCTGCTAAACTTGAACTGCTGAATTATTCAACACTTTGTAGAATGAAGAAAACCATTTGAATTATTTATGTTTCAACAGAAGTAGTCCCCACCTTAGTACAAATGGGGTATCCTCTTTCTCAGGGAAGACCAGACCATCTGTAATTCAAGGTCCACTTGAAGTCCTCACCTCTTTAATGCAAGAGCTACAAAACAGTGGAAAGACTGATTTGGAACTTTGGAAAAACTGTGAGGTATCTAGTTTTGTTTTATTTGTGGAATTTTAAAAAATATATTTGTAAATGTGCCTCCACTAAACTCTAAATTAATAGAAGTTTATATGTTAAAGAGTATGATATTATTGCTATAATAAAGTGATCAAATATAGTAATTGGGGAGCAACATTGAACGAATAAGAAAAAAGATGATCAAAAGTATGTTTGAACAAATATTGGTGATTAGACTCTGTAATTTATATTTTATTTTATTATTTTTTTTTATTTTTTAAATTTTATTTATTAAGTCGTGGGAGACAGAGAGGCAGAGACATAGGCAGAGGGAGAAGCAGGTTCCCTGTGGGGAACCCGATGTGGGACTCGATCCCTGTACTCCGGGATCACACCCTGAGCAGAAGGCAGACGCTCAACCACTGAGCCACCCAGGCGTCCCAGTAATTTATATTTTAAAGGTCAACTAAAATGCTAGCTTTGTTCAGGGAAGTGAAAATTCCAGTATTATAAAAGATTTTATTTATTTATTCATGAGAGACAGCGAGAGAGAGAGGTGCAGAGACACAGGCAGAGAAAGAAGCAGGCTCCATGCTGGGAGCCCAATGTGGGACTGGATCCCGGGTCTCCAGGATCACACCCTGGGCCAAAGACTGTGCTAAATTGCTAAATTGCTGAGCCACCTGGGCTGCCTTACTGTTACTAATTCTAATGTTTTAAGTAATTCATACAGAATTGTTATCGTTTTGAAAAACCCAAATCCTTTGAAATATTTTGATTACTTCTAAATTAAGGTGTCTATTTAGTAATGCCTTATCACATGTAGTTGTGATATATTGAATTATGTTGATTTTTCATATTGGTAGTTCTTTCTTTGGTCCATAGGTTTTTTATTTTATTTATTTATTTATTTATTTATTTATTTATTTATTTATTTATTTATTTATTTATTTTTGGTCCATAGGTTAAATTGTGATATAAACATTTAACAGTTAAGAGAATACATAAATTTTGTTTCACAGAAAAATGCACTAGTTAGATTTTTCCAAGGCTGGATTTGGTAATGCTTTATAAAAATGTATAAAACATTATTATTATTAAATTCTTTAGGGAACAATGGCTTTTAAATGTTTATCATACTTTTAAGATCATTATTTATGTTATTTTCCAAATGTATTATACACGGAATGAAGGAATACCCCTGGTTTAAGGTTCAGTAGGAGCCACCCCTAAGTATAATTATTTGTATTCATTATCCAGAATCATTGAAGTTATAAAAATGACCAATTATTATTGAAGACTTTAAGAAAATTCAGTTATGTTCTGTACAGTTTTTATATTTTTTCTGTATGATAATCAGTATATGCTAAAGTAAGAGACCTATAGAATGATGTAATTAAAAATGGAATGTTTTGTGAAATGTTTACCATAATATACTTACTCATTAGCTTATGAACCTGTATTAATTAGCATGTTTTTAAAAAAATAAGGCATTACTCTTCTGGCAAATTCACAGTTTATTTATTTTATTTATAAAAGATTTATTTATTTATTCAGAGAGAGAGAGAGAGAGGCAGAGACACAGGCAGAGGGGAGAAGCAGGCTCCACGCAGGAAGCCTGATTCGGGACTCTATCCTGGGTCTCCGGGATCACACCCCAGGCTGCAGGCGGCGGTAAACCACTGTGCCACCGGGGCTGCCGGCAAATTCACAGTTTAATTAGAAAAATGTTACTTTTAGTACTTTGAAATGGGCATCTTAGTTTCAGAATATATTTGTGAATTTAAGATACAGTTTTTTGGGGCACCTGGGTGGCTCAGTGGTTGAGCGTCTGCCTTTGGCTCAGGTTGTGGTCCTGGAGTCAAGTCCTGCATTCGGCTCCCCATAGGGAGCCTGCTTCTTCCTCTGCCTGTGTCTCTGCCTCTCTCTCTGTCTGTCATGAATAAATAAATAAACCTAAAAAAACCCACCAGATTTTTATAAGCCAGCATTCCAACCAGATACTTACACTTTAACATTTGAACCAGTTTCTATATACCCCTTCTCCTTCAGCTGTGATACAATACTATTATTTTATTATGTTTAATAATAATTGACTACTTAATTTTTGTAATGTAGACATGTAATTGATTATTCAGTGAATAGTTTTTTTTTTAAATTTATTTATTCATTTGAGAGAGAGAGACTGTGCCCGTGTTTGCACAAGTAGTGGGGAGGTGCAGAGGCAGAGGGAGAAACAGGCTCCCCGCTGAGCAGGGAGCCCATTGGGGCTCTACCCTAGGATCCCAGGATCATGACCTGAGCTGATGGCAGATGTATAACTGAGACACCCAGGTGCCCCCCACTCAATAGTTTAAGATACTTCTTTCTTTGACAGAATATGAAATATCCTTCTAGTCATTTCAGTAGAATTTCCACAGTGTATTAGTGTGTTTTGTGTCATACAAAAAAAACCAAAATCTTCTGATGTTTTAGTGTGTACCATTTTAGGAAGAATTGGAAGGCTAAGGATTGTGCAAGTCTTATTCCTGACTCTTCCCTAAATTTCGTGCTTTCATCTTCATTTCAGAAATAGTAACATTTCTCTGATTTCTACCATTTATAAGGGAAAATCTATGTTATTTTTTTTTTTTTTTTTTTAATTTATGATAGTCACACAGGGAGAGAGAAAGAGAGGCAGAGACACAGGCAGAGGGAGAAGCAGGCTCCATGCACTGGGAGCCCGATGTGGGATTCGATCCTGGGTCTCCAGGATCGCGCCCTGGGCCAAAGACAGGCGCCAAACCGCTGCGCCACCCAGGGATCCCGAAAATCTATGTTATTAAAACAAAACATAAAACCTTCTGTGGAGCTCAGAGCTCTGGAGATCTGATTTCTTTAGAATTTCTTTCTAAAACCTCTTCCCTGAAATTCCTTTTTTTTTTTTTTATATAGATTTTATTTATTTAATCATGAGAGACACAGAGAGAGAGACACAGAGACACAGGCAGAGGGAGAAGCAGGCTCCATGCATGCAACCTGACGTGGGACTCGATCCCGGGGCTCCAGGATCACGCCCTGGGCCAAAGGCAGGCGCCAAACCGCTGAGCCACCCAGGGATCCCCTCTTTCCTGGAATTCTTAAGTTTATTGTTGCTTAACCTTGAGAAGGTTATACATTTTGATTCATGGAGAATAATTTTTAACACATTTACATAGAATTTAATATATTCTTAAATATTTGCTGTTTCTAATATTTCTGTAATGGTAAATTTTTAAAGCACATTATTAGCTAATTTGTCTTAATTCATTATTTTAGCACTTAGGGTTACTGATTATGTATGAAAGAGCAATGGTTATATGGTAATAGTTACTGTAAGTGTACCATTTATTATCTATTTGCCAAGCAGTAAACACTTTTTGTCAGTGGTTTTCAACCTCATTAGACCCAAAGCCCTCATTTTATAATTTTACAATTAAATTACTAATTTACAAATACATTTTACAATTTTAAAAATAACATCTGCTGATATTATCCTGAAGTGAACTTCACAAATATATCCTGCATGTACCCACCTCAAAAACTATCATCCTCTTAACTGTGACATGGAGGAGGAATAAAAACTTATTTATAATATCAAAACAGATATTTCAGTATATAAGTTCTCAGGTACATCCACGTTAGAAGACAAAATGAAGCACAGTCAGGGGTTTGTATGTAGACTCACCAGGACGGCAGCAGCTGCAGACATGGACTGATACAACTGTATTGTATTGATGATCCAGCATGGCATTTGGTGACTTGATTTTCTTTATTTCTTTTTTTGTGTGTGTGTGTGTGTGTGTGTGTGACTTGATTTTCTGAAATGGTGATCAATTTCTGATCAAGCTCTGAGACAAACTTTAACATCTTTGTGGTTGGATTCCTAGACAATTTGGTGATTGGAAAGCTGTGCAAAATACATGGTATTTTTATAATATAAAATGGACACAATAGTTTTTCATTGTTGGGGACTGTCCTGTGATTTGAATCCCTGGACTGCCCACTAAGTGCTGGTAGTGCCTTCACTATCTTTGTGACAGTCATGACCTCACAGGTTTTCAAAATACAGTTCCCCCATTGAGATCACTGCTTCACATGCATCATGTTTGAATTTAAAATTTAATCCTCCCAGCCACCTATGAAGTATTACTCTTCTCATTTTTTTTTTAAATTTTTTATTTATTTATTTATGATAGTCACACAGAGAGAGAGAGAGAGAGAGAGAGAGAGAGAGGCAGAGGCGCAGGCAGAGGGAGAAGCAGGCTCCATGCACCGGGAGCCCGACGTGGGATTCGATCCTGGGTCTCCAGGATCGCGCCCTGGGCCAAAGGCAGGCGCTAAACCGCTGCGCCACCCAGGGATCCCTCTTCCCATTTTATGAATTCATAAGAAGCACAAGTGAAATTTACTTGTTGAAGACCACACAGTTTATTAGTGGAGAGCTGGGAATCCCTAGGATGTCAAAGCCAATGGGATACTTATGAGGCCAGACTACAGCAACCCCTTTTAGGCTAATAGCATCAAAAGCTGTGTGCAGGGGAAAGCTTTAGTTAGATGCTCAAATTCTCCAAAAGTATGTAAATCGCAGGTCATATAATTAATTTTAGTTAGAAATGAATAATAGTAATTCTGTGAGTAATGTTATTTGCTGCATTTATAATGTTCTTAAATATGTTTATTGAAAATTAGAATATTATAAAATCTGACTAGGAGAACAAAATCTTCTCTACCAGTTTATATCTTGGGTAAGCCCTATTCATTTGTATCCTAAATAAGAAAATGATAATAAGGATGGGATTAACATTAAGTATGTCACATAATATGAAGCCATATTTTTTTGGTTATGTATGTTAGTCTGTCATTGTAGTTTTGTTTTGTTGTTATTGTAGTTTAATACTGTGTTATTAATAACTTTATCAGGTTAAAATAACGCCTAAAGTATTTCTTAAGTTAGTGTAACTTAATAAGAAAACTGTTGCCTGATTTCTTGTTACTTCATGTTTACTTCATGTTGTAGATAAATTGAGAAGATAAGGATCTGAATTTGATATAGTCTACCTTAACCTGAAGCTAGGTGATTTGGAATTAATACTAGCTATCAGTACTGTTCTATTTCAATTTGAAGGTTTCCTTTTCCTTTTTTTTTTTTTAAGATTTTATTTATTTATGCATGAGAGACAGAGAGAGAGAGAGGCAAAGACACAGCCAGAGGGAGAAGCAGGCTCCATGCAGGGAGCCCAATGTGGGACTCGATCCTTGGTTTCTAGAATCCCACCCTGGGCTGAAGGCGGCGCTAAACCGAGCCACCAGGGCTGTCCTGAAGGTTTCCTTTTCTAATCCTGAGTTTTTACTTTCTTCTCTTTAATACTGTTATATAGCTTTCTTTCTTTTTTTTTTTTTTTTGTTTTTTTTTTTTTTTTGGTAAACTATTTATTTATGAGAGACACACAGAGAGAGGCCGAGACACAGAGGAAGAAGCAGGCTCCTCTCAGGAAGCCCGATGTGGGACTAGATTCCTGGACCTGGGATCTCACCCTGAGCTGAAGGCAGATGTTCAACTGCTGAGCCACCCAGGCATTCTTGTTATATAAGTTTCAACTTAATTCTGCTCTGTTGTGGTTATAGAACTGGCTTTCAGCATTAATCTGAAGGGCCTCTAGATTGTGTAGTCTGTATTACCAAGAAAAAAATCAGCTACAAATTCACATTATTTTTAAATATTTTATTTATTTATTCATGAGAGACACATAGAGAGACACAGGCAGAGGGAGAAGCAGGCTCCATGTAGGGAGCCCGATGTGGGACTCGATCCCGGGTCTCCAGGATCAGGCCCCAGGCTAAAGGCAGCACTAAACTGCTGAGCCACCTGGGCTGCCCCTCCCCCCCCCCTTTTTAGTAATTCTATCCCCAACGTGAGGCTCTAACCTCAGGGCCCCAAGATCAAGAGTTGCATTTTCTACTAACTGAGCCAGCCATGGGCCCCTGAAATTCCATTTTTATACACTCAGACTGTCTGAGTGCCCACTCTTTCCTTGCATTGTGTCCTAGATGCTGGAGACAGGTTAACAAAGTGAACAAGATGCTCTCTCATGCGGTAAATGTTATAAAGGCAATACACAGGATGACAGAGAGCAACTGTAGAATGGTTTGGGGAAAAAGCTATCTTTGAGAGGGTGACAGTTAAGCTGAAATTGCAGAAAGGCAGAAGCATAAGAGCAAAGAACTTTCTGGGTAGAGGGTACAGTGACAAAGCTTTTGAGGTAGAAGACAGTTTTGGCATGTTTAGGGAAAAGGTAGAGGCCAGTGAGGCTGGTGTGCACTGAGAGAGGGAAAGAGAGGGATTAGATTGGGAGTTGTGCACAGGCCAGTTCATTCAGTGCCCTATAAGGAAGACAGGAGAACAGTTGAAAGGTGTTTTTTTTTTTTTTTTTTTTAGTTGAAAGGTTTTATTTTTTTATTTTTTATTTTATTTTTTTAAATTTTTATTTATTTATGATAGTCACAGAGAGAGAGAGAGAGAGAGGCAGAGACATAGGCAGAGGGAGAAGCAGGCTCCATGCACCGGGAGCCTGATGTGGGATTCGATCCTGGGTCTCCAGGATCGCGCCCTGGGCCAAAGGCAGGCGCCAAACCGCTGCGCCACCCAGGGATCCCTAGTTGAAAGGTTTTAAACAGGGAAGCTATTTTTCATTTTAGCTATTTATTCACATTGTGTATTATTGCATAAAGTCTGTTACTGAGAGTACACTAGCCTTTTTTTTTTTTTTTTTTAAGATTTTATTTATTCATGAGAGACAGAGAGACAGAGAGAGAGAAGCAGAGACCCAGGCAGAGGGAGAAGCAGGCTCCATGCAGGGAGCCTGATGTGGGACTCTATCCCAGGACTCCAGGATCATACCTCAAGCCAAAGGCAGGCATTCAACCACTGAACCACCCAGGCATCCTTGAAAGTACACTAACCTTGAGACTGAATTTAGCCTCTGGAGATCTCCTTGCCCCCTTTTCTGCTATGTTTTTGTAGCCTGGTTATGAGTACTGGCTCCTCTTGAGAGTCACTTTGGATCAGGACCTAAAAGTGACTGGAGGGCATGCTAGGCCAGTTCACAGTGAATTTTTCATTCCTTTTTCAGCTGTAGTGCTTAAAAAACACTTCAGTATCTGACTTGAAAACTTTTTTTTTGTTTTTGTTTTTACTTAAATAACAAATTGGGGATTTAATTCCTATAATACTAAATTATTTCTTGTTTTAAGGTGTGGGATTCTGTTTTCTAAGAATTATTATTATTATTATCTTTTTAAAGATTTTATTTATTCATGAGAGACACAGAGAGAGAAGAGGCAGAGACAGAAACAGGCTCCATGCAGGGAGCCTGATGTGGGACTTGATCCCAGGTCTCCAGGATCACACCCTGGACTGAAGGTGTCGCTAAACCGCTGAGCCACCCAGGCTGCCCTCTAAGAATTATTTAAGAAAATCTTTATTACCAGGGAAGGAAGAAAAATTTAAGACAAATCTAAAGTAGATTTGCCAATTCTTGATGAATCAAAATGATAGCAGATGACATCAAATTAAGATGTCATTTGAAAAAAAAGATTTACCCACACCTTCAAATTTACCCAGACTATAGGTTACATAAGAAAGAAGTGATCACGCCTGTGCCTTTGTATTTTTGCATTAAATATGGCTTTATAACTATTTAATTCAGCTTATACATTTTACATTAAAAATAGATTTTAAAAAAGCTCTTTCCCACTGGAGGATTTTTCTGTGAAATATTACTTGAAAAATTATTTTTAACTAAAATGTCTTTTAATTTAATAGACCAGGTGGTTACAGCTATTCAATTTGGTGGAAAAACAATGCCAAGAACAGATAGTTGCCCAGCAGGAACAATTCCACAACCAAATTCAAGTAAGTTGTTATTTATATTGATTCTTTTTTTTATAAAACTAAGACTTGCAAGAAGCAGCAGTTAATACTTTATACCAGTTTTGTTTATTTTACTTAAAACATTCTATAGAGTAATAGCTCATATTTTTAAGCAATATTCTCATAGTATTTACGAAAATATAAGGTTTAGTATACTTTCTTACCCAAATCTGTAATTTTATTTTCAGCGTATACAAGAGGAGATAAAAAATTTAGTCAAGTTACAGACCAGTAATGCTTCCTGGGCTTCCTATGATACTTCTTTAAGCAAACAATTCTCTTCAGAAAGTCAAATGGGTTTTTTTTCTGAAAATAGTGAGAGAAATGAACCTATTATCAGTTATCCTAAGTCTAAAGAATACGAAATGCAGCAAGAAACATCCACGTCACAACCAGACTGCAATGTGGATAGTAGCTCAGTGAGCAGTGGGTATGGTACCTTTTGTGTCTCTGAATTAAATACCTACAAATCTAAGGACTCTAAGGAGTTCATGGAGCACGCAGAGGTTTCTGAAGGAGAGTTTGGTGCACCTTTGGGGCAGACAGAGTCACTTGTAGATGGTGTAAAAAACAAGAGTTTTCATATACACACCGCCGAAGAGTTCTGTCCATCTTTAAAGGAAGATATTTCCATTTTTCCTGGTGAATTTGAACACAGTTTTCTTGGCGAAAATAAGATTTCAGAAGTATACAGTGGAAAAACAAATAGGTGAGTAGAATTTCTCCATCATTTGAAGGGAGGTTTACTTGTTTGTTAAATTTAGAATCTTTAAATCAAGCTCCTTTTTGAGAATAAAATGAGATGTATTTGAATGCTTAGCTTTACCAAAGTCTTGTATTTATTGCCTTTGGCAAATGGAAATAAAGCATACTATGTATTACCAACATCTGACTTTCTTTCCATTTGCAATGTTGTAGGACTACTAACCTCTTAAGGTGGGAGGCCTTGCCAGAAAAATACCGTTCCTATTTTTCTGGTCACTATAAACCTGCTAAAAATTAGAGTATAGAAATATATCAACAGTGGAATTTTGTCACTCATATGCATGTAATTTGAAACCAAAAATCATACACAAGCATACTCATTCATTTTTGTATATAAGAGGAGCTTTTCTAAGTTTAATGACAACTATGGCTGGATATTTGTAAAGCAAATAATCATTTAAAATTATGTCATTTACCCTAAATGTTCAGTTTTATACTTGAAAATGTGTCCTCTAAAATAAGTAGTTATAGCAACACAGATCTAGTGTAGCTGTGAGTATAATTAACAGTCCTTATAAATAAAGAAGCTTTTGCTGTAGAGATATATTGAGTACTTGAATGGGCCACTATGATCAGTTTTGTTTTATTCTGTGGCTACAGCTGTATGTATTATTAATCACCATTAGTCTTGTTCACTTTGCCTTTGATAATAAAAAAATGTAAAAAGAAGTGTAGGTGAATTGATAAAAATCCATCCTTTCTCTGCTTTTAGAAAACTCAAAGTATTTTCCACTGGCCAATATCTTTTAGTTTTATGTGTAAGGACAGCGTCTAAAGAGCATAATTTCGATTTTCTTTTTTTGAATAGCAAATCTATAACATCATGGGCACAAAAGCTGAAGCAGAACCAGCCAAAGAGAGCGCTTACAGAAGAAGGGTGTTCAAAATCTATGCAAGGAAATGAGCAAGCCAGGAAATCACCAGTTGAGAAAGTAGGTGATAAGTCATTTTATTCTGGGATGCTTCTGCTACTGATAATTATATTGGCTTTACTAGATGCTCATCAACATAAGTTTTTTGCCTTTTCTTTTGTAGCATTAATTTGTTCCATTGACTTGTCTCCCTTTGGGTGTCTCAGAGGATTGGAAGCAATGATTTGCTCTATGAACTGGTTCTTTAGTAGTCGGGAAATCAAAACTAATGAGGGATAAAGTACTACAAAATATGAAAAACATTTTGTAAAGGTCCTCTTAATTCTCTTTGTACTGCAGCTGTTTACGTTTATTTAGCCAGAGAGTAATCCATTTAACTTTTTTTTAAACCCTCAAATAATTTGTATTACTATTAAGTTGTAAGAAGTAGCACCATATGTGTGAATGCTTCAAGACAACTCCATTTGTAATCCAAATTATGAGAGATTAAATGTTTAAAGTCTTTGTGGCCCTTTTGCTAATCTAGCAGCTGTTTTTGTTAAAGAGTTAGAGATACTGAGTAAATTTTAAACATCTTTGAAGCCCTTTTGGCCTAAATTATCATCGAGTAACATTGTTTAAGTATAATATATTGAAATTGCAAAATCCGGTTTCTCTGAAAACTTGATAACTTTAGGGCAGCCCTGGTGGCGCAGCGGTTTGGCGCTGCCTGCAACCTGGGGTGTGATCCTGGGGACTTGGGATCAAGTCCCACATTGGGCTCCCTGCATGGAGCCTGCTTCTCCCTCTGCCTGTGTCTCTGCCTCTCTCCTGTGTGTCTATGAATAAATAAATAATAATAAAAAAAATCTTAAAAAAAAAACTTGATACCTTTAGAAATTGGCCACTTTTTTTTTTTTTTTTAAAGATTTTATTTATTTATTCACGGGAGAGAGAGGTAGAGGGAGAAGCAGGCTTCATGCAGGAAACCTGATGTGGGACTCGATCCCGGGTCTCCAGGATCACACCCTGGGCTGAAGGTGGTGCTAAACTGCTGAGCCACCTGGGCTGCCTGAAAATGTTTTCATACATACTAGTTTTTCTTCTGTTTTTACGTGAACTAAAACTCAGTTTTGGGGAGGCTAGCAAAAAACCGGGTGACGGGCACTAAGGAGGGCACTTGATGGGATGAACACTGGGTGTTCTGCTGTCTCTGCCCCTCTCTCTGTGCCTCTAATAAATAAATAAAATCCTTTAAAAAACAAATAAAAATAAAAAGACAGAACAAACTCTCCTGACAGAGAGTCACCTGAAGAGCTTAGAAAAATCTACTTATGCCTGGCCAACAACACCAGGTGGTCTGCCTTCCTTGGGCAGGGGTGTGCCTTATGCATTGGGGAGTGTAAAAGCTCCTCAGGTGATTCTGAGTGCTGCAAAGCTTGGGAATCATTGGCCTAGTCTATTGTCCTGGATTCCATGGAGAATCACCTGAGAAATGCCCTTGAGGATAAGTCTGTCCTGTCTGGTGGAATGCTCTGCCTCTAATGTCAGCAGGGCGGAGATAGTTCCCTTTGAGCTTTCCCTTTTCTTTAATCATCTCTTGAACCAGTTGTGTTTTTCCTTTTTTTAATTAAATTTTAGTCGATTAATTTTTAAAAGATTCATCCATTAATTATTTTAGAGAGAGAACGGGCTCATGCCCACACGGGAGGATGGGCAGAGGCAGAGGGAGAGAGTCTTAGGTAGACTCCCCATGGAGCTTGGAGCCTGATGTGGGGCTTGATCCCAGGACCCTGAGATCATGACCTGAGCTAAAATCAAGAGTCAGACCCTCAACCAACTAAACCACCTTGGTGCCTCTTTGGTTTTTTTTTGTTTGTTTGTTTGTTTTTTTTTAAAGGTGAGTGATATTTTTGGTAATAAATCATTATGGCAAATCAAGTTTCATTGATACTGGAGTATTAAAAGATTTTCAGGTAATGATAGTTGGTGAATCCAGGCTCCACACCTGAAATGCTTTTCTTACCTGCATAATTCTGAACTAAATTCTGTGGATTCACCAAGTTGGAACTCTATTTCATCTTTCCTCTTCTCTAGTTTTTTTTCTAGTTTCAGTCTAAATCAGGGAATCTTTATGGTCAGAATTCTCTTGGGGTCCAGTTTTCTCTTTCTGCAATGGCAGTTTCTTTTGGGTACTATTTTGAAGCACATCTTGAAATGGCTATTGTTTAGCATAAGGATTTTCTTTGGGGACAGACTTGACATTACCATTTCTGGGGCAGCAGGACTTGGGAGTGGCTTCTCGGATGGACAACTGGACTGTTGCTGCCATTATTGAAGGTTTCTATGCTAGGTGTTGGCCAGCTTCTTGGGAAGGACTTTTCATGGCTCCATACTTTTCTTTCTCATTAAAAGCCAGGCCTGGTGTGCTCAGTACCGCAGCAGTGGTAGCGGGCAAGATGAGCCTCCCAGCCCACTGTTGTTGGCTGAGTGCATGAAGGTTTGGCACAGCAGAGTTGGGAAGAAGACAAAATGTGTTACTTGGTATTTTTCACTTAGTCTTCTGCTGTCAGCTTTTTCTGATCTGTTCAATACTGAGATTTGACAGAAATTTGAACAGGTAGGAGTTTTAGAAGAGACAAAAGATGACATAGGAATTTCTCATTTGATGAACAAGAGACTGAATGGTACCTTAGGAGGCTGAGGTGGAGTGCTGTCCCTCCCCTCAGTATCCCTTTACCTTTGCTATAGGTCCACAGATGATTATAAGCAAATGCAACTTAAATACTTTTTAACGGCAATTAAAAGTTTGATAATGGTGAAACTGATAAGAAAAATTCTGATTAAAAATAGTCTTTTTACATCTCTGGAAACAGATTTCTTGTGACAATTCCAGAGATACTATGAGGAGCAGTTAGAGTTTTTTTATTTTTATTTTTTACTTATTATTATTATTTTTTAAAAATATTTTTATTTATTTATTTATTCATGAGAGACAGAGAAAGAGAGATAGAGAGAGAGAGGGAGAGGCAGAGACACAGGCAGAGGAAGAAGCACGCTCCATGCAGGAAGCCCAACATGGGACTCGATCCCAGGTCTCCAGGATCAAACCCTGGGCTGAAGGTGGTGCTAAACTGCTGAGCCACCCGGGCTGCCCAGCTTAGAGTTTTTTTAAAAAAATTTATTTTTTAATTTTTTTAAAAAAGATTTTATTTATTTATTCATGAGCGACACAGGCAGAGGGAGAAGCAGGCTCCATGCAGGGAACCCAATGAAGGACTTGATCCCGGGACTCCAGGATTACGCCCTGAGCTGAAGGCAGACACTCAACCGCTCAGCCACCCAGGCATCCATAGCTTAGAATTTTATTAGAATTGATGATAAGCATTTCGAGCTTTTTCTGGGATTAGTAACCAGTTGTCTATATGTAAGACATAGTTTACTACTCGAAGTTCATATTAATTACTGAATGAGGTCTTCAGAGTTTGAATTATTGTACTTTTAATGATAAAGATGAATTGTTATGGCTTTCACATTTATTTTGACACTAAATGACTTCAATTCCAGGCACTTTGAATTTCTTTTGGATGGAGCTGGCAAATTATAAATACATTTTCATTCTGAACTCTTTAAGTAGCACCAGCTCCCAGTGTTCTTCCAATTCCACAGAAGCAAAACAAACTTTTGTAAACATACAGGAAAAGAAAATCCTTCACAGTTAATCCCTATCATTTTGCATTCTTGTAATCGTGTGGAAAACCAGGCTTTCTTACTTTTTTTTTTTTTTAAAGATTTTATTTATTTATTCATGAAAGACACACAGAGAGAGACACAGGCAGAGGGAGAAGCAGGCTCCATGCAAAGAGCCTGATGTGGGACTCGATCCCGGGTCTCCAGGATCACACCCCGGGCTGCAGGCGGCACTAAACCGCTGTGCCACCGGGGCTGCCCACTTTCTTACTTCTTAATGAACCCCCTTTCTCTGTGCCTGTATTTGACACTTGGCTCTCATTCCTTGGGTCAGCAGTTCGTGCCTAATGATTTTTAGCTGTCAACTCATAGTTTTCTTTCTTGCATTATAGTCTAATTTCACTGCTGCTAAGCATCCTCATGCTTTTTACCTCAATAGACCGGATGAGAGTCCAGATTCTTGGATGTCTGATTCAGGAACAGGTATGATAATTATTTTTTTATAACAACGTATCTGCATTTCTAATAGGAAGATAATTCTATACAGTGTATCAGAATGGTTTCTGTAAATCTGTTACATGTTATGTTGTGCCTCTGCTAAATCTGACTTCTTTACTTGGCATTAATTTATTTTATGCATTTTGAAAGATAGATGGAAAAAATACTTTAAGAGTTATTTCAAACTGTTGCAAAAATCCTATCAGGATTTTCCAGGTGCTCCAGAATGAATTAAGAAATTCAAACCCTTTGTTGAGCCATTCTTTACTCTCCATGGTAAGCTTATTTTAGTTTTAATGATGTAATATACTGATTTTTTCTCCCTACAATCTCACATCCAGTTTGTCAGGATGAATTGGCTTTGCAGGATGAAAATTGCCAGAATTCAACCACCGTCATGCTGTTACCCTCATAGAGCTCCCATTGCGTGTCACCTGGGTTCCTGCAACTTCCTGCCCAGCCTCCCTGCCTGCACCCTTGCAGCCTTCCATCTATTCTCAACACAGTAGCCTATGCCATCCTTCTTAAAGATGGGTCAGATCATGGGACTCCTCTGCTCAAAACCCTGCTGTGCTCTTTCCCTCAGAAGAACAGCCAGAGTCTTTATAGGCATTCATAGGCCTTGCAAGACCTAGCCTTGTTCTGTTTGACCTCATTTTCTGCTACTCCCTTTCTTTGCTTCAGCAGAGAGGCTGTTTTCTTAAATGTGCCAGATATGTTCTCCTTTGCTGCTTCTATATTTGAAATGTTCTTCCCACCTCTTATATAGGGGACCTCCCTCATACATGGCTAAAATGCTTACTCTGTCTTGTTACCTTGCAGTGAATCAAACTCTGAACACCCCTCCACACACACTACATATTCTCCTTTACTTGATTTTTAAATCTTACCATTAGGGTGCTTACTCCTTCTGACTTACTGGGTACCTTGTGATTTACTTACTGTTCATGTTTCACATTTGCTCCCCAGCCTGGCATAGTCAACACTCAATATGTATTTGAACCATTGAATTCTTTATATTGCTTCTTATGTACTGTCCATAAAGAAATTGTTATATTTTAAGAAATATATTTTAGATTGCACTAGTTTATCTTGACTTTTTTTATTTTTTTAAATAATCTCTACATCCAACATGAAGCTTGAACTCACAACCCTGAGATCAAGAATTGCATGCTCTATTGCCTGAGCCAATCAGGCACCCCATATCTTGCCTTTTAGTAATAATATATTTCAGTCTTAAATATTTGGAACCTTAAATCAGAACTCTTACATGCTAAGGCATTTAAGAGAGTCTTTGCCATCAAAATTCAACTTCCCACATCCAGATAGCCTAAAACTAGTTACTGCTCATATTTGATTTTCTTTAGAAAATTAGAAATGTAGAAATAACTTATCCTAGAAAGCACTTAGCATTTTTGTTTTCTTTCCTCAGTCTTCTATTCTTTGTATTTGTGCACAATAGGACTGACTTACTGGAAGTTGGAAGAGAAGGACATGTATCA
Organism: Canis lupus familiaris; assembly: GCF_011100685.1. Lineage (NCBI taxonomy): Eukaryota > Metazoa > Chordata > Mammalia > Carnivora > Canidae > Canis > Canis lupus. The sequence continues at coordinate 6,562,019 of NC_049247.1, forward strand.
CTCCCTGCCTGAAACTTTAGAGAAGACGTTTGTACCGGCCTCCTCCACAGATATGTCACCAGGCCAGGTAATTTAAAAACACATTGTTTGTTTGCATTATACAATTGTAGTTAAATACTCCATTTCATTATAAATTTTGTGTTTTCCAATTTCTGATACATTGACAAAAGCCTAGGCTTTAAATTACACCTGCTTTCATATTTGGTCTCTCATTCATTGCCTATAGGGTCATAGGAAAGTTACTTAAGAGTGGAATTAAAAGTGCCCAGATAATGTGTTGTAAAATTAAATGACATGATTTTGTGCCTTCTATTCTAAATACAGTAGGTCTGCAGACAACTACTTCTGCTCTTCCTACACCTGGATTTGATTCTTCATCCTATTGCACCCTCCTGTTAACCCATTTGTATCATAATTTTGAGTATTTTAATTTGATGTAGTAATTTTCTTTGAGCAAGAGATGTAAATATTCTCTTTGTTTCAGAACAATAAATTAAAACTAGCTTGTGTACATCCATGTACATATCTCACTTCTGTATTTTGTTTGGTCAGGTGGTAGAAGGTAGTTTGGGGAAAAGGAGAGGTTACAATGAAAGTAATCAGAAGAGCTGTAAGCATGAGTGACCTGCATCAGTAGGGCAGTGGGGAACAGCGTATGTGTGGGGCAGAAACCCCACATGTGCATCAATCAAATCAGTTCTCACAGTGGGGCAGAAACCAGCATTCCATCCTTCAGGGAAGGAGCGGAAAAAGAGAGAAACAGACAGAGGAAGGCTGAGAAGTGAGATTATGAAGGGCCAAGGTTTAGCGGGCTTTGTGATTACAGGGCTCACTGTGTGTGTGTGTGACATAATCTGCACCATCAGTAAATGAATAAATTGGTGATTCTAAGATACTATCACTTTTTTTTTTTTAAGATTTTATTTATTTACTCATGAGAGACACAGAGAGAGAGAGAGAGGTAGAGATACAGGCAGAGGGGGAAACAGGCTTCATGCAGGGAACCTGACATAGGACTCAATTCTGGGTCTCCAGGATCATGCCCTGGGCTGAAGGCGGCGCTAAACTGCTGAGCCACCCAGGCTGCCCGATACTATCACTTTTAAGGCTTCTGTTTCATATTCTAAGCCCCCAAAATTACAAAGAAAACACTGATAAGGTAGAATTTATATTTTATTCTTATTAAAGGGCTTGTAGACCTAATTAAACATTGATTTTTATCAAAGAACTCTTATACACACTTAAAAAGAACAATATAAGTGAAATGTTTGTTAAAACTTCTTAACCAACAGAGGCTTACACTGTTTTCAACTCAGTGTTGGTTTCTGTGTTTTCCCACACAGTTTTCCTTGAGCGTCAAAGAGCTTTGAGGATTTGGCATTTCTTTAAAAAAAGGAGGAAAGGGCTTGGTGCCGAGTTTTTACTTGGCTTTAGTAGTTATATGGGACTGGCCTACATTTGGCTCCCAGATGGGGGAACATTGCTAAACATACAGGATTCACCATCCCTTAAATATTGGTTCTCAGGGGTTCTAGTGTAGTCTCTAGGATTTTCTTCTAGACTGCTGACACCTGTTTGGCCAATTTTGATGTCTTCAATATTTGCTTATGAGAAGGCAATGACAATTATGATGCCACAGTTGCTCCTTGACCAAAAGCAATGTGAGATGCTATTAATTATAAGAGGCATCCTCACTTCAGAGATGTTAAAATATGAAATCATAGAAGTAGAAAATGGTGAAAAATAGTTCCTCGTACAGTGAGTTCTCAAAGAGGAATTCCAGCTGCTCACCCAAACCAACAGGCAGGGATTCCTCAGGCTTGAGGCCACATCCATAGTGCTCTGCGTGTTAAGGACTAGGAGTTGATAGGGCCTTTAGGTTGTTCGTATATAAAAAGTAAAATTCTAAAGTAGGAATACAGAAATTATGGTAAATTGTAAGGGTTTACATTCAACAAATCAACGCCTTTACACACAGTATTTTTTAAGATTTTATGTATTTGAGAGACAGGCAGGGGGAGGGGCAGAGGGAGAGATATAAGCAGACTCCCTGCTGAGTGGAGACCTGCCTCCACCCTTACAAGGTGAGGCTCCATCCCAGGATCCTGAGATCCTGAGATCACGACCTGAGCTGAGGTCAGACACTTAACTGACCAAGCCACTCAGGTGCCCATGCACACACAAAAAGTTTAATTATTTTATTCACAAGCTAGTTAGAGAGTTTTTTAAAAAAAATATTAATTCATGGTATTCTGCAGCCTGTGTAGGGTCTAGAAAGGGAACACAAAGTTAAAGCTACATGTGGTTGTATTCTTGTAATGGTTTCGGTGGATCTCTTGCTGAATCTATAATCTCATTAAGAGAATGTCCACAGTTTAAATTTGAGGCTCAGGGTTAAATGGTCTACCATCATGCCCTACAATAGATCTCACCTTGAAGTAATTTAAGGCTGAAGTTTTAATGTTTGAAGCTTAAACCTCTTTGCAACATTTCCATTGTGGCAGAGCCCTAATTTCAAACTGTAGAAATATGTCTTCTTATTTTGAGTTTTTTTTTTTTTTTTTTTTTAAGATTTTATTTATTCATGAGAGACAGAGAGGTAGAGACACAGGCAGAGGGAGAAGTAGGCCTCTCATAGGGAGCCTGATGTGGGACTCAATCCCATGACCCCAGGATCATGTCCTGAGGCAAAGGTAGATGCTCAACCTTTGAGCCACCCAGGTACCCCATTTTATGAGTTTTTAAAAGGGGCTTATTTCCATTGGTTAAATTCTTAACACTTTTTAATACTTTTTTTTTTTGCCAACTTTTTTTTTTTTTAAGATTTTATTTATTTATGCATGAGAGACAGAGAGAGAGAGACAGAGGCAGAGACACAGGCAGAGGGAGAAGCAGGCTCTACTCCATGCAGGGAGCCTGACATGGGACTTGATACCGGGTCTCCAGGATCCTAGCCTGGGCTGAAGGCGGCGCTAAACCGCTGAGCCACGAGGGCTGCCCTTGTCTGCCAACTCTTAAAAAAATAGGAAGAGGTACCTAGGTGGCTCAGTCAGTTAAGCATCTGACTTTTGATTTTGGCTCCTGTCATGATTTCAGAGTCCTGGGATGAAGCCCTGTGTTGGCAGGGGTGAGGAGGTGGAGGGGGTCCTCACTAAGCTAGGAGTCTGCTTGAGGATTCTGTCTGTGTCTCTCTCTGCCCTTCCCCATGCTTGTGTGTGTGTGCTCTCTCATTTCTCCTGCCTCTAAAGGAAATAAATCTTAAAAAAAAAAAAAAAAAAAAAGGTAAATAACTACGTAAATCTCTCTATATACCTGTCCCCTTGAGTCACATGTTATTAATTTAGCCAGAGGTCTTCCCTCCTGCTTTGGTCATTCATGATGAAGTCTTTCCTTACCTCAAAACTTGATTTTTATCTTGAGTAGGGGGAACTACCAAAGTTTTTTATTCTTTGGAAGTATTCTTAGGCTACTGAATAACTTAGGTTCAGATTATCACTTTAGTATTTATTGTTAGAGGATATTAATTTTTTTTCATTCTGCAGAAGACTTGTAATTAACAGGTAAGGACTTCTAAGTATGTTTTATAACGGACAAGTTTAGAGTCTCAGTTCATTTAAAATCTTTCAGAAATCTTTCTGTGGTGCTGATCTTGATATCAGTAAACTTTTTTCATCATTGATAATACCATTTAAATAATTTTGTTTCATATCTTTAAGTCAAATACTAGTAATGAGATGAAGCTGCCATCACTGAAGGATATTTATCATAAAAAACAAAGGGAAAACAAGCAGTTACCTGAGCGGAATCTCACTTCTGCTTCCAACCCAAATCATCCACCAGAGGTAAATTGTCCACACTCTGTGGAGTGAAAATGAAAGATGCTTCGTGACTCTGAACTTTTATCCTAAGCTTTATTTTCCCTAGGAGATCTAAAGCCTACTCAAAAACAAACCCTGAGTACTGAGGGCAAAAGCTTACTATTGTCTGTCTTATTTCTAGGTACTAACTCTAGACCCAACGTTACACATGAAGCCAAATCAGATTTCAGGGATTCAGCCACAAGGCTTTTTGAATGCCCTCGATGACAGAATATCCTTTTCACCAGACTCTGTTCTTGAACCTAGTATGTCTAGTCACTCTGATGTAGACTCATTTTCACAAGCAAGTAATATCGCTTCTCAGTTATCTGGATTCCCAAAATATCCTTCAAATACAAAAGCTTTACCAGTGGACTCTTGGAAGAATCATGGATTCCAAAATGAAAGTAGGACCAGTTCCACGTTTCCTTCAGTTTATACCATTACTAGTAATGATATCTCGGTCAACACTGTGGATGAAGAAAACACTGTCATGGCAACCTCAGCTTCAGTCAGCCAGTCCCAGCTTCCAGGGACAGTCAGCAGTGTCCCAGAGTGCATCTCATTGACTTCCCTGGAAGATCCTGTGATACTGTCGAAGTATGTATTTCAGTGCATGGCTTGTAATGTTAATAGATTTCGTATGACATCTGCTTGAATGATGAAAATGACTTTTATTGACCTTCCCTAATGTATAAAATCTTAAAAAAAAAAAATTTAGCAGCATTTTTAAGGTAGAACATCTAAAAATCCATGTCTTTTTTTTTTTTTTTTTTTTTTTGCTTAATTGGTCATCAATGTGCTTATTGTGTTTTCTGTGGGTGTACACAGGAATAAAGGCTGTACTTTTGCTATGAGAAAGATTGTGTTACTGGTTTCTCTTGTGGGATAGAGAGTGAGGAAATGCTTGCCTGAAATTTTTTTTTTTGCCTTCAACAACAGAATTAGGCAGAACCTAAAGGAAAAGCATGCTCGACATATAGCGGATCTTCGAGCTTACTATGAATCAGAAATAAATAGTTTGAAACAGAAACTGGAGGCAAAGGAAATTTCAGCAGCTGAAGATTGGAAGAAAACCAATCAAATTCTTGTAGACAGGTAAAATTTATAATTCAACTATGAAGTTGGTGTTTCTCCAACTTGGCTATATCATTTTTTCCAAAGTGTACTATAGTGTGATAAAAGACTTTGAAAATATGCTTCAATTTAAAAATTTTAACAGATATTTTTGCCTAAGTAATTATTTTTATAGATTTAAACCAGTCTCTTAGAGCACACCGATATCTGATGTGAGGGCATTTGTTTCTTACGGACAAAATACTGAAATAGTTGAGCAGATTTTGTATATGTAATGGAATATTGTTTATGGATGGATTAGTACTATGTACAGATTTCCTGAGAAATCTCTAACTAATGTCCTTGAGTAATTCTTGACCTTTTTTTATTTATTTATTTTTTTTATTTATTTATTTTTTTTTTTTAAATTTTTATTTATTTATGATAGTTACACAGAGAGAGAGAGAGAGAGGCGCAGAGACACAGGCAGAGGGAGAAGCAGGCTCCATGCACCGGGAGCCCGACGTGGGATTCGATCCCGGGTCTCCAGGATCGCGCCCTGGGCCAAAGGCAGGCGCCAAACCGCTGCGCCACCCAGGGATCCCTTGACCTTTTTTTAAACTCAGATTGCACATAACTTAATCCAGACAGTCATGAACCTGTGGAAGTAGTTACCCTGTTCAAAAAAGAAACCAACATGGAGACACAGAGGACAGTTATGTTAAGGATAGCTGTATACCTGTTTTAGAGAGAGAATCATTAACAAAATTTGATGCTCTGACTGGTATTAATAACAGCATGCCTGCAACATATTTTACATTTAAATAACACTTAAACAGATTGAAAACTGTTTAGGTCGAAATAGCAAAGAATTTTTCTCAAAGGCAAAGAAGACAAAGCCCCTTGAAAAAAAGATTAGGAGGGAACTGAAATCTTTTGGTCCAGTTAATAGTTTAACTTGTAAAATTCTAGGAAAACTAGCCTTTATACTAGTTTGTGGTTGGTGTGGTAGTTAGCCTATAGTCTTATTGCTGAGAGTTACTGCAGCTCCCATTGTGCTGCTGGGAGTGGCGCTGCAGGTAGGGGTGGGGCTGGGGCTGGGGGTGCAGTGGTAGAAAACAGTAGTTTGAAAAAAGCCAGAAAAAAAAGCCCGAGTTAAGTGTTCTAGGATAAAAGGAAAAGAGTAGATGGGAGGCTAAGGGAAGTTGGTTCTTGTTTTTTTGTCATTGTTTGTTTTTAAGAAGACAAAGATGACTATAGGTACTACCTGTGAAAAACGGAAGTATGAAAGAAGCCCATCAGTAGACTGCGTTAGGTTAAAAATAGGCTTCCAGAGAAGGTGCCTAGTGAATGATAGCTGTGTAAAGCACCTTTTTTGTCTAGAAGCTGCTAGAGCCACAGAGTGATGAGGCAGTGTAGGGGTGTTGGACTGGAAGTCAGGGTTTGGAGAAGTGGCCATGTTAGAATGGTGACAGCAGGGAGAGCATAGAAGTAAGTGTATGGAGAGCATGCAAATGCAGAGCAGTAGTTGCGGTCATCTGGAACTGGAGAAATGAGTCATCTAAGACAAAAACCAATTTTAAGTTGTCAGCATATGCATCTGATTTTTTCAAACTTAAAATTGCAAGTGGGAGAATCCCCCTGGTACTGTAAATGGGGCCATGGACACAACATCATGGGCAAGCTGTGATACCAGATTGTTACGTCACACAGTCTCATACTACAATCAGTGTGGTAGTTAAAGTAGAAAAATATAGTTAATATACATAACTACACTTGACTCTTTCTTTGGTGCTCTTTCTTTCAAAAACAGTTATATCAGGGATGCCTGGGTGGCTCAGCGGTTGAGCATCTGTCTGCCTTTGGCTCAGGGTGTAATCCTGGAGTCCCGGGATCGGTCCCGCATCAGGCTCCCTATAAGGAGCCCGCTTCTCCCTCTGCCTGTGTCTCTGCCTCTCTCTCTGTGTCTCTCATGAATAAATAAATAAATCTTAAAAAAAAAAGTTATATTAGTATTTGATTTCTGCATGGCATTAATGCACAGTGGTCCAGAGTGAACTCTGGAGCTACTCTGCCAGGTTTCAAATCCCCATGTGATTGCTTACAACCCTGGAGGAATTCAGCTTCTCTGTTTTCTCCTCTGTAAAATGGTAATAATAGTCTTAACTCATAGGATTGTGAGGATTGTGAAGTGCATAACACATGGCATATAATCAGTACCAAGTAAATGTTAGCTTTTATTCACAATTCATTAACACTGAGTCAGAATGATAACTAAATTCTCTTGTGTATTTTGTGATTTTGAGGCTCTGTGATGATGAACTTTACGAAGAAGGTCTTTAATTATAAGAATAACACATTCATGCTAGTTTGGAAAAGTACACAAGGATCTAATATGAAAAGTTTCTCTACCCAGCCTCTGTTTACATTCCAGACTTTATTTTTATATCTTAGAAAACATAATGCACAGATGTGTATATAGGTTTTTTTCATAACAAAGATCAAGACTGTTTATGCAGTCTTCTGTATTTTTAAATTTAAGTTTATTTTTTTTAAGATTTTATTTAATGGGGCAGGGGTGGAGAGCACAAGCAGAGGGAGTGGGAGGGAGAGGGAGAAGCAGGCTCCCCTCAGAGCAAGGATCCTAATGTGGGGCTTCATCCCAGGACCCCGGGATCATGACCTGAACTGAAGGTAGATGCTTAACCCACTGAGCCACCCAGACACCCCTAAATTTAATTTTTAAAAAAGATTTTATTCATTTATTCATGAGAGACACACAAACACAGAGAGAGGCAGAGACATAGGCAGAAAGAGAAGCAGGCTCCCCACAGGGAACCCAATGCAGAACTCAATCCCAGGACCTTGGATCATGCCCCGAGCCAAAGGTAGACATTCAACCACTGAGCCACCGAGGTGTCCCTCTAAATTTAATTTTTAATGTAAAATATAAAGAACAAAATATACCATGTTAACCATTTTTTTTAAAGATTTTATTCATTTTTTAGGGAGAGAGCATGAGAATTCCAAGCAAACTCTGCAATGAGTGTGGAGCCTCACATGGGGCTCGATCCAACAACCCTGAGATCATGACCTGAGCCAGATCCAAGAGTCAGACACTTAATTGGCTCTACTCCCCATGTTAACCATTTTTAAGTGATCAGTTCAGTTCTCTGGCATTAAGTACATTCATGCTGTTGTACAACCATTGCCGCCATCCATCTCCAGAACTTCTTAAAAAAATTTATTTACTTATTTGAGAGAGAAATAGAGAAAGGGGGAGGGACAGAGGGAGAGAGAGTTTTAAGCATGGAGCCCAGTGTGGAGCTCAATCCCACAAGCCTGACACCACAACCTGAGCCAAAAGGAAGAGTTGGGTGCCTCCCAGCCTCTGTCTCCCACCATCCTACTTTCTGTTTATGAATTTGATGCCTCATATGAACTTGTGGTAGACCTCATATAAGTGGAATCATACATGTCCTTTTGTGCCTTGCCTATTTCACTTAGCATATTGCTCTCAAGGTTCATCCATGTTGTAGCAGGTGTTAGAATTTCATCCTTTTTTTTTTTTTTTTTAAAGAGGGAGCAGGAGAGAGAATCTCAAGCAGGTTCCATGCACCCAGCATGGAGCCCGATAAGGGGCTTCATCTCTCCAACCTGAGATCATGACCTGAACCTAAATAAAAAATCTGATGCTTAACCAATTGAGCCACCCAGGTGCCCCAGAATTTCATCTTTTTTAGGAGTGAATACTACTCCATTGGATTGATAGACCACAATTTGTTTATCCATTTATCCTTCTGGACACTTGGGTTGCTTCCATCTGTTGGCTAGTGTGCATGTTGCTGCTATGAACATGGGTGTACAAATGTCTGTTCATATTTTGCTTTTGTCACTTAGGGATCTTTTCATATTGTTTTTTTCTGAAAAATAGTATCATCGGGATCCCTGGGTGGCGCAGCGGTTTGGCGCCTGCCTTTGGCCCAGGGCGCGATCCTGAAGACCTGGGATTGAATCCCACGTCGGGCTCCCGGCATGGAGCCTGCTTCTCCCTCTGTCTGTGTCTCTGCCCCTCTCTCTCTCTCTCTGTGTGACTATCATAAATAAATAAAAATTTAAATAAAAAAAAATAGTATCAAGTTTATTGGGATGTATTTATTAAAATGACATCCTGAGTGTTCACTAACATTGGAGAATTTGTTTTATGCTACATATTGAAGAATCAGATTTATAGAATTCTTTGAAGGGAAAGGATTTTATCTTCTAATTTTTTCATTTCAATTTTTGGTTTTTAGATGTGGCCAATTAGATAGTGCTCTGAGTGAAGCTACTAGTCGTGTGAGAACACTTGAAAATAAGAATAACTTACTGGAAATAGAAGTTGTAAGTATTCCTGTTGTTTAGTGGTTTAATGTTAAAAATTGAAGCCTTTTTGTTAACTGAACTTTAGAGACAAGTTAATAGTTTTATAAAAACATTGGGTATGTGAGTCTTTTTTTGTTTCTGTTTTTTGTTTTTTTTTTTAGGTTGTCTCATTGTTAAGTAAGTTTTTATTTTGAGTATAAACTGGCGGGGATCCCTGGATGGCTCAGCGGTTTGGCGCCTGCCTTCAGCCCAGGGCATGACCCTGGAGACCTGGGATCAGGTCCCACATCAGGCTCCCTGCGGGGAGCCTGCTTCTCCCTCTGCCTGTGTCTCTGCCTCTCTCTCTGTGTGTCTCTCATGAATAAATAAATAAAATCTTAAAAAAAAATAAATATAAACTGGCTTCATATGATTTGATAAACTTTTACACTTTAAAATTCATATTTTTTTATTGTGATATAGTTTACATATTATAAAACTCACTCTTTGGAAGTATATGATTCTGTGGTTTTTAATATATTTGCATACTTGTACAACCATCACTACAGTCAGTTTTAGATATTTTCTCACTCAAAAAGAAGCCCTAAACCCTTTAACCATCAGCCTTTCCCTCCTAATTCTTAAAACTCCCTCTCCCCAACTCCTAGCAACTACTACCCTACTTTCTGTTCTTTGGATTTGCCTATTCTGGACATTGGTGTAAATGGAATCATATAAATGACTTTTGGTGTGTCTGGCTTCCTTCACTTAGCATGACTTTTTCTTTTTGTTTTTTTTTAAAGATTTTATTTATTCATTCATGAGAGACACAGAGAGAGGCAGAGACATAGGCAGAGGGAGAAGCAGGCTCCATGCAGGGAGCCTGATACGGAACTCGATCCCAGAACTCCAAGATCATGCCCTGAGCCAAAGGCAGACGCTCAACCACTGAGCCACTCAGGCATTCCTAGCATATTTTTTTTCAAATTTTGTACATGTTGTGGCATGAATCGATATTTCATTATTTTTATGGCTGTATAATACTCCGTTTTATGCATAGACCAAATTTAATTTTTAAGATTTTATTTGAGAAAGAGCACAAGCAGGGGGAATGGGAGAGGGAGAAACAGATTCCTTGATGAGCAGGGAGCCTGATGAAGCCTTGATCCCAGGATCCCGAAATCATGTTCTGAGCTGAAGGCAGACAAGACACATAACTGACTAAGCCATTCCGGTACCCTGGGTATACCATATTTATCATTCATCAGGGATGATAGAAGTTTGGGTTTTCATTTTTTGGGCATTATGAATGATAATGCTATGAATATTTGTATACAGATTTTTCTGTTTTTCATTTTCTTGGATGTATAACTGGAATGCTTAAACTTAAAAAAAATGTTTTTTTATGTATTATCAAGTTTTATTCTTCTACATATAACCTTATAAGTAACGTTTTGATGGAAGATGCCAGTTAACATTCTGTGCACTCTTGGTCTCTCTTTGATGTAATTTTAGTTGTCTATGTCCCCCAAACCAAAAGCTTCTCGAAGTCAGGGTCTTGTTTGTAGTGCCTGGCACCTAGTGGATATTCAAGAAATGATTATTGAATGAATGCTAACATATCAGATGTGTTTTGAATTTTGTCTTTTATTTTCCTAGCGAGAGAACAGGGTAAGAAATGCTTTATTCTTCCCTAAATATTAATGTGGGGCAACAGATTCCAGCTGTGTTTTGAGAGGCAGAGGGAGGAGAAGCAGGCTTTGTGCAGGAGCCCAGTGCGGGACTTGATCTCGGGAACTCCGGGATCATGTCCTGGGCCAAAGGCAGACCCTCAATCGCTGAGCCACCCAGCCGTCCCTAATTATTTACTTTATAAAGATTTTATTTTTAAGTAAGCCAATGTGGGGCTCAAACTTAAAACCCCAAGATGAAGAGTCACATACCTACCGCCTGAGCCAGCCAAGCATCCCTGAAGCTGTTATTTTAGTAGAGTAATCCTTTTTAGTCTTCATGCCAAGACTTAACAAAATATTGAATTTGTTGATTCCCTTTTGTAGGTTTTATTTGATTACTTTTGCAGTTTAATATCTACAATTTGTTAACTGCTACTAAAACATCTGTTTTATTATTAAAACAATTTATTATCTTTGTTTTTATTTTGTAGAGTGATTTCAAAGAACGCTTCAATGCAGCCAGCAGTGCTTCCAAAATTTTGCAGGAACGGATTGAGGAAATGAGAACAAGTAATAAAGAAAAAGACAATACCATCATTCGACTAAAATCTCGACTGCAGGATTTAGAAGAAGCATTTGAGAATGCTTACAAACTCTCAGATGATAAAGAAGCGAGACTAAAACAAGAAAACAAAATGTTTCAAGATGTAAGTGACAAATAATGGAAACTTAATGACAGCGTAGGCTAAAAGTAATTTTAGGTGTTATGCTCTTACAGGCAATTATGACTTTTTACAACTTTATTTTTGTTTTATGTAACTTTGCTGTAGCTACAAATATATATTGTCTTGATTGAGTCAGTTGAGTCTTACCTTGAAGCAGGAAGTCCGCTTTCAGAGCTGTGGTGTCACTCCCACACCTTTCTGCCTCTAGCAGGTCAACTTTTGAGGTATCTTAAATCAACATCTGTATGGCTGGATGGGTAAAATGAACCAGATTTAGAATAGGTTTGATTGAACTTTTAAAATTTTGCTGTCACTTAAAATTTGGATTTTATGTAACATTGAGACTGCATTGGGATTTGAGTTGTATTTTTTCCCCCTCAGGTTTTCTTTTTTTTTTAAATAATTAGGAGATGTTTATTTATTTATTTTTTATTTTTAAATATTTTATTTATTCATTCATAGACACAGAGAGAGAGGCAGAGACACAGACAGAGGGAGAAGCAGGCTCCATGCAGGGAGCCTGATGTGGGACTCGATCCCGGGTCTCCAGGATCACACACCCCAGGCTGCAGGTGGTGCCAAAGCACTGCGCCACCGGGGCTGCCCTCCTCAGGTTTTTCTTAATATCCTTTGTCATGGTACATAAAAAAAAATCTGAAAGTATTTCAGCTGTTGGATTTTTTTCCTGATAGCTTTAATTTATTGTTGCTTTGACTTTTGTTGTTATTGCTTTGATTTTTTTACATTTATTTACATGAAGATAATACATGTAAATGGTTTAAATAGTCAAATCTTAAATGAAGAATGACAGTCTTAGGATGCCTGGGTGGCTGAGCAGTTGAGTATCTGCCTTCAGCCCAGGGCGTGATCCTGGAGTCCCGGGATCGAGTCCCACATCATTGGGCTCTCTGCAAGGAGCATGCTTCTCTTTCTGCCTATGTCTCTGCCTCTCTCTCTCTCTGTCTCTCATGAATAAATAAATCTTTGAAAAACAAAACAAAATAGCAGTCTTCTCCCCCCTACCTTGGTGTCTCCTACTTTAGAAGCCCTTACTGTCAGCTCTTGTAGCAGTTTTTTCTAGCATTTTTCTTCATGTTTCTGTGTAATAAACTTATATTGCTGTTTCTTTTTTTCTCCATTGATTTGAGATATCATATATTGACTTCTTCTGTGCAAGGAAGTTCACAGTTTAGCTTTCTTACACCATTTGCTCCCAAAACAAACACTTCTGTCTCTCCTTTCAATGTGATTAATATATTAATTCTGAGAAGCTGTTCTTTTACATTTTAACAACTCTGAGAAATTGGTATATAACTTTACACCATAGTGTCATATTTTAATTGGCAGCATCTTTTTTTCTCTTTTAGTAGTAATAGTAAATAAAGTAGTGGCATGATTTCTAGTCAGTAATGTCTTAGATTTGAAATGAGATGGATTATCATTTACAGTTAAATCAGATTTCAGTATTATTGTCTGTAAATATCGTTCAGAGCTAAGCTGCAGTGTACAGTGATTACATTTCCTTTTTCTAACAGCTTTTATTTTTCTTGGAATTAATAATTGCCTTTTTTATAAAACCTGCCTAGTATCCTATGTTTAACACTTATTCCTACCTCCAAATACTTTTGTTTCATTATGAGGTCTGATACACAGATGTCTAAGACTTGACTTCACCATCATCCTGGGAATGATCTTGTTTCCTGTATTGGATCTCTGTCTCTTTTTTTATTTTTATTTTTATTTATTTAAGAGAGAGCAGGGGGAAGAGCAAAAGGAGAGGGACAGGCAGATTCTGCACTAAGCACAGAACCAGATGAGGAGCTTGATCCGAATACCCCAAGATCATGACCTTGGTCGAAATTAAGAGTCAGACTCTCAGGAATCCCTGGGTGGCTCAGCGGTTTAGCACCTGCCTTTGGCCCAGGGCGTGATCCTGGAGTCCCGAGATTGAGTCCCACGTCTGGCTCCCTGCATGGAGCCTGCTTCTCCCTCTGCCTGTGTCTCTGCCTTTCTCTCTCTCTCTCTATCATAAACAAATAAATAAATCTTAAAAAAAAAAAAAAAAAAGAGTCAGACTCTCAACCAATCAGATTGAGCCACCTAGGCATCCCATGGATCTCTTGTTTTGTGTGCATCTTGTGTCTTCTTTCTTGATTTAATTCTTTGTTTTGCTAGAGTATATCTCCTGAAAAAAAGAATACGTGGGAGATGAATTCTGAAGCCTTCCATATCTGAAAACATTTATAGTTCGCCGTCACACTTTAAAATAATATATTAGGGGCAGCCCAGGTGGCTCAGTGGTTTAGCGCTGCCTTCAGCCAGGCCTGATCCTGGAGACCCAGGATCGAGTCCCACGTCAGGCTCCCTACATGGAGCCTGCTTCTCCCTCTGCCTGTATCTCTGCCTCTCTCTCTCTGTGTCTCTCATAAATAAATAAATAAAATCTATTTAAAAAAATAAAAAATATATTAGATTTTTTAGAACAGTTTCAGATTTACAGGAAAATTGAGAACATAGTGCAGTGTTCCCACATACCTGCACAATTCCTTTGTCAACATCTTGTATTAGTATGGTATGTTTGCTACAATTAATAAACCAATATCGATACATTATTATTAAGTAAATTCTATAGCTTTTTAAGATTTCCTTTGCTTTTACCTAATTTTTTCTGTTCTAGGATCCCATATTACATTTAGGTATCCTGTCTCTTTAGGCTTCTTTTGGCTATGACAGGTTCTCAAATTTTCCTTGTTTTTGATGACCCGGACAGTTTTGAGGAGGATGGTTAGGGATTTTGTTGGATGTCCTTGGGATTTATCTGATGTTTTTCTCATGCTTAGACTGTAGTTATGGGTATTAGGAGGAAAACCACAGAAGTGAAGTACCATTTTCAGCAAATCATCAATAAGCCTGATGTTTGTTTTTTTTTTTTTTTTTTTCCTGTCAGGAGAGAATGGATATAAACACTGTTCAGTATGTCATATTTGATTGGAACTTCATATGGTTTGGTTACTCTGTTCTTGTATATTAACAGTATACTTTTTGTGTGTGAGTACACGATGAGATCCTGATTTTTAAGACTTTTTGTATGTTTTACTTTGACATAATATCAGAATTATAGAAAGTTGCAATAATTGTATAAAAACTTTCCATATCAGGGCACCTGGGTGGCTCAGTGGTTGAGCCTCTGCCTTTGGCTCAGGTCGTGATCCCAGCGTCCTGGGATTGAGTCCTCCCTCAGGCTCCCTTTGAGGAGCCTGCTTCTCCCTCTGCCTATGTCTCTGCCTCTCTCTCTATGTCTCTCAGGAATAAATAAAATATTTTTTTTAAAAAGTAATACAGGGCAGCCCTGGTGGCTCAGCGGTTTAGCGCCGCCTTCGGCCCAGGATGTGATCCTGGAGACCTGGGATCGAGTCCCATGTCGGGCTCCCGGCATGGAGCCTGTTTCTCCCTCTGCTTGTGTCTCTGCTTCTCTCTCTCTCTCTCTCTCTCTCTGATGAATAAATAAATAAAATCTTAAAAAAAAAGTAATACGAACTTTCCATATACCTTTCATCCTGAGTCTAATTCTTTTTTTTTTTTAAGATTTTATTTCACACACACACACACACACTCTTGTTGGGGGGCCAGTGGGCAGAGGGAGAAGGACAAGCAGATGCCCAGCTAAGCAGGGAGCCACTTGGGGCTCGATCCTAGGACCCTGAGGTCATGACCTGAGCCGAAGTCAGATGCTTAACTGACTGAGCCACCCAGATAGGTGCCTCTCAATTCTAAGTCTTAACATTTAACAATATGTGCTTTATCATTCTTTCAGTGGTTCCATGTGGCTGTGGCTGTCCCTTCGGTCGGTGCAGATATAGAGAACACTTCCGGCATTGCAGAAAGTTCTGTTGGACAGCGCTGTTGTAGAGCATTCTTCAGTTTGGGTCTGTGTTTTGCAGAGTCAGATTCAGATTCTTGGAATGCACAGAAATACTGTAGAAAGAAGCTGAGGCCTTCTTAGCACCTCTTATCAGGAGGCACACGCCAGCTTTGTGATATTGACTCTGATCTCTTGGCTAAGGTAGTGTCTGCCAAGTTTCTCCACTGTAAAGTTCTGTCTCCCCATTTGGAATTATTAAGTATTAGGGGATATTTCAGGACTTTGTAAATCACCTTCTTCTCATCAACTTTTACCCACTAGCTGTACCATCCACTGAAGAGTCTTTCCTGAAACAAGGGATTACTGTTGTGGTTGCCAAATGGTGGTTCTTCTATTACTCCTTCTACATATTAAGGAAAGGAGGAGTTCTCTGCTCTGTTTATTTATATCAGTGTGGACTCATGAATTCTTATTTTGTTCAGTGAGTTAAAGTTCTTTTTGCTGCCATTATTATTTCGATGCTTGCATTGTCCTAGTTTTGGCCATGCCAGGTGACTCCTGTATCCTTTGGACATGTTCTTGTCATTCTTTAAACATTCTGTAGCAAGGTATTCCAGGCTCATCTTGTACTTTACCAATCCCAGCCCTAAATTAGTCATTTTTTCCAAGGAGCCCTGGTTCCTTTAAGTGGAAAATGATATTTAGAAATGAAGATCTAGCACTGGGTATGTTCATTGCCACTGGGATACCATTGTTTGGATCTTAAGATTTTATGTATTTATTCATGAGAGAGACAGAGAGATAGGCAGAGACATAGGCAGAGGGAGAAGCAGGCTTCCTCTGGGGAGCCTGATGCAGGATTCAATCCTGGGACCCTGGAATCACATCCTAAGACAAAGGCAGATGCTTAACCACTGAGCCGCCCAGATGTCCCTGTAATGCTGTTTTGAGCTGAAATTATTATTATTATTATTATTTTTTAATTTTTATTTGTTTATGATAGTCACAGAGAGAGAGAGAGAGAGAGAGAGGCAGAGACACAGGCAGAGGGAGAAGCAGGCTCCATGCACCGGGAGCCCGATGTGGGACTCGATCCCGGGTCTCCAGGACCGCGCCCTGGGCCAAAGGCAGACGCCAAACCGCTGCGCCACCCAGGGATCCCTTGAGCTGAAATTATATTAATGTTGCCATTAATGTTGCCACTTATAACACTTTCTTCCTTTGCTTTTATCGTATCAAATATTTTAAGCATAGGGAAAAGTATACAGAGTAATATACAGAACAAACACATGCCACCGTGTGTAAAAGCACTTGAAATATCCCCTACTATTCCTTTCTCTCCTACCTGCTATGCTGAATATACTCTTGGTTTTCTCCATGCATTTCTACTTTTGCTCCACATGCATGTGGCTGAAAACAATACATAGTAACATTTGATGTGTCCTTAAATTATATATGAATTGTATTGCACCACTATTTTCCTGCAACTTGTTTTTTTTTTCTTAAGTAGGTTCATGTCCAACATGGGCATTAAACTCATGACTGCAAGATCAAGAGTTTTAGGCTCTACCAGTGAGCTGGCCAGCTGCCCCTCCTGCAACCTGTTTCTTCGCAGCATTGTTTCTAAGATTTACCATGTTGATATATGCAGTTTCTATTCAACTGCCTCCCCAATGCCCCATTTCTGATCATCCCTGCCTTCCAGGGAGTGACTAATCTGAACAGTGTGAATGTCTTCCCATGGCTGTGTTTTTATACCATTACATGTGTATGTATGCTTAATCAGTGTTGTTTGGCATTTTTTTTTAAGATCTTATTTATTCATGAGAGACACAGAGAGAGGCAGACATAAGGAGAGGCAGGCTCCAATCCCAGGACCCTGGGATCACGACATGAGCCAAAAGGCAGACATTCAACCACTGAGCCACCCAGGTGTTCCCTTGTTTGACATGTTGTGGAGCTTTTTATAAATGCTGTCACACTGAATTTACTATTCTACAACTTTTTTCATTGGTAAGATTTATTCAAGCAGATACATTAGCACAATTTCATTTGTTCTCATCCTTGTGTAGTACTCCACTCTGTGAATCTTCCCCAATTATCTATTTTCCTGTTGCCAGTTTCTTTTTATTGCCATTAAGAGCAACAGTGCCATGAACATTCCTAAACAGGTCTCCTTACACAGACCTGTGCAGGTACCTCTAGGATATTGTTCTAGTTACCAGAGTCTCAACACAGATGACCCCAAAACTGGACATATTCTGCTTATGGACTCATTAGTCTCAGAACTTAGACTGGACACAGCAGGACAGCTTGTCTCTGCTATGCAACATTTAGGACCTCGGCTAGAAAATCAAAGGCTGGGGGCTGGTTGTTGATGGTGGCTATCGACTAAGGCTGCATTCCTTCTCCATTTGGGTTAGTTTGGCTTCTTTGAGGCATGATGCCTGAATGCCATGGATCAGTGTCCTGAAAGTGTTCTGACAGCTATACTGCCTTTTTTTGACCCAACCCTGGAAATCATTCAGCGTCATTTCTGTCATATTACATTTGTTACATAATCTCAAAGACTGCCCAGGTTTAAGGGAAGAAAAAAGAGATATCACTTCTTTTTTTTTTTTTTTTTTTTTTTTTTGAGATACCACCTCTTGATGGGAGTGTGGCAAGATTCTGGAAGACCCTATGTGAGCACAAATTGCTGCTCCCATTTTGGGATTTAGTCTGTCACATGAGCCTGTGTTCCTATGAGTGCAGTGGCTGGGACACAGAATATGAGCACTGTCATCTTCATTAGGTATTGCTAAATTGCTCTCTGAAATGGTTGTGCCAGTTCATTTTCCCACCAGTAATGTATGAGAATTCTTGTTTTCTAAATTATTTCCAATGCTTGGTATTGTCAGACCAGACCTCTTAATTTTTGCTGTCTGATTGATGTGAAGTGGTTAATATGTATTGCAGTTCACTTCTCTTTGCTTGATTTGCATTTCATCTGGTGTTATCTTTTATAGGGTACAAGTTTCGTATTTTAATGTCCAAAATATAGTCTTGTTTGTTTTTTTTTAAAGGTTTTATTTATTTATTCATGAGAGACACAGAGGCAGCGCTAAACCGCCAAGCCACCCGGGCTGCCCTCTTTTATGTCTTGTTTTACAAAATCTTTTCCTACTCAAGAATCAGAAAATTAATCTCTTACATATTGCCTTCTAAAATTATATAGCCTTGCTTTATACAATTAGGTCTTACGACCACAGATTGCCTCTTATATGTGGTGTGAGATAGATACTGAACTTGATTGTTTTTTCAAATGCTTAGCCAATTATCATAGCATCAGGTTGTTGTTGTTGTTGTTGTTGTTGTTTTAGCATCAGTTTTTTTTTAAAGCTCATTTATTTAAGCAATCTCTATACCCGGTGTTGGACCTGAACTCATAACCCCATCGTCGAGAACCATATACTCCACCAACTGAGCCAGCTAGGTGCCCCTGACAGCACCTTTTTTTAATAGAGTATCTCTTTCCCTACTGACTTTTTTTTTTTTAAGGTTTTATTTATTTATTTGAGAGAGGGGGAGAGAGAGAGAAAGATTGAGAGAGAGAGAGAGAGAGAGAGAGAGAGAGAGGATGATCAAGGGGAATAGGGAGAGAAGCAGGCTCTGCACTGAGCAGAGAGCCTGATGCAGGGCTTGATCCCAGGACCCCAGGATCATGACCTGAGCCAAAGGCAGATGCCTAACCAACCGAGCTACCCAGGTGCCCCTTCCCAATACCGACTTTTAATGCCACTTTTGTTATATATCTTTCCTAGGTGAGTCTGTTTCGGGGCTCCCTTGTCTGTTTCATTGGTTTGTTTATTTGTCCCTGAATTTATCATCTTAATTACTAACATTTTATAATGAGTTTTGATTTTTGATATAGTGCTTCCTTAACTTTTTTTGTCTCTTAAAAATTATTTTTGCCAATTTTTCACCCTGTTTTATTTCATGTAAATATTACTGTTGGCTTATCACATTTTATTTAAAAAAACAAACAAACAGCTACTCTGCTTTTGGAGTGCCTGGCTGACTTAATTGGTGGAGAATGTGATTCTTGATATCAGGGTTGTAAGTTCAAGCCCCACTTTGGAGGAAGAGATTACTTAAAACAAAGCAGGGGTACCTTGTCACATGCTCTTCCAGCTGAGCCAGCCAAGTACTCCTATATCTTGATTTTTTAACATTATCCATAATTCTCATGAATGAAGGTTTAGGTCTTTCACACATCATTTGACTAAGAGTATAGAATTCTGGGGTATATTTTCTTCCCAACAGATTTTTAAAGATTTTAAGGATTTTGTTCCATTCTTTTATGTTGCTATGAGAATATGCCTGATGATTCTCCCTTTCTCTCCTTGTCCCAGTCCTGTGACTTTTTTCTTCTTTTCCCCCATTTTTCTTATTTTGAAAGCTTCAAGCCTACAGAAAAATTGTACAAATGGTATGATGAAAACTTCTGTATATTCCTTGTCTAGTTCACCAGTTGTGAATATTTTACCACATTTGCTTTAGGTTTTCACAACATATAAATTTTTTCCTTTGGCTGAACAATTTGGGAGTAAATTATAGATACTGTGAGATTTTACTCCTCAATACTTCAGTAGGTGTCTCCTGAGAATAAGGACCTTATCCTACATAATCTCAACATCGTTCCCACAATTTAAATTTAATACTGATGTATACTAGTATCTAATATACAGTCTATATTCAGATTACTCTAGTTGTCTAGATAATGTCCGTTGTAGATGTTTTGGTTTTTGCTTTTTAATTCAGACTACAAGAATCGCACATTGCATTTAGTAAATGCGTTTCTTGTTCCTTAAGAATGAGTTCAAAGCTCCTTCTGGAAGTTTTAGCTTTTTTTTTTTTTTTTTTTTTTTAATCCATGGTGTCCTTAAATTCCCTAACAATGTGCCTTTTTTTAAATAAAAGATTTATTTATTTATTATTTATTTATTTATGATAGACCTAGAGAGAGAGAGAGGCAGAGACACAGGAGGAGGGAGAAGCAGGCTCCATGCCATGAGCCCTACGCAGGACTCGATCCCGGGACTCCAGGATCATGCCCTGGGCCAAATTTGGGCAGGCGCTAAACTGCTGAGCCACCCAGGGATCCCCAACAATGTGCCTTGATATAGGTCTTTTTTTCATTCATTGTTGGAGGTGTAGATTCTTCCAATCTGGAAACCAGTGTCCTTTGGTTCTACAGACTTGCTAATGTTATTTTTCTGCTGATTTCCTTCCTGCCTTTTCTGTTCTTTCTTTGGAACTTTCATCAGTAGATGTTGTTGCATGGGTTGATTTTCAAAGACTTACGTATGGTTTAGTTTCCATCATGGCTTCTTTGTTTTCTATCTACTTGTTTTAGTATTATATTTATTTTCTGTCTCATTTTTAGTTATTCTAATAGCTGTTCCTTGCTCTCTAATTGCTAGGTTTTCATTGCTTTCTGGTTTTGTTTTATGAATATATCACTAATTTCTCTGAGAATAAGAGCTTTCTTTTAATACTCTCTTTAGTTTTGATTTATTATTTCTTCTTCTTATTTCTTCTGAGTTAACCTTTCAGCTTGAAGTCAGGTTCATATTGAGTATGTTTGCTTTTTTTTTTAACGTTGGTTCTTTTCCTATAGACTCACATTTAAGTGGCAGGCAGTCAAAAGCCATTTGGAGAGCCTGCGTGTACAAATGGGACCTATTTTCTGGTAGCCTTTACTTAAAAGCGATTGTAGAGTGACGGACCAGCTGTTTGGCTAGGGAACCTCCAGATGTGGTTATGTAGAGGTTTTTGTTTTTGTTTTTTTTCTTGGATTGTTTGGTTTTCCCAAGGAAGAGTCTTCCAGTCTCTCCTTTGGGACTTTACAGTCAAGCTCTGGTGGCTGGGGATAGGGAGCCAATTTTATTTATTTATTTTTGAACTTTCCTTAGTTATCGTTCCTTATCCATTTGCTTCCCTCACCTGTTATACGTGGGTTTCCAGAGTTGCATTTGTCTCTCATTCACATTCCCAGTGTCCTGTTGCCTGGCTGGGCAGCCCACTGCTGTCCGGGCTCTAACCACTCAACTTAAGGACCTTTAACCAGCTCCCTTTGGTCAGCCTGTCCTTCTACCCTATCTATTTACTACTGGACCTAAGATTCAAGTGCTGAGCCTCTCAGGGTTACGAAGATACCAGCCTGCTTACCATTAGCATCCTGTATTCAGGCCTGATGTAGGCACTGAAGCTTATAGCCTCCTCTGCCTTGTTATATCTTTATTGAGATCTCTGTTGTGCTTACCTCTTGATTTATCTCTGCCTCATTGTTAATTTAGTGGGATCTTGGGATAAAAAGAAAATTCTTTGAATCTGTCTTTTTTTTTTTTTTTAAAGATTTTATTTATTTATTCATGAGAGAGACAGAGAGAGAGAGAGAGAGAGAGAGAGAGGCAAAGACACACAGGCAGAGGGAGAAGCAGGCTCCATGCAGGGAGCCCGACACGAGACTCGATCCCAGGTCTCCAGGATCAGGCCCTGGGCCAAAGACAAGTGCTAAACCCCTGAGCCACCGGGCTGCCCTGAATCTGTCTTAAATCTTTATTTTTTTTTTAAATTTTTATTTATTTAATGATAGTCACACACAGAGAGAGAGAGAGAGAGGCAGAGACACAGGCAGAGGGAGAAGCAGGCTCCATGCACCGGGAGCCCGACGTGGGATTCGATCCCGGGTCTCCAGTATCGCGCCCTGGGCCAAAGGCAGGCGCCAAACCGCTGCGCCACCCAGGGATCCCTTAAATCTTTAATAAGAAGTCTCACATATATGTATTTTATTTTTTATTTTTTTATTTTTTTTGTATTTTAAAATAAATTACCTAATTATATTAGAATTGTGCCTTTACTCTGTGGAACTAATTTATCAAAAAGAAGTATACAAGAAAGAATGTAAACTTTAATCTTTTAAAATACTGCTTACTTAAAGGGTTTTTTTTTTTTTTTAAGATTTTATTTATTCATAGAGAGAGAGAGAAAGAGGCAGAGACACAGGCAGAGGGAGAAGCAGGCTCCAAGCAGAGAGCCTGACGTGGGACTCGATCTAGGGTCTCCAGGATCACGCCCTGGGCTGCAGGCGGCATTAAACTCTGTACCACTGGGGCTGCCCAAAAGGTCTTAATTGATAATAGTTTTTGTCTTTATTTTGAAACAAATTCAAACTGAGAGAAAACCTGCAAGAACGATCCTATTCCTTCTACCTAGGATCACAGTTGTTAACATTTTGCCATATTTGCTTTGTCACCTCCCATATATGTATGTTCACACGTGTGTTTTTTTTTTCTTGAAGCATTTGAGAGTAAGTTGTAGATGTTATGCCCCTTTACCCCTATCTTTTGGTATGTATTTCCTAAGCAAGGGTCTTCCATGTATAGTCACAGAACAAATCAAATAAAGAAATCAAATATGCAATTCACATCCAAATTATAATTTTATAGCACTTTTTTTCCAGTCCAGGATCCAACCTAAGGTCATGCCTTACATTCATGGCTTACATTCTTTTTACCTCTTTAGTCGCCTTCAATCTGGAACAGTGTTAACCTATTTCAAGACCTTAGAATTTTTGAAGAGTACAGGCAGCTATTTTATAGACGGTCTCTGAGTTGACATTATAATGTTTAATTTTGTGGTACATTTCTTTGTTTTTCCTTATAGCTCTTAGGAGAATATGAATCCCTTGGAAAAGAACATGAAAGAGTAAAGGTAATAATGATTCATGTTCTGAGCTTCATGGAGGGGCAGAAACACTGGGTTGGAAATGAAGAGGGCTGACCTGTGCTATTTATACCCCTCTGTTCTTCTGATCCTCCATCCCCATCCAGCTGCTTGAGTTAGATCACTCACTTCTCTATCAGTATTTTTCTTTTCAAACATTTGCCCACTTAAGTCTTAAATTTTTGGATGTGTTAACAAATATTGAATGGCTATTTGAGATGAGTTGAGATGAAATTTTTGGAAGAGTATAAGGTATGATACTGATGCAAAAAATTACTAAATAATATTTAAATATAAAGTTTTTTTTATAAAGTTTTTTTTAAGCATTTGCTTTTTGTGGGGTTGAGTTTATTGATTATGTGTGATTTTTTTAATGAAAGTTTGGGAACTACATATTTGAATTCAGTGAAACCCCACAGTAATGCTGTAGGTGGTGTCCAAAGTATTTCTGTTGTATAAAATTCAAGGTCGTGTTAAAAAAAAAAAATTCAAGGTTGTGGTTGTTCACAGCATACAGGCCTGCACAGCTGGGCAAGTGGGTGGGCATGTGTGTATGCTGGGGTCTCAGGAGTCAATCAGCACATCTCACATCTCACTGGCCAGGTATCTGTTTTGCCATTTACTAAAGTTTTAGGCAAGTTGTGGCTAAAACATGTCCGTTTTAACACTGGATTGCTTGTAATCGAGCAAGGCACAATAGGCTGTACCTATTTGACAAGGATGTATGTATGGCTGTTTGTATAAATCAGTGTTTTGCTCTCATTCTTTCCCCTTGAATTATGTACTCTCTCCCGTGGTTAATGCTATATTTGCTGAGTATCTGCATAATTTTCTGTGTAGCTCTCTGGTGTGGCCTTTTTTCTTTTTTTTAAGATTTTATTTATTTATTAGAGACACAGTGGGGTGGGCAGAGACACAGGCAGAGGGAGAAGCAGGCTCCATGCGGGGAGCCTGACATGGGACTTGATCCCAGGTCCCCAGGATCACGCCCTGGGCTGAAGGCGGTGCTAAACCACTAATTCATGGGGGCTGCCCCTGGTGTGGCCTTTGATTTGTTTCATATTGTGTATTTTAAAAGAATACATCCTGAATATTTCAGTTATTAAGGTTTTTCCTTTATTTTCATAGGATACATTAAATACAACTGAGAACAAATTGCTTGATGCACATACTCAGATTTCTGACTTGAAAAGGTAAAATGTATTATCTTACTAATAAGGTAATTACGCCTCCTTTTAGCATTTAAGTATGTGTCCATACTGAACGCAATGAACAGAAAATTTTTCTTGAGGATTTTTAGGCACTTAGAGATCATATTTTATGCTAATCTTCCCCTGACCTGGAAATACATTTGATTTTAGCCAAAGAAGATTTTTAAATGATTATTTTGGTGGTTGTATTGAGAAGTGTGCATTTCCTGAGATGTTCTGTGTTTTGTCAGCATAGCAAAATCTAAATGATACTAAACCATTGAAAATCAAAAAAAAAAAAAAAAGAATTTTAAGAAGCAGTCTAGTCTACCGAATTATATTTGTGCTCCCAAAAGAAAACAGCATTCACACCAACTTTATGATCATCTACTTTTTTAAAAACCTGGTTTGGGGACTATATTCATGATTTGATTTACTTAGATAAAAACAGAGTCATAAACGGTCCCTATGCAAATGGTTGAATACTTCTAATTGGCTTTAGAGCATGTTTCTGTATTTGTATTTGGAGATGTGTCCTTATTTGGCGATTTTATTGCACTCCTCAGGACTTCCCACTGGGGAGAGTGTGAACACTGGCCTTCTTATCTGCTCAGATCTTTTCTGTGATGCATTTTCTGTGATAGCTTCCTTATGAGATTGGCATAAAGTGTCAGCCTGTTAGAGCTGTTCTCAAACCTTCCTTGCAGCAGGGTAGGCAAGAATTTGAGTTTAAAAGATGAGACAAAGACATATGCAAAGTCTAAAAAACAGAAAGAATGCCAGCTAACCTCAAAACAATTAATTGGCCAGAGTCTTAGTTTCTGTGGGTAAACTTGAAAATAGGCTTTTATTCTGTGCATAGCACAGATGAGGTAAGCTGCCTCTAGATAGCTGTTCAGGATAGTTTAGCCTCTGTGTCTTAAAAATTAGGAAGTCTTTACTGGCTCTTATATTAAATATTTATATATCTCCCTTTTTTGTGAAAACATTATCTACCATATTTAGAATTAAACATGGTAGAATTGCAGTTTATTTGAATACTTGTATTTATTTTATTTTTTAAATTTATTTATACCACATGTTTTGGTCTGTAGTCAGATTTGTACTTTTTTTTTTTAACTTGACTAGTCCATTTGTTGTTTCCTTTTCCTTCAGTTGTAGTATATGGAATGCTTCTTTGTAGAGTTTAATGTATTTGCCTTTCAGTATATGTTCCAATTTGTTCAGCTTTTTATCGATTATTGGGGCATTTTATTATGAAAGCAGGTTTACCAACCAGCAGTTCTTTTGTCACTCCTTTTCTAGAAGGGTCTGTTAGATAAGTAATTTGTAGTTAAGCTATTCTAAATTTATTGTGTACTTAATTTATCTCATTCCTTTTGAATTAGAATAATTTCAAAACTTGAAGCTCAGGTCAAGCAAGTGGAGCATGAAAATATGTTAAGTCTTCGCCATAATTCTAAAACTCCCATGAGATCCTCACATGCCAAGTAAGTTATTTTGTTTAATCTCCATAAAGCTAGAAATAGGTGCACCCTTTTATTGTTTAAGTCATAAGGAGTCAGAGTTAAGTGTCATTATAGAACTTATATATGTAAAAGCATCTAATTATGGGGCGCCTGGCTGGCTCAGTCAGTGGAGCATGAGACTCTTGATCTTGGGGTGGTGAGTTAGAGCGCCACGAGGGATGTAGAGCTTACTTAAAAAAAACAAAAAAAAACCATCTAATTATTAGATATCATAAAAACTCTCATGCAGAAGCATTTGCCAAAAGGCGGAAATAGAATCAGATTGGGGTAAAGAGACCTGAAATGTTTTCTTTGTTGACTCTACCCAGCTGTGTGACCTTAGGCAAATCACTTAATTTTTTTGGAGTTCAGTGTTAGTATCTGTAAAAACGAGGACATTGGGCTAGAATATCTCAGAAGGTCTTGTAGCCCCTAAATTTCAGAAATAATATTCCTTTTTTTTTTTTTTTTTTTTTAAGATTTTATTTATTTGAGAGAGAGAGAACATGAACAGGGAGAGAGGGAGAAGCAGGCTCCCTGCTGAGCAGGGATTCCCTACACAGGGCTTGATCCCAGGACTCTGGGTCATGACCTGAGTCAAAGGCAATGACTTAACCTACTAAGCCACCCAGGTGCCCCTATTTGTATGTTAATGAGCAGACCTATGAAGACAAATCTTCATTAGGTTGTATGGATTTTTCATTTTAGTTTTTTTAGTTATTCAAAATTAGCTTTGCTATAATCTCAGAGCATTATCTTGATACATTTATAGAGTAGGGTTTTTTGTATTAGTTTTTACTATGATTTTATAAAGTATATTAAATGAGTAGATCATAAGGTCATAATACTGATGTGTATCAGAAAGATTGTTAAATTGTAACCTTTCTAAGTCATAATTGTCAAATGAGAAACTTTCTCTAGATCTTTGTTCATTAACCTTAAGTTAGAACATAGTGAATTATTTAAAGAAAAAAATTTCATAAGTTACTGAAATTGAACATTTGAGAGAGAACAAGAGTGGGATGAAATTGGGGTCAGGGAAGGCCTTTCTGTGGAGGTAACTTGTAAGCAAGGAGGTAAGCCCTGTGATGTGTTGGTGGGGGAGGCATGAGGGAAGGAGATGTTCAGGCAGAGAAATGAGCTTTATTATGTCCTTAAGTAGGAAAAGGCTTAACATGTTTAAAGAACCTGGAGGAAGCTTGTGTGACTGAATATTGCCAGCAAGGGGTAAAGTAGCTCCAGGTGAAATCATGGATGGTCATATATCACTTTCTAAGCCATAGTCAGGAGTTTGGATTTTACTCCTAAATCTTTTGGGAAGCCTTTGAAAGGTTTTATGTGATAAGATTAGGTCATCTAATTTCTTTTTTTCTTTTTTCTTCCTTTTTATAGAGAGAGTGAGAGTGTGAACGGGATGGGAGGGACAGAAAGAGTGAGATAATCTTAAGCAGGCTCCATGCTCAGTGCAAAGCCCAATGCGGGGCACAATCTTGTGACCCTGAGATAATGACCTGAGCTGAAATCAAGAGTTGGATGCTTACCTGACTGAGCCATCCAGGCACCCCTGATTTCTATTTTTTTAATGCACCTGCCATGGGGAGGAGATGAAGAGGAAAAGGAGAAGCAGGCACACTAACTAGGCAATTGTAGTGTTAGGAGAGATGGTGTTTGCTGGGTGGTGGCCATAGAAATGGACAGATTAGAAGGGTCTGAAAGAGATTCCAGAGGTAGAATCTGCAGAACTTGGTTAAGAAGAGAAGAAAGGGGGCAGCCTGGGTGGCTCAGTGGTTTAGCGCCACCTTCAACCCAGGGCATGATCCTGGAGCCCTGGGATCGAGTCCCATGTTGGGCTCCCTGCATGGAGCCTGCTTCTCCCTCTGCCTGTGTCTCTGCCTCTCTCTCTTTCTCTCATGA